>NC_029773.3:74734280-74767272 GCF_000817695.3 Arachis duranensis | reverse complement strand
CAAGCTTTTCAAAATCACCAATCAAGCTCTAATATTCACATATACACAACCTAAGCCACAATCATCATACCCATACACAACATCTCAAAACCCAAACATCATAAAACAACAAAATACACTAGGGTTGAGAATCTTACCACACCCAAGGTCCAAGGAGACAAGATTAACCTTCTCCTTCAAGAGAGTTTGGTCCTATAACATCAAAGAACCCAAAATCTCAACATTTCACCCATGAAACTCGAAAATAAGGGCTGGAATTTCGAACAGCAACACGTGGCTTACCTCAAGATTGGTTGTATGGGTTTTGTAGAGTTCTCCGCGGTGAACGCGTGGCCGCAAACGGGGCGGACAATCGGAGCTCTAGATCAAAAGTTATGGTGGTTTGAAGATCAACCAAGGGAGAGAACTTGAGAGAGTGTTCTTCCTCCCTTTTTCTCTAATTTCAGCTTGTGTATGTAACAAATGAGGAGAGAGAGTGCTGAAAACTAGGGTTTTGGTTAAGTTATGTTGGGCCAAGTGCCCACTTTGGGTCCAATTGGCCCGGTTTGGCCCGTTCGGTCCAATCTTGGTCGAATTCTATAAAATTGGTACCAAAATTCTCGTCTCAATCTCCTCTATCACATTTAGCCATAAAAATCACATTTTAGGCTTTCTAGAATAAATTCTCATTTATGGGTTAATTAGCCGTTAATTAACCGGGTTTTACATTACGTCTCGCAGACCTCGAGAATGAAGATTTCTTGATTATTATCCAAGATGTTCAGTAGTTGTAAAAGATAAAATAGAAATGTTTTTTGCAGAATTATTTGTCACAAAAGTCTTAAGAACAGCTTGCTGTGACTCTTGAGTTTTTATGAACTTGAACTTTAATTTTGGTATTCTTGGCTTAAATACTTGCATCATCATCTTTCAAAATATTTGAAACAGAGTTATTATCATAAAAAGTAACATGTATAATTTTTTCAACGATCTTAGAGTTTTTATGATATATTGTATAGATTTTGTTAGTTGTAGAGTAACCAATAAAAATACATTTATAAGTTTTTGGATCAAAATTTTTTTAAATTATCTTTTGTATTCAAAACAAAACATTTACATCTGAAAACTTAAAAGTATTTAAGATTGGAAAGAGTTCCCTTCCAAAGCTCATAAAGAGTTTTCTTCAAAGATTTTTTATTAATAGTTCTATCAAGATATAACATATTGTATTTACAACTTCAGCCCAAAAAAATTTTAGTAAATTATTTTTACATAACATGACTTTAGTCATTTCTTGAAGACTATGATTTTTCTTTTCACTACACCACTTTGTTGTAGTGTTCTAGAACAAAAGAAGTTATGTGAAATGGCCAAATCATCGCAAAATGATTTAAATTTTTGATTTTTGAATTCTTCTCTATGATCACTCCTAATAGAAGTTATTTTTAAATATTTTTCGTTTTGAATTTTTTTGCTAAAAATTTCAAAGGCTGAAAATGTATCATTTTTATGAGTAAAGAAAAAAATCTAACCAAATTTGATAAAGTCATCAACAATAACTAAGCCATAGTGTTTTTCTCAAATACTTTGAGTTCTGGTTAAAACGAAAAGATCAATATGTAGCAATTTTAAAGGTCTTTTAGTTGAGACATCTTTTTTTGACTTAAAAGATCTCTTAGTTTATTTTTCCATTTTATAAACATCACACATGATATTCTTATCAAATTTAATCTTTGAAATATCTTACTAAATTCTTTTGCACAAATTTAAAGATTTGAAATATGTTTGCATGTCCTAATATTTTATGTCAATGCCATTTTTTAGAATCTATTGAAGTAAAACAAGTTACATTTTGACTTTTCAATTCATTTAGAGTAAGACCATACACGTTATCACATCTATTTGCAACAAACATCATATCTCCAAATTTTTCATCTACAACTATACATTCAATCTTTTTGAAAATCACCCAATATTCTAAATCACAAAATTGACTAATATTTAAAAGATTATATTCCAAATTGTCAACCAAAAACACATTATCAATGAATATAGAAAATTTTTTACCAACTTTGCCAATGGTAATGATTTTATCTTTTCCATCATCACCAAAAGTCACAAATCTTTCGTCATATTTATTGAGCTTGATGAAGAAAATTGATTTTTCGGTCATATATCTTGAGTATCTACTAGCGAAATACTACATGTCCTTCTTCTTAGATGACAAATCTGCACAAATCATTAAGTAACCTTGGGTATCCAAATTAATTTAGAGCCTTTAATATTAATTTATCTTTGTTGCCCAAAAATATTGAAATCGTTAACATTTTTGTTCATTTTGTCACCAATTTTCTTTCAAAAATAAAGTATTGAATAAAGGTATGACCATGTCTATTGCATTTGTGACACTGATTCCTCTTTGCTGATTTTTTAGGGTAATATGAGATTTGGTATTTTTTGGTCTTTGAAATTGATGTTTTGGTTTTAATACAAGATTTTTAAAAAGCTGTATCACTTCTCCCAACATAACTTAGACCATATTTTTTAAACAAAGGTCTTGACAAGCTAGTAATTTATTTTAGTTGCTGAAACTTAAGTAAATTGAGTTAAATCAATATTTAAATCTCTAATCACTTCATGTAATCTTTTACTTTCAGCAATGAAATCTAATGAAGCATTGATTGTATTTTTTCTTTTGTATTTTTTAATTTCAAAAATATTTTTTTTAATTAAATTAAAATTACTTTCAATTTTCTTCATTTTTTCTTTGAGAAAATCATTTTTTGCTTTCAAAAAATTATTTTTCATTTTGTATTTATCCTCCTTCTTGAGTGTCGGACAATCAAACTTGTAGTGGTCGACTTCTTTGCAATGATGACAAATTACTTTGCTAAAATTCTTCTTGTAGCTCTTCGAGTTTGAGCTTTTACTCTTGTCTTTGTTGTTCATCAAGCTTCTTAATCTCCTAAAAAAAATATAAATTCGTCATCGGATAAACTATCATCTGAATCATCTTCCAAAGGCTTTATTTTTTATTTTAAAGCCATTCCTTTTTCTTTTGAGTCACAAGTAAAGTGTATGGTTTCGTAGGCTAGTAGCTTCCTCTTAACTCTTCATAAGTCATTTTATTTGGATTATTACTCTCGTGGCTATGATTGTCCATTTTGTTTTTCACTCTTTTGTCATAATTCTAAGATTTTTTCTCACAAAAATTGGTTTGATATGAGTTATTTCCAGAGCATCCAATTTGTTGATAATGATTGAGAATCTCTTAAATATTTTATTAATGGTTTCTCTTTTCTTCATGCAGAATATTTCATACTCCTTTCGAAGCATATCTATCCATGTTTTCTTTACTTGTTATGTGCCTTCATACGTGCCTTGGAGTTTATCCTAAATTTCTTTTACTGTTTTATATTTTGACACCTTTTAAAATTTCTCAAAACTAATAGGTAGTGCATCATGTTGATAGCCTTGGCATTGAGCTCCACTTTCTTCTTGTCTTTATCATTTCACTCGACCTCTTCTTTTGAAACAATTTTACCTTTAACATTGGTCTTTATTGGAACATCCAGACCATTCATTATTATTGTTTTATGTTGTAGTCCATAGATTGCACAAAAGTTTTCATTTTTTTCTTTCAGTAGGTGTAATTTTTTTCATTGAAAAATAGTGGTCTATTCTTAGACTGCCCTTCAATGAGAGTGTAAGAAACAACATTGTCTCACGTTGGTCATTTGGATCTGTTTCCAAGTTGTTAGACTTGATACTTGAGACCTTTGCTCTGATACCAATTGAAGGATATCAATGGCCTAGAGAAGAGGGGTTGAATCTAAAATCATTTTTTTAAGCTTTTAATATTTGAACTCCAAAACAGATTGAAACTTTGTTACCACTATGTTTGAGTTAGTGACTATGCATGAGATAAAATTATTTTATCACATAACGAACAGAATAAAATGGAGCAGAGAAGAGAAGCTTACACCATCATATATCATGGTTCGATTTCTATGTGTAATAAAATCTACATCTAGTCTCCACCACAATTATGATAGAATCTTTATTATCTTTTTCAAAGATTACAACACCAATTTCTTATGATTCTTCCTAATCCTATCAAAGAACTCACAAGCTTCTAATCAAGCTTGTTTTTTTCTAGGATTCTCCTTAATCTTATAAAAAAACTCACAAGCTTCTAACCAAGTTTATTTTTGCTAGGCTTTCTAACCTAGACTTTTAACACTAAGTGCTTATCCAATTTAGTAAGGAGAATCTCTCAGGATCATGAAACAAAATAGAAAATACATTAAAAGAGATTGACATATTTAATAAATTTTTTTCCAAGTTCAACTCTATTTGTCTCATATGGCTTTTTACAAATACCTCACTCAATATCTTTTTCCATGAGAAATTAAAAAAAATAAATTGAAAAAAGAAGATATTTAATGTAACTACATGAAGGAGAAGATAATAGTAGTTTAAAAGCTATAAAAAAAATTTAGATATTTAGTTCTCACTCCTTGATCGATTACTCATTTTATTGAGGGGTAATGCTTCCAAAACTTGAAGCTGTCCTTGGTGACAAATTCTATACCACAAGGACGATGTATAACTTGTCTTCTTCTCCTAGAATCAGAGTAGAAGCACAGAGGTAGTTCATTGTTTGTTGTTTTTTCTTTTTTTGGTGGAGACCATTTGATCTTGTTGTACTATTTGAATTAGCACCATCTGATTCTTCCTTTGACTCCAAATTGTGAAATTTTTTCCTCCAACCATTAGATGAAAAATTCATTTTGATTTGGATTGAAGAGAATCCATTTTCTTTGCAACTTCTTCTTTTACCCGAAACTATTTGGACAAGTTGCACTAGCTATAAACCTTCATGAATGTCTTTGTTGAATCAGAAGAGACAGCAATTTGTAACTTAAAACACACATCAAACAAATTTTAGACTTTTAATCCAACTAAATATCAATATTTATCATGACCAAAAGTTAATATGTTGTTTTTTCAAACTCAACAAGAATCAATAGCAAAAATCTTCATAATTTATGAAAATAATAAGGCTGACATTGTTTCTTAGTCATATTACTTAGTTACTATATATATGGTTATCATATAAAAAGTTTGACTCAGACATAATTATGGTTAAATTTAGAGTAAATAATTATTTTGGTACATGAAAGATTTTGATTTTGACAAAATATACTTTGATATTTGTTTTTGACAAAATGAATTTTCAAATATCAGTTTTTTTTTTTATTGACAAAATGGACTAAATCATTAACCCTTTACTTTGGATAGTTAGACTATTTTGTCAAACAAAACTGATATTTGGAGATTTATTTTGTCAAAAATAAAAGTTAAGATCCATTTTATCAAAATAAGAAACTTTCGAATACTAAAATAGCTATTTAATCTTAAACTTACTATTATTGTCTGCATCAATAATTGAACATAACTAACTATGATTACTAAATTTCCTTACCTAACAGGAAATGAAAGAGGTCTCGAACCCCGGATAAATCTCCAGGTTTGTAATCAGTTCCTCTGCCTATGTTTTAAAAATGACTCTGAACTCTGTACCATGAAGCCTCAATTAAATTGTTCTTAAATTTTACAGGGATATATACTAGGAAACCCTCTAACATCAAGAGAAGAAGATAATGATCGGATCCCTTATGTTCATGGAATGGGACTTATCTCTGATGAACTCTATTGGGTAATAATATTTTTCTTCAAGCATTCACTGAGAGTGATTATTAGAATGAAATGCCAGGGATTCTGACATATTTGTTATCTATATATGGATACAGTCCTTGAAGAAAACTTGTAAAGGGAACATTATAAATGTGGATTCCACAAATAAATTGTGTGTAAATGACATGGAATACTATCATGAGGCAAGTGATGATGACTGTCCTAATAAATTTTACTATATGATATTTATTTATATACTTCTTTCTAATCTTTCTTATTTCTTATCTTTTCCAGCTCCTTGAAGACGTTGAATTGTACAACATTTTGGAGATATATTGTGTTCATCTTCATGATCCTGTCAAAGGAACAAGATGGAGCCCCAAAAGATCTCTATCTGAGAAGATAAAGGCTTATCCGGTGCCGGATATTCGCTGTCCGGTACCTTTTTTCCCTTTTTACATCTCTTGTATAGTTTCATACACAGCTTGGCCAAAGTACTTTCAAAATATGATCTGATCTTTCTATTGTAGATTTATGATTACTTCCTTTGTACGGAATGGATGAACAATCCAGCTGTCCGCAGCGCATTGCATATTCGAGAGGTTTGAAAGATACAATGATACCGTGTGTGCTTTAAATTTTATTCAAACAGAGAGCAATGAAGTGTTAACATTTAATGGATTATATCATACATATTAATGTTCTGCAGGGAACTATAGAGAAATGGAAAGTATGTTATAGCGACAATTATGTACATGACATCCGTAGCAGCGTTCCGTTTCATGCAAATCTCAGTGTAAAAGGCTACCCTTCCTTGATATACAGGTGAAGATTATCACATTCTAAATTAGTTCCTATTTGTCTGAAAACTTGTGTAGTTTCCCAAAGAGAAAGAAAAAAAAATTTCTTTCTTTTCCCTCTCTTGTAGCCATTAGGAACTAACTGATTTTGTGATGTTAACAGTGGAGATCACGACGCTGTGATTCCTTTCTCGTCGACTCAACGATGGATAAGGTCTCTAAATTACTCGATCGTAGATGATTGGAGGCCGTGGTATTTAAATGACCAAGTTGCGGGGTAAGATATGAAACTTTTATAGTCTTACGACACTTAAGGGTTGTCGCTGAACAATGTGTTGCTGCATGTACAAGGTAGAAGTCAAACCTCGACACTTATTTAAGCGGACTAATGAATTAACCACGAGACTAGACTAACCTAAGTTGGTTTTTTGAATCTTGCTAGTAACAAAAAAAAGGGAATAATTCTATTGTACATCTTATTTTTTAATATAGTTTTTCAATACGCCAAAATCAGCTATCATTTATTTGTATATAAATACATACAAAATATATTAAAATTAGCCATTTAAATTAGCCACTAATATAAAATACATATTGAAATACAAAACACACATTAAAAATAATAAATTATGTTATGTGTATACTAAAATTAGCTACCAAAATCAACCACCAGTATAAAATACATGCTAAAACACAAATATACATTGAAAATAAATTAAACCACATATTTATTTATACACAAATACGTTAGTAGCTGATTTTAATGTACAAATAGTATTTTTCAAAAAGAAATTAAACTACAAATATATTTATATACAAATATATAATAACTAATTTTAAGATATAAATAATATTTTTGTCGAACATATATTTTATTAGTTTTAATATACATCTACCATAGTTGATAATTTTTATATGTTGTTTTAGTACCCCCACCATGAAAAGCATGCATCCAAAACTTTATGAACAAATGTGTCTTTCATGCAGATACACGAGGACTTACTCGAATCAAATGACATTTGCAACTATAAGAGTAAGAAACTAAGAATACACATTAAACTCGTAATATCACTATTTATAAGTTCTCATGTTTTTTCCTCATCTTATTTAATTGCAGGGTGCAGGACATACATCTCAGGAGACTAAGCCAGACGAAGGTTTTGCCATGTTCGCTAGGTGGATATCTAATAAGCCTCTTTAACTGAGCAACAAAGACGGCATATATTTTTTTTAATATTGGGTTTTCATTGGTGTTTCTTACCAAAATGAGCCCACATGCGTGTTTAATGCTTGACAGAAAAAAAACGTCGACGCCATTAGTCACAAAACCATGGTGATGTGCAGCGGAGGCCTAATACAAATGGTATATTTATATGTCTCTTGCAAGATATATCCGGGTTCAAGTCTCGAGTCTTACTAAGGTTGGATGTTGTTTAAGAACCCAACGTAATTGACGTTTTTATTTTTATAATTAAAAAGAATCTAAATATTTAAAAACCAAAATGTCTTGTTTTGTTAATCAAAATTTTGAAATAATTTTTTTATTAAAAACGTGGGTGCCGTTTTGTTTTGAAAGGATTAAAAAAATATTAGACACACCCAAAACGTCAATAACGTTTGTACCTTCTGAAAATAATAGAACATATCACACGTTTTATTATAATATCAAAAGAAAAAATTGAGCCACAAAGACGCCAGATAACTTGGTTACATATTAGATTCTCATTAATAATTAGTCTGAGATTTGTTTGAATTGGTCTCTGTTTTATTTTTCATAGAAAGTAAAATGAGCTAACATCTCTCAACTAATATGGTAGTCAAATCATAGTTATCAAAACCGAACCGACAATTAATCCGATAAAATTATTGAATCATTGGATTAATGGTTGAACCTATAGATTAGTAGTTGAACTGTTTGACTCGATAATAATTAAATAAGTATATAAAATTATAATATAATATTTATCAAAAAATAAAAATTAATGTTTAATATTTTATATTATTTAAATTTAAATAAATTATATATAAAATTTATTAACTCGTTGCTTTAATGTGATATATATAATTTATATAAATTATTAGCCTTTATTTTAATAGGTTTAAAAAAAAGTTACATATAGATAAAATTAAAAGTAAAAATAATTTGTTGATAAAAAATAAAAAACAATCAAAATTTTAAAAGAAAAATAAACATATATAAGTTGAATTACATGAGTAAACTTGTGAGGTTAAAATTATTCTAATAAAATATGAACTAATGTAAGGTTGCAAATTTGGAACATTACTCATGTGAACTTGAGTATTATATATAATATTATTAACCTAGACTAAGAGTGTATCTCGCCTAGTGGTAAGAGATATATAGTTTTACACAAGCTTTCCAAGTTCGAGCACCCCGCGGGTGTTCTGTGGAGGCGCGCGAGTCAGCGGTTCGGATCGTACCGGTTCGTATTGAACTGTCTAGTTTTTAACAGATTTGATTACTGTTGACCGAATTAATTGTTGAAAAGGTCTAATAAATAAATTGAACTGGATCAGTTTTTTGGTCTAATCAGCCATTCCAGTTCTGATAACTATGAGCTAAAAATTTATTATTCAAAATTAAACATTAAAAATAAATCCAAAACTAAAAATAATCAAAACATCACATAAAAAAATATTTAAAAATCAAACAAAGTAAAACTAATTTAGAGTTTAGAATTTATGATTTATAATTTAAAATTTAGAATTTAGGATTTAGAATATAGAGTGATTGGAGGTGATGGTTCACGGCAATGGTTAGCCATGGCGGTGGTCGTCGGTGCTGGTGGTGATGAAGTTATGGTAGTGGAAGAAAGAAAGTAAAAAAGAAAAGAATAAAAAATAATTTTAAAAAAATTGTGAACAAATAAAATTATTATTTTCGGTTAAAATTTAATGAATAGTTGCTGGTTTTCTAATACCACTCTGAGTTATCAATGATACGAGAAATATTTTGTATATCAAGTGAGTCGCGCCCACAGCCCAATTATTCGAAAGATCAAAATTTTGTTCGTTGGTCATACAATTGCAATCTCCTTCAAATTCTTTTGGCTCCCGAAATAACTGGCTTCAGTATTGTCTTGGTATCCAGTTAAGGAGGAGAAAAGGTGGTGAAGGAGTTTTCAAAACTATTGAAAAATGCACAAGTATATAAAAATTAGTTTTTAATTAGAATTATTAGTCAATCTTTTTATGGTAAAATTTTTTAGTTTTTATTTTTTAGAGGTTCAGAATTCTAATATAGAATGAGAATTCAAGGTTTAAAATTAAGATAAAATTTAAAATAAAATAATAACTTTATAAATTGACTTATAATAACTGAAAAAAAGTGATTTTTTTTCTTGAACTCATGAAAATTATATCAACTTGCAAATTTGGTATCATTTTTGAAGGAAACGGTGAGTAAAAAAAGTTCATAAAATCTTCAGTGATGATAAAAATAGATCAACTAATAAAAAAGGAACAAATATTAAAATTGCAGCGGATGAAATAACCTAGATTGATTTCAAATATGAGAGACCCCTTACACTTTGTATTTTTGTGGGCTCACAGACCATGATGAGATTTTGTGCGAAAAAAGAAGAGAAAGCAGGGAATCAAAGAAAGTCCAAAGAGCTAGGAATATGGATTTGAGCAGAGATAATGGATACAAAGGTGAAAGAAATAAGTACAGAGAAGGGGACACAAGAAAAGCGAGTGAAGAAGGAAGAGACCAAAGAGGAAATAACCATAAAAGACAAGAAAAATTCTTGGAACAACTAGCAAACTTATTAGTGAACTGTGAAAGCATAGTAAAAGATAAAGGAACACTAAATAATAAAAATACGACAGAGAAATTGATGGAAAACTAGAGAAGGATAGAGGCAGATGTTGAGATTGAAAAAATGGAGCAACAAATAAAGGAGAAAGGCAAACAAAGACATCCAGGCTCGGAGGAGTAGAATTACCAAACAGAAAATTCCAAGCAAACTGAGCATAAGGTTGAATCTGGAAAAGCACAAAAAGAGGGTACATAAGGAGGAGGGATAGAAGTGAGAGGAAGGCGAAAGTGGAAGAGAATAATGAGAGAAAGAAAATGCAAGTGAAGATACAAAGCTGAAAGAGATTCTTAAGATAAGATAGACACTTAAAAGGAGGAGCATGAAAAGGAGACTAGAACGAAGAGACACATAGCAAAATCATTCCAACAAGAGGCAGAGGCTGCAAGGCAGTCTTGCCGGAGTCAATGAGGCTTATAAGTTGGAATTGTCGTGGACTTGAGAACTCATGGGCAGTTAGAGCTTTGAACATGCTCATCAATAAAAAATCTCCCAACCTTGTTTTTCTTATGAAAATAAGGAGAAAAGCAAACGAGATCAGCAGATTAAAAAGAAGAGGAAATTTGAATAATGCAACAAGGGTAGATCGCATGGATGAAGGAAGAGGTAGAGTGGGAAACTAGCTATATTATGGGAAGATTCTATAGCTATGGATATCGTTTCTATGTCGCCAAACTACATAGATACGATGATTGAGAAAGAAGAGAATGAACAACCATAGGTTGCTACGGGCTTTTATGGATGTCTAGAAGTAAAAAATAAACAAAAATCCTGAAAATCGCTGAAATTTCTTGGATAATTAAACAACATGCCGGGGATGATATTTGGGAACTTCAATCACGTACTTGAGCAAAAAGAGAAGATAGGGGCTCCCAATGACTTTCACTTAAACGAGAGGTAAAGTCTGAAAAGGAATAAAATAAAATTGCGAATCGAAAACACTTCTGCAACATAAGTAACTAGCCACTAGTCGCGACATGCGAAGTTTAGGCTGGTTAGGGTACAGAAATAAAATCAATTTAACAACAGTATTTTTCTATCTCTCCCAAATATACATCATGATCTCTATAGACAAATTCCAAAAGAAATAAATAAATAAATATAAATTTTTCAAAATAAATACGGAAAGATTCTAAACAAATATAAACAAGATCCAATGATCTTCGCCATCTCTCAGATGAATCACATCTCACTGCTGAGCACCTGGACGTTCATCTGAAAAATAAGAGGTATATACGGAATGAGAATTCCCAACCTATGGGTTTCCAGTACGATAAAAAAGCCAAATAAATACAATACACTATAATAGGAACTTACTAAGCATCTTAAGCTTCCTTTCATCAATTATTTACCCTACGTCATCACTAATCCATGAATTAGGCAACTGTCCTAAGGGATACTAAGGTTAATTCAATTTCTCATCTTTCCCAACCTTCCAAACTTTCCAACTTCCAATTTAGAACAGAACTAGCCCTCAGCGTCAACCGACACTAATATGAGAGACCTCTCATGTGTTCAAGCATAAGCAAAATAGACAAAATAATACACAATTAAATTCAAGTACAGCATATAGCATATAGACATTTAATTATATATATAAATAGGCAAGTCAAGACAAGAAGGAATTTTACATCTTCAAGGAGAAATTTTCGGAAAGGTATAAGTGTCCGGGCACAACTTGCGACGCAGGGTCAACAGAGTTTCCACCACATCCCGGAACAAGCAGAATCACTCTATTGCATCTACCCAGGCAGGTGTATTTGAAACTCAGATCAAATATCATTATCAAAATGTCACATCCTGGAGTAAGTGGAATCACTACACTGCATCTACCTAGGCAATTGCATGTCACCAAATCCCGGAGTAAGCGGAATCACTCTACTGCATCTACTCGGGCAGGTACATTTCAATCTTAATCAATTATCACTATCTCTCAATATCATAATCTTTCTCATTATATCTCAATCATAATAAATCATTTTTACTAGTCATCCTCTTAATCATTCGCTTCATATCTTAATCATAATCATATTCAACATTAATTCCATCGTCAACTCATCCTCAATCTCATTTACAATCTTATCTCAATTTATATTCAATCTTAATTAAACTCATTCATCATCATAATCAATCATTATTTAATTTTATCAATTTTACTAACTCAACTCTTTATATTTGGTATCTATCTCTTGCATCTTTAATTTCACCGACTATATACTCTTATCGGGATTTACAGAGGTTTAGAAGGCTAAAAGAATGGTTAAGAACGTTAAAATTAAAGTTTTGAAAATCTAGGAGGTCATGCGTATGCATGAGACATGCATACGCATGAGTGCAAAATTTGGCATTTGACAAACTCACGTACGCTATATGCATCACCTTGTCCACGTATGCATGGTTGCAGGCAGAAGCCAATTCCCATGGACGCATGACAATGCTCGCGTACGCATGCCATAGCAAAACTTGAAAAAGCTGATAAGTTATAAAAAACCAGTTTTTCGGCCCAAATTTCAAACTTTCATATCTTTTTTCACAAGATTTCTTTTTCAACCATTCTTAAACCGTTGGAAAGATTGATAAATGAATTTTCATAAAAATTTATTAGACATAATCACCTCATCAATCTCAACTTAACATAATGACCTCTAACCAATCTAAATTACTCATTTACCATCATTTATACTCAAACCTATGCAATTCACATATTCCAACCCTAAACCATTCAAATTCACAACTCAAATCTCAATTTCAACCTCAAACCATCAATTTCACAATTCACCCACAATCATAACCATTCAATAACTTACCGGACTTACCTTCAAGGCCTCCGGCCCAATTCCACGGCCTCCGGCTCAATATTTTTCAATTCAATACAAATTCATATATGCATAATCATTATCTAATATCAATTCCATTCATATATTCACTATACATAGTAATACATTCAATCAAACCATTCAAACTTATTCCTAGGGACATCTAACCTAGGAAATCTCATCACACCATACAGTAATTAAATGATATTTAAACCGTACCTTTAATGACGGCGATTCACACCCAACACTTGAATTCTCCACCCCAAGGCTCAACCCAAAAGTTTCACAAGTAAATTTAAGTCCTCAAAGTGTACCAAATTCACCCAACAACACTAATATAACCAATTTTACATATACATTAATCTAGGGTCTTATGAGATTTGATAAATCACAAGGATTTGGAGATTCCTTATCTTAACCCATAAAATTTGTTTATGAAACTCATCAATAGCTCATACTAGAGCACTCTTAAATAACCAAAATTACAAGATTTTCTCAAAACTTAAACCAAAACACGACTTAAAAGGAAAAAAAAATCTAGGTAGAGAATTGTGAAATACTCACCACAAATTTATTATTTATTTTTTCCACTCTCGTCGGCTCCTATTTAATTTATTATTTATTTAATTTTTGTTTAATCGAAATTTTACATCCTACCCACTTAATTAGAAATTTTTTTTCTCAAAATTTGTTCCACGAAAAGAAAACAAAACTTAGGTTAAATCACCATTAAAAGTTTTCTCAAATTAAAATAAACTCATACCATTTATTCTACCATTTAACGTCAATTTAAATACTTAATCACCTCCCTCATTCTCTTGCATAATTGATAAAATTAACTGAATTTCAAATCTACGCCATACTCCCTTGTCTTACTCTTAAGTTCCTCTAGATATTTCTTAATAGCAAATCAAACATCACGTTTTTCTTTCTATTTATAAAGCCTTCCATACTCCCAACCAAAATCATAACTTAAAATCTCCCAAACTCTTCAAATCCTTACCAAAGTTGACGCAACCTCTTCTAAGTCGAAATTCACCACCCTTCGTGGGTTTCCTTAATGTATCGCAACACAAACTTAGCATTTCAACTCAACATTTTCGAATTTGTCATTGAAAACCAATCGTTACCAATTTCAATCTAAAACAAAATCTAACATATTCAGCACACACTTATCACCCAATTCATTTACTCACCTATAATCATTTTCATAACATATTCAGAATCAATCTAATCTTACAGCCACAATCAAACTTAATTACCTGAAAATCATCAGTTATATTAACCGACTAAACCCTTCGAGTATTCAAGCCTAAAATATTTTTAATCACCTTCTACTATTCCTCATTACCATTTTCCTATGTTAACGCTCCCGCAAGCTTCCGTTGCATCACTTTAATTTTTATCTACTAAGAATCAAATCATTCATCCTAAAGTACTAAACCATAATTTAACATAATAGATAATCACTAAATTCTATTTATGACAACTAAAATAAAATGCCAATCATGCATTTTCATCATATTTTTTTATCGGATCACAAAACCTATGCTCACTTCTAAACTTTCTCAATCTGACCTAAATAATGCTTACGCTTATCATAAGACTCAATCACAATCTATTAAAATCCTTGATCTCCATACTCACATTATCTAATCATTCAAAACTTATAATATTAGTTTTCTAACAATAGCCATTATCCCATTTCTACACAAGTATACAAATTCACAAACTTTCATTTCAAGTTCAAATCCAAGGTATACCAATGCAATCTACAAGCTTTCTCTCTTTTCAATCATTAATTTTCAATCAATTCAAATATAAAAAATCATACTCTCTAATTTTTTTTCATTTCTACCTTGCCTCAGCACCCAACCATTTACCAAATACTCAATGTTATCCTAAGTCACCATATAATCTACTACTAAATCTAAATTCAAATGCAAATTTCAGTGTCTTCAATCGTAAATTAGCAACTTATCAGTCGTACAATGCAATTAACACATTACTACCAATTTCTTATTTATCTCTGACCAAAGTGTTGGACCCAACGGCATCCTCCACCGTTATAGCATACATACGACCTTGTTGTTGGACTCTACCAGCATTTCGGTTAGCCTTCTCAAGGACGTTCCAAGATATATGACCAGTCCCTCCACAGTTATAGCATAATTCCAATCCGGCTCTACATGGAGTATTCGGGTGGTAGCTCCCACACCTCCTACAGGTCAAGTCATTCTGAGGTTGCTTTTCATACCTCCTTCCTTGATGATTGTTATTGTTGTTCCTTTAAAAATTATTTTGGGCTTGCTGAGGTTGTTGATTGTAACCTTCTCTCTTGAAGTTATAACCCCTTAGAGTAAAGGATCTTGCACGCTCCCAGTTGTGGTAGTCACCACAGTTAGTTCTTGGGGTTTTACTCTTTTTAGATCAATCTTCTACTATGCGGCTCTTGTTTACCAACTTCGTAAAGCTCTTGATCTCAAGAGGTGCCACAACTCGCATGATATCATCTCTCAAATCATCTTGATACTTCATATATTTTCATTTCTCGTACCCTTCAGGGACACCTTGACACACCCTCAAATAGAGGCATATTCTTCAAGCTTGCTCGTGTAAGCAGCCACTGTCGAGGATCTATGCTTCAGTTGTAGTAATTCCAACTCCTTAGCTTATCTTGTATAGTTCGAAAAATACTTCTTGTAAAACTCTTCTCTGAATACCTCCCAGATGATCATCTCATCTCTATTCCTTTGCTGCAACAAATAGTGAGCCCCTTGCCACCAGTGTTGCGCTTCTCCAGCCAGCTGGTAAGCAGCAAATTTAATCAGCTGACTTATAGGTACTTGCTGTGCTTGTAGGGCCTTTTCTATTTCTCGAAACCAATTATCGGCCTCCGTCAAGTCAATTGAGCCCTTGAACAAGCTCACTACCTCCCCGGCCACTTGCATTTTGCATTATAAAAACCCCTTCACCTTTCTCCTCCAACATGTGTCGGACATGCAGTCATGCATGCACCATGCCAATCGCAATCCGCGATTTGCCCCTGTCCACCTGCCAATCGCAACCTGTGTTTGGGTAGTCTAAAATGGTCAACCGGCTAGACTTGTCTGCATGCAGGGAATATGAGACACGTTTTGATATGTGGTTGTCCTCCATGCCAAATGCAGCATGCATTTTGTAGTTGTCTTTTTTCTCTTTTTTTTTGTTTCATGTAAAACGTGACTTACGTTTTGTATGTTACTGAATATAAAAATCCACATATATAGATAACACTCCATACACTAATAATCCGATATAGTTAAATATTACCATTTTTTACTCCATTATTAAATTAATTTCTAACAAACTTATTATGAAAATTATTGTATTATCATATTACATATATATATTATTTCTACTATCAAAACGTTAGATCCGCCAATGCATCAATGACAGATTATCTGTTGGAAAATCAAAACTTTGCCACAAATTGGCATCATCTCCGAGGCGTAACTATATTGATGGGGCAAATGGATCTGTTTTCTGAAGACCATGTTTAGAATTGACTGAAATCTACCAAAACAAGATTACAAGAGTGTAATTTGAAAATTATACTTTGTGGCGAAAGCACATCATCATGCACATGGCAAAGGAGTATGCATTTTCACTGACTTCATACTCCAAAGAAGCCATGCGCAATTGTTAACCAAAAAAAATAAGTGGTTGTTAATAAACTGTTAGGAATTTTGTAACAATCCGATAATGTAAGAGAGTAAGATGGATTAAATTTATTATAAATATTTTGTCATGTATGAAATAAGATTATCCTAAATAAGCTGTATGAATTGCATGTGTTACTTATATCTCTTTTGACCACTTCAACTCTTAATTTTCTTAGATTTTTTTTTCTGTCTCTAACACTGAATTTTCTCTTATATGAGCCAAATGCCTAATTAGTCTTTTTTTATAATTTATTTAAGAGTTTAATTTTAATACATTAATAATATAAAAAGTTTTACATAATCCTATAATTACATCTATTTACAAGATCAATAATTATATTCGTCCTTTTTTTTGTGACTTAAAAGAAAATAAACAAAAACTAAAAGCGAGAAAAAAAACAAGAAACTGCTTAAGAAAGGCAGTCCCACTGAATACTATTCTCAAATTCTTTCCAAGGCAATGGAAGCTCCACTTGGGGAGAAAGGGTCCTCATTGCGGTCTTTGCCATGATGTCTGCTACTGTATTTGCATCTCTCAAGATCAACCGAAGATCAGCACGCCATTTCCAAGACATGATATCTCGAATTTTTAATACCAAAAGATCAATAAATCCAGAGCAATCTTGTAAATTATTGACAATAATAAAAGCCACACAATCTGTCTCACATATAATGTCTCTTTGTCCCGAGTCTCATGCTAAAAGAAAGCCTCTCCAAATAGCAAACAACTCTCCTTGCAAAATGCTACGACTCTCAATTATTCCCAGACAGCCTCGTTGCCACCTTCCCTTCCAATCTCTGCTAAAACAAGCAAAATCAACTCGAGCACCACTGCCAAGATAGCTAGTATCACAATTAATCTTAAAGGTACCCACTGATGGGGGAATCCAAGAGCCACTAATGGTTGAGGAGATAGACAGTCGTTGCAACTCAAAAATATTTCGGAACTCCTTTTTCAAGGACAAAGCCATACCAATCACCTTGTCTGTGGTCCAATGGTCGTGAGAACGAAAGATCTCGTTATTCCTCGAACGCCAAATTCACCAGAGACCAGAAAAGAATCTAAAGGGGTGCTGTTTGCTATTATGAGACTAATAAAAAATTAAATATGAGATTAATATTCGTCCTTTTAAATAATCATTTATGAGATTAATAAAAATAAATAAATATCTTTGTTAAGGTGACATTATGTAATTGGATGTATATATAAAATTATTTTATACGGACAAAATATTAAAATTAAATTCTTTCTTTATAAAAAAATTAATAATTTCATTATTTTTTTTCCTTCAACTTTTTATTTTATTTTATTCTGTGCATTTAAATATAGTTTGTCATCCAGTAAGGTGTCCTCATCTTGGTCATTTAATAGGCTTAATATTCACTTTTTATTCCTGGCACTGTATCCCATGTAACACAATAGTTTAATGACAACATCTAAAAATTATTTTAAATTTTGAAAGTAAGTTTTTGTTGCATATAAACTTTGAAGTAGTCCTCCCCATTACATAATATTTACACATTACATAATTAATAATTAAAAACAAACCATAGATGAATGAGCAACTACAAAGGAACATTAGAGAGCCACCTAGAGAACATGGCAAAACCTTCGTCTGGCTTGTACTCAGGAGCTGTATGCCCTGCACCCTGCAATTAGTATTGAAAAGAGGCTCAAATTTTTCATTGAAAAAAAAAAGAAAGAAAATAAAATAAGACTTGTAATTAAAAAATTTAACATTTTCTTACTTTCACTGTTGCAAATGTCATTTGATTTGCGTAAGTTCTTGTGAATCTGTTCAAAAGACAAATCATTCAACAAGATTTTCTTGCATAAACACTACACGCCTTAGGGTGTTCATTGAATAGAAAATATCAAAAATAAATAAGTCATTATCATAAACTAAAGAATAGATATACGGGTAAAGAGAAATACTTGGATGAACAAATTATTTTGTAACCAAGTTTAACCAAATCCTTTTTCCTCTTTTTCTTATGCATCTCCTCTTTTTTCTTCAATTGATTTTTATTGTGTCAATAAACTATTGGACCAACTTGTAAATAGCATCACGGAGTTGTAAATTAGACATATCTACTCTACCATATTGCTTACCCTGCAACTTGACCATTCAAAAGCCATGGCCTCCAATCATCTACAATGGAGTAGTTTAGAGCCCTTATCCACGCTTGAGTCGACGAGAAAGGAACCTCTACATCATGATCGCCACTGTCAAGAAAACATCATATCAATGGCCGTATACAAAAATATTTTATAGTGATATTTACATAAAACTCAAAGCTACAAGAAAACTTACCTGTATATCAAAGATCGATAGCCTTTTGCGCTGAGATTTACATGAAATTCGAAGCTACTAGTGATTTCATACTCAAAATCAGTAGTGTAACACCGTTCCCATTTCCCTATTTCCTGCAGGGCATTGAGCAGATGCAGAATTCGGTGTTCGAGCAGAGAAGAACAAGCCAAGTTGAAGAATCTAAAGATAGGCTTTTGATAATGAAAACCGCAAGTTACAAATGCACGACATATAACTACAGCTAACAAACTCCAACTAACCATGGTAATTAATTTGACTCTAGCTAACAAACTATCCCTGCTGTCACTTAACTAACAAACTAATTGATATTCTGTTAGAGATATAATCATTCACATGCCTCGTCTTATCAGCTAAATAGTTCCATGAGATGGTATCAGAACTTTTATAATTTAAAGGTGATTCCAAAAAAAAAAAATTTCAGCATAAGGTAAATAAAAAGTGAAAAAAAAGCCTAACAAAAAATGTACGCAAATCCACCAAAATAGAAGCTCTTGTGTGAAGGGCTTATTAGAGATATAATCGTTCATGTGTCTCCTCTAATCAGCTTAAACTCTTGGAAGAAATAGTTAATTTGGATTTATCATATCATACCCCTCTAACATGCAGTGCCTTGCGAACACTTGCATCATTCGCCCATTGAGTGCCGAGGAAGAAACCATAAATCTACAAAGAAAATGCAGGAAATCAAATTCAAAACAGGTTGTATTCAAAATGTGTGAGAACCTATTACTAGATTTGCTAAATTACTTGGCAGTTCATTGCTGGCACTGTTAAATAAGAACTAAGAGAGGCCTCAGGCATTTCAGTCAAAAATCTCCTCTGCATCGCTTCATTGTTCTTTAGAGAATCATCTTCGCAATATATATCCAAAATGTCGAACATATTAATTCTCGAAAGACACTGGAGATACCAATATGGTCAACAAAAAAAATTCCATTGAGATTTACAAGAATCATACTACCTTCGTTTAAAAATAATTGTCGCTTTCACTTCTGTAATACATTAAATTTTTCAATATATCAAAGTAGTGAAAGGGACGATTGGGAACATCATACAAAGATTTGGATGATTATTAGTTACTTACCTTTTGAAAATACTTCATGTCTCTTAAACACAATTCATTTTCTGAATCTATATCCATATACTCTCCTTTACAATTTCTCTGCAGTGACTGTTATGGATTACAGAAAATAAGGATCATTGGGATTTCCTTGTTTCTTAAATGCATATTACATAGATTGCTATATGAGTCATTAAAAATATAATGCTATTGAAATAATTCAACGGAAATTTAATTGTCACTGAAACTGAATACTTAAACACAAAACTATATTACCAAATAGAGTTCATCGGAAATAAGTCCCATTCCATGAACGTATGGTATCCGATCATTTGGCTCTTTCTTTGTGGTAATTGGGTTTCCTAATAGATAACCCTGTGAAAAATTAAGACCAATTTAGGCTTCATAATTCATAGTTAAAAACAACACTTTACAAAAGGTAAATTATTATTATGATTATTTTGCATTGCAGTCTTTTAATAATGAAAACATTTTTTTTATGTACTAATGTGTTGGTAACAGAATCAAAGAAATTTACAAACCTGTAGATTTATCCAGGGATGGAGACCTTTATCATTTCCTGTTAATCAAGGAAATTGAGTAATAGTTAGTTTAATCATAATCATCCGTGAATCAAAGCTTTATATATGAGTTAATAGTCAAATTAGTCTCTGAAAGATAAGACATTTTTTAAATTTATCCTTGAAAGATTTTTTCAATCAAATTGATCTTTTAAAGATTACGAATTAATCATATTTTGTCTTCCAGTCACTCTATTAACAATTTTCTTTAAAGATTGATGTTGTAAAACGCTAATATGTCTAATTGGATATTGACCAAATATGTATCTGAAAATTTGTTAATTTAGTCATTTTTTCCAATTAAAAAAAATTCTATTCTCAATATGATCTAGTGACTAAATTGATAGATTTTCGTAAATATATGTAGTCAACATCCAATTGAACATGTTATGTGTCATGTATGACATCAATTAACATTTTATATCATCAATGGTTGACGTAAATGACAGATATGATTAATTCGTAATCTTTTAAGGACCAATTTGATTAAAAAAATCTTTCAGAAATGAATTTGAAAAATGTTTTATCTTTTAGGACTAATTTGACTATTAACCCATTTATATATGTTAGTCATGGCTAGAACGATTAAACTTTTCAGCTTCTAATGATAACTAAAATATTAATTATGATCCAAATCAATCATTATGAGAATTGGTTAATGGAGGAAAAATCATTTTTAGAGTAATTGGTGCAAGGATGACACCCTTATTGTGCTAAAAGAATGATCAAATTCCTTTGGCAACTACCGAATTGGTCCCATGGATCCTCTCAATTTTTTTCGATATGTCAGAGAAGATGTTATAAGATAGAAAATCAAATTTGACAACATCAATTAAGAGAAAAAACTGAATAGATCCATTCTTATTGCAAGTCCAACATCTATCAAGGGTAAGGTCTTTAGAGAGTTTAAGTGTGAGACATTTCTAACCTCATTAGCCAACTTACAAGGTTAAGTTAGGTTCACTCAATTTCAATTCTAATCATTCTTTGTCCTAATTTTCAAATTTTTCATGCAAATCATATCCATAAAATTAACAAAAAGGAAAAACAATGATACAACCGACCTATTTAAAAGGACTCAAAGTTTGCAAAGTGATTAGTATGAAGTATGATCTAGATTTTATCATCGGAAAAAAAAAAAAACTTATTACCAATTGAAATTTCCTGAACAATAGCTGGAGCAGGAATTCCAGAGTAAGAATCAGCTCCCATATAAAATTTATTTGAAAGAAATTCCGGATGTTCAATAAACCACTGCAATCATTAAGGCATAAGTGTGACAGATTAATAATAAATCATACATAGAAGTTAGAGAACATGTTTTGAGCTATTGTGAAGAGGTTGAATAGCTCAAAATAAAATAAACTATAAACTATTATTATAAACAAACGAAAGATATAAAGACATAAAAAAAGAAGATATAATTAGCATGAAATCAAGCACTAAGGATAGTACGTTGGTAACTTTACCTTCCTAATAAATTGATGGGTGTGGTGAATAAGTTTCCAATCACTTCGATGGGAAATGACATCTTTTGCATATGAGAAGCCTGTTCCAAATGGCAAATCTACAAAAATAATATTAGATACCTGAAAAAATTAAGAAAAACACCATTAAAATTATTAGCAGCATAAAACCTTCTAAAAACAAGATATAAAAAAGAATCATGTAAAAACGATTGTTGCATAACTATTTAGCTACCGGTTTTGCTAGGTATACATATAATCATTTGCATACCTATTGAATTAAACATCCGACATATCAATTGTTCACATTATTTAGTATTCTTATTGTCTATCTATAATTTTCCGCTAGCTATATATGTTGGCACTTAAAGTTGTTGGACAACTTTGATAGTGAACGATAAAGGTGTGTTTCTAATTTCTACACACCCTCGAAAAGTTGTAGTTTTTTTTTTCAAAAATTTATTATATACATTTTAAACTAAAGTTAAAATTTCTATTAGTTATCAATTAAAAGTTGCCCTTTTAGTAGTAGTTGTCAAAAATACCATTTTTAAACCTATTATTATGATTTCAATGTTAGTTAATTAGTTGTAGATTCCTTAAACGAATAGTAATTACCATTACTAAATTTGAATAGCGTTCAAGAAACAGAATACAAATTTCTTGAGGATGGAATGCATTACCTTTGTCCATGACTGTGGCCTCAAAACCAAATTAGGTAAGCTCCCATTGTATTCTTCAATTTTAAACTTTATTGGACCTATAATTTGCAGTTGATGGCCAAAGTAATTTTATAGATGTTGGTAGGAACAATTTCAGTAGGAAAATTGTTAGTGAGAACAGAAAAACTAAACTAAACACAGCAAAATAATACAATCACAAAATTATTGTCCGAATTAAACTAATGATATTTGTGTTTTCTTTATTGAGTGACTTAGATTTCAAATGCAGCAACATGTACACTAAGAAAGAAGAAAAGAAAATCAAATACTTTAAAAAATATGCTTCAACTTAGTACAATTTGGTTGGAAAGTAAAAACAAACTTTTGAGAAACTTTGCAGAGGCTTTCTTTTTTTTTATTTGTCTTATGCTATTTTTATTTTCATTTTGGAAATATACCAAGGATCGAATTCTTGATTTTTCGAATACAGAGTTCTGATACCATGTTATGAAACCAGACATCCTAAAAGTTGATATATATTACCAATTTGGTAGGCAAGGCCAGAAAATGAAGAACAACCAGGACCACCAGTTAGCCATAGCATGAGAGGGTCATTTTTAGGATCATTTTCTGACTTAATAAAATAGTAAAATACTTGCAAGTCATCATTTGTGTCCCCCAATCCCACATACCTGTAAAAGACATAAACCTCGTATGTGAAAGTTGAATTTGTATTAATTTATATGGGTGGTTACGCACGTTAAAATATCTTCATTGAAAGATTAATCGCTAAAATATGAGCACATAACCTGTGTCCTGTTATATCAAATGGTTTAGTCACATAAATAGTCACTTTTTATTTGTCATTTGGAATTTTTAAATTACTTTTTTATCTTTATATTTATGATTTTTCTTTAAAAAATGTTAGAGAACTAATAGAATTTATTATTTTTAATCATCAATCTAGTTTTTTTAGTTTAATAATTTAATAACGTACTTTTAATTTATACTTTTAAATATTAATAATTAATTACTGACAAAAAATTTTTAGCATTCCTCTTTTTTTGTTGCTAAATTTTAAATTTTAAATCATAAATTATAAGTTAAATTTAATGTCTAAAATTCTCCGGCAAAAATTTAAAAGTAGGTTTAATATTAAAAAAATTAGCTAATGTTAATTAATAATAAAAAATTAATTAATATTAATTCAGAAAAACAGATGTGATTGTCCAATTGTATAAAACGTTTTATAAATGCATTAAAATTGAACCCCATACTAAATTCTAAGTAGTAGAAAACTTGTTTGAAAAAAAAAAAAGAAAACATAAATAGCTCAAAAATCTTCTCTAGAGCAGCATCCGAATGATACTACTAGAAAACTAGCCAAATTAGTACCACGCACCTGAATAAAATTTAATGGGTTAATAGTTAAATTTATCTTTAAAAGATCATTAATTTTTTTAAATTAGTTCTCAAATAATTTTTTTTAATTATATTAGTTCTTAAAAGATAAAACGTAAATCAAATTGATCTTTTTGTTAGTTAGATGATAACGTGTCACGATAAGTACCATGTGATATAATGACGTGGCAGGTTAATGTCACATGTCACAAAATGATTGGTTGACGTGACAGGTCAGTGACACTTAGTATACCACGCATCACTTAACATGTAAAAAAATTATTTATAATTAAAATAGTTCCTGAAAATTCATACATAAAGCCAGCTTGGATGCCAGTTTTGGCGTTTAACTCCAGTTTTGGTGCCAGTTCTAGCGTTTTACGCCAGAAAAGGGTCTATGCCTGGCGTTTAACACTAATTTGGGCCATCATATCTCGGATAAAATAGTTAAATTATTATAAAATAATAAAAATAATTAAATTATTATAAAATTATTTTGTCATTTTATATTTTAAAATTTCACATTTTCAAATTATAATTATTTTTATTGTTTTATGTAAAAAGAATTTTGTTTATTAAAGTCTAAAAAATAATATTAAAATTAGTACTATAAAAGATTTCAAATTTAATATTATAAAAAAATAAAAGAAATTTATATAAGGACTAATTTGATTAATTTTTAAAATTTTAAAGATGAAAATGACTTATGTCTGAATTTTTAGAGACTATTTTAATTATAAATAACTTTTTTATATGTTAAGTGACACGTGATATATTAGGTGTCACTAACCTAACACGTCAACCAATTATCTTGTGACATGTGGCATTAACCTGTCACATTATCATACCACGATGATACTTAACGTGACATATCATCATCCAACTAACGAAATGACCAATTTAACTTATCTTTTATTTTTCAAAGACTAAATGACTAAAAAAATTATTTAAAAACTAATTCAAATAATAAATTATTTTTTTTAGGACAAATTTGACTATTAATCCAAAATTTAATTACCACTTTGATCAATTATTACACATAAACTAAAATAACTAAAAAAAAAAGAAAAGAAGAATCTAGAAATGAAATGGTGAACATATATATGATGAGCGTACCCAGTTTCAAGATGAAAGGGGAGAGGGCCATCAAAACCAGGAAGGTGTTCAACTTTGGCAGAAGCAGCTTCAATCTGATGAAATGCTATCTGCAGCAAAATTGTGAGAACAAGAAACAGTACTTGAAAAGTGCGCAGAGAAGAAGGAGCCACCATTGTTCAACACTGGAGAAGCTTCAATGATGTAAAAGAAAGTCAACTTCTGCTGCTGGTAGTTGTTGCAGAATCGAGAATGTGTGAATTCACGTTTTAGAAAAAAATATTAATTAATGAAATGGGTACGGGAGTTTGTTGAACGTACACTTGAAGATGTCTGTTCAACCGCAAGGTGTATTTTTTTATTATTTTAATTTAAGAATGGTTAGTTTTTTTTATTTTATCACTGTGCTAATTTTTTTAATTTAAGAATCTTAATCCGTCTATTATTATATATAGATAGAGAAAAACATCCACATGTCTGAAAATTGCAGAGAAGCCTGCTTTCACATGCGGTGTTTTTTATTGAGAATTGAGATGCTCTTTTTCTCAAAGAATTTAGTGAAATAGTTAATATTAATGGCAGGTGTTTTTTGTTCTATATGGGGCTTTGGACCAGATATATATAGTTGAATTGTCGTTTATGAGATATTTTTTAATCTTTAATCTTGTAAGATTGATTATTGAATAGAAAATATACATATTAATAAGAATATTATTAATTATTATTATTAGTATTATCTATTTATTGTTAGTTATTCTAAAATATTAAAATTTAAATCTTTTATATTATATATAGGTAAATGGTTAACATAAATATTCTTATTTATTGTATCTATTTTAGATAAAATATTGTGTTAACTTTTCATTATTTATTATAAAATAAAATATGCACTTCTTCTAATAAAAATGAGTTTGTAAACTATGATGGTTAATTTAAATTGAGTATAGCTCTAAGTTAACATAATCATAATAATATAACAACTTAACAATTTTTTTAAACAATATTGAAAACATTAAAAAAATATATCATGCGTTTAATTTTATAAGGAAAAAAATAAAAATCACTAATATTTTCTATTTAGTCAACGTATATGAACAAAAATAATAAAAAAAATAAAACCTTAAAGAGTCTGTTAGACAAAATATAATTTTTATAAAAAAATTATCAAAAAAATAATTAATTATTTGGTAATATTTTTATATATAATATTTATATCTATATGTTTCTATATATAATATTTATATCTATTTTAAATTAAATTAGATCATTTGTCAGTTGGCTATCTATTTAATTTTTGAAATTTACAAGAGGTGCGGAAACAGTTACAAAAAATTCAAATTTTCCAAAAGTGGTGTACAAATGGTAACTGTTAGTTTTTTTTAGGTTAGTCTATAAATAGAGTTTTAGGAAAATATTGTAGGCAGTTCAGTTCTTCTTAAAAAACACTTAGAAACTCAAAACGCTCTCAACCCATTGTCATCAGAGAGTAAAATTGGGAATTTTAAGTAATTCTTCTGAACCCAAACACTTGTACTTTTTTTTTCCCAGTTTTATTAATAAAATTCCTTTACTTTTACGTCTTCTTCTCTTTTACGTTCATGTTTTTTCTTTCATCTTCTTTTTAATTTCCTATTTATTTCAATTTCTACAATTTATTTTGCCACCGGCACCTTGCATTTATATGTTTATTTGTTATTTTTTATTCCTTTTAATATTATTTGACGTTACAATTGCGACATTGAGATACCCATGTTTTCTTTTAAAAATTAACAAAAATTTGAGTAAAACACAACCTCAAATAATTATTTTTAAAAGACAACGATGTTCTTAAAAAAAAAAATTATTAATCCTAATTAACACTTAACAGATAATTGGAACGAACAAATTAATAGTTTAACGTGTCATAAAAGCATGTTTTATTAATTCAAAAAAATATTATATTAATAAAAGGGCTAATTAATCTCAGTGAGATAAAATTCAAGGACCGAAACAATTTTTTTAATTAAAAATTTCATTCTCTTTTAGAATAATTGTTAGGAGTCGTTTAAATTTTTTTTTTTCTACATGATATTCAACCGATCCTATTACTCTCTGTACATTGTACTTTTACAAATGCAAAAATAGTTATCCCAAAAATATGCTTGCGATGGATTGATAATACATTCCCGACGGATTATGCTTTTACAAATAAAAAGAATAAATTGCTAAAATAGTATCCAAAAATTCATATGGTACGGTTGACAAAAAAAAAAATAAAAAAATACTAACACAAATAAGTGTTTAAAAAAATTTAAAATTACAATAAAAAGAATTAGATGTTAAATATATTTTTTAAAAATAAGATTTTCATACAATTTTTTGCAAGCAACATTAGAAAAATAAAATCTTTTTATTTTTAAAATTTGGTAATTTTTTATGTCAAGTGATTTTTTTATTTTTTTTATTGTGAATGATTAAATTTTTTTAAAAAAGAAAAAATATCTAGAAATTAAATTTAGCTTCTAATTTTTTTATGTATTTTTTAAATATTTATTCAAATATTGACACAAAATTCAAATCAAATAAATAAGTCGTTTGGTAAATACGAAATTTTTTTATTACTTATAAAAAATATAATATTTATTAATTATTTTTGTTATATTTTTAAATTAATTAAAAATTATTTTGTTGATAACATTTTTTATGGACTATATTTTCATACAATATGCCCTTGGCACATTGTTTGTACACATACACCTCTAAAAGTTTGTTAAACACCATATCAGTTAATATTTAAGTGATTCACCAAAAATAAAATAATATGTAAAGAAAATTAGAGAGTAAATAAACATTTAGTGATTGTTTTCTAAAATATTGTCTATTAAAAGAGTTACCTGAATTCGGCGACGTAGTGTTATTGAGGGACTTTGTCTTCAACAACTCGATGATTACAGTATTTGTCGAACGATAGCGTCCAGAGACTCGCACCTTTCATATGCCTTGGGGTGAGTGCACGATCACACTCTAAAACGTCGCCTACCACCTCGAGTTGCGCGCAGACGGTGATTCTGTTGGTGGTTGCTTCCATGACTTCCAGACCTGGTACCACACCGGAGCTTGGGAGTTGGTCAAGCGCCTACTGGGATCCAGGCCACCTGCAGTAGTCCAACACGAAGCTCAGAGGAGAGAGGCTTTCTCGTTGAAGCTGACAAGGTTGCGAGATCGGCTCCGACAGATGCCACCAGATACCTCCGATTCGGACACCTTGCGACAGTATGCAAGATGCTATATCATGCTGATGATCGGGGATACCTATTGACTGATAAGTTGAACAACACTGTGCATCTCCGGTGGCTCCCGCTTCTAGAAGATTTTGAGAGGTGTCATTCCTTGTCATGGGGTTCCGTAGTGCTGGCATGGACGTACCATTCCCCTTGTAGTGCAGCCCACCGCCGTACCACAGACACCAGGAGGTAAACTCCTCTGTTGGTGTCTTGGATCTACTATAGGTTCCCTAGATGGTGTCCACCTGATTGAGCAGTCTACACGTACACTATGGCTGCAAGGTATATATCATCTTATTTTAGTTACGTTTGTTATCTATTTTTGCACATCGATTACATTGGCAACTAATGTATTACTGGTTATACTTGGTGTTGTCCACAGGTTGATCGGCCTTGATCAGTAGACTAGGGATCACCACCAGCAAAGAGCTTGCGATGGCGTTGGAATTTGGATAGGGTCTTGTGGGATGAGGTAAGCTAGTTACTAGATGTAGGATGTTAACTTTTTTGTTGCTACCTTAAAACATTTAAACAAATGTCGATACTAATGTGTAGTGCACTTCTTTAATTTGCAGTTCGTATAAACCCCGTACAACGATCCTGCCTTTCAGGGTATGTGTCCTCTGTGGCTGAGGGAGGAGGCAGAGTGGGAGACTTGGATGTCCGTTGTCCCCTTTATCTGCTTCAACATTGTGAAGTTTTATCAAGTTAACAGGGTCAAGTGCCAGTTCAATGGCAAGCAGCCTATTCCAGGAGTGCCAGTCAATGCAAGCGGTTTCTAACTACCACCGGTAAGGGTAAGGACATCTGGTGGCCTACAAAAAATCAGGAGTGGTACAATCAGTGGCGAGTGAGGCACGAGGCGGGACACCGGATTTCCATCCAGCCTTGTATGGATTACCGTCTGACCCGGGAGTACTAGTATTGGCGGAGGCTACATTACTGTGCAAGGTAGTTATCCGGGCCGGATGTCCTTGATGACCCTCGGCTGGTGGACTTACCCGATGACGTCCAGCCTACTGCTAGCCAGCCGAGGGATGTCCTTAACCTACCCTGAGACGTCTCTGACCATCGCAGATGGGCTAGGGTGGTCTGGCCGGATACGTGGAAACCTTCTCGGAAAGACAGGGGTGCCAGAGATCGTGGGGGACTGCACATTGCGAGGCCGACAGGGAACTTTAATCGGTCAGACTCCAGCACTCGGTACTTTGCACTTTGACCGATTCTGTAAATTTTCACCCCTTTCAGCACTGCATTTATAGCCGCTGAGAATTTGTCCTTTCCTATTTCGTTTACACAGTAAACGAGTTACCTCTTCGGGTATTTTGTTTACAAACAAATTAATTTTGCACATATTTCGTTTATAGTGTAAACGAAATATACACGTGTCGTTATGTCGACCGTATTTCGTTTACAGTGTAAATAAAATACGTGTATAGTTAATTCGTTTACTCTGTAAATAAATTGTGAAATGCGATGCAATTTGGTAAAAACGCTAAAAATTATTCAAATCGGTAAATAATAGAATTATTTAATTTATATAAAAAAAATCCTACATTCTTTTACGTTAAAGCCAACAATTACATACGTTTATTTTATTTTCTTATGCGAGAAAAAAGCAAAACAACTATATATCTGCCCCCAAAAAAAAAAGAAAAAATACCCATCATTAATAATAAACGCCTCATTAACCTAATTGAAAGAAAATATAATCTGAAATGTGTCGGTGGCTGCATTTCCAACTATTAATGTAATATAAATCGTCCATCCATGCTACATTATAGTTCAAATGACATAATTTTTCCATTCTTATTTAGAGGTTTTGGGTTCGAGTCCTACTCTTAATTAAAAAAAAAAGCTATATCAAATTATCAATACATGTAATTTTTTTTAAATCTATATCATAGACTTTTTCATACTTTTAAAGAAGTGCAAACACTCAACTCAGTCCTTATCTAAAATAGGATAAGACAATCCATGTCAATAAAATACATCTGACCCAGCCTTTATTCCTTACTAAAGTGAGTCAAGATGGCTCCTCCGTCATCTCCCCTCATAAAAGTTAATGGAAGATTCTTACATTGCAGTTAACATCACTGATATGGAAAGTTAGCTAGAGTTAAGTGCCATGTTGTATTAGAAAGAATCGACAGGGGTCGATTTGTCTCCCTGCAACTTTCAAAATTGACGTTGTTGCTAAAACTACAAAACAAAACATCGCAAGGTCATATGTAACCGCCCAAACCCTAACCCTTATTTATAGAATTACCAATCCCTTGTCTTCTTCTTTGCGGGAAAAATAGAAACACTTGATGGAGCAGTTGGCAGTTGTGCTGAATAGGTTGCTGACAAGGCCACTGACAGGGCCCAGACTATAACACCCTAACTATCAAAATGATACGCTTCCGGCTGTGCAACTCTGATAGCTCAGGTATTACGACGACTTTTAAAATATTTATTACTAAATATGAGCCTATTTAAAACTTAAACCGTATTTTTCAAAAGACCGTTTAGAACAAAGCATAAGTCCACACTTACAACCATACACATACATATACATAGTATTAACTTACGAGCTTTACATAAAACAAATCCTATCCTTCTAACAAATTGTGAAAGGTAAAAAGACGAGGGAAACAGTAACTAATACCACACAAAACATTGTTTAAACAAAAATGAAATTAAAAGTCTCTTCTGAGAGATTCAAAATTATTCATCCTAAAACGGGCTTTGGTAACAAAAATTTCTCAGCAGAGTCTCAAGATTTTTAGGAGAGAATAACATAACTCATTTCCTCAAATTTGTTTAAAATATTTAAAACTTTAGCTTCTTGATTTTAGTAATAAAAATAGAATCTAAGCCAAACCGAGTCGTGTAATCAATTACTCCAACCACATTTTTAAAACCATTTCTTTTACTTGAACCAAAACAAATTTCAACCCCATGACAATCTGAACCGTTTCCAACGGCTCAGAAATTATTTTAGTTTTGCTAAACCAGAATTCAAAGAATACTTTAAACCTTTCCTAAAATGTCGAAAAATGAGATTTGTCAATCGAAATCAAAGTTCTTTCAAAGTCACTAAAACTCCTTCAAGTGAAAATCTTTAAGTCAAATTCAAAAACATAAACCCTTTTCACCTTTAAGACAGCCTTAAAGCATAAATATATTTCGAATGGCTTGCACCCAAAAACATAATATTTTTCTTAGGAAACAAGGCTAAGTCATAATTCTCTTTTCAATAATTCTTTTCAAAACTTAATTTCATCACTTCCATAAATAATTCAAGTAAAGATAATAAAAGTCTTAAATTCACAATTCTCCAAGTAAAATAGTAAAGGCCTGAAATCCATAATTTTTCAAATAACATTTTAAATAAACACTCAGATTTTATAGGAATTTTGGCAGCACCTCCCTTAAAACTTGGACTCTGCCACTCTTTCTGAGTCCCAACCAAACCATTTCGCAACCCTCTTCAACGGGTTCAAAACCAAATCAATTCAGAATCAAGCTGAATCCAAAAATGCATACCATTTTGATATTTTAAGAAAACCAATTCAAACTCAAATCAATTTTCAACGGGTTAAACTCGATTTCAAAACTTTACCGTCTGTTTCACAAAATCAAACAATAATCCAGTCAAACAAGCATTCATATTCATCTAAGACAACCAAACAATACATAAGACTTATACAATCACCAGAAGTATATTATTCACATCAATATCCATATATACCAACTCCGAATTATAAAGTTAAGTTTTCTGAAAAATCCCCTACCTCGATAAGTCGAAACCATAACCCAAACGTCTCACAAAATTCCTTTCGTCTCGACCCGAATTCAACGGCAGCTTCAAATCACAGCCCCGCACACTTTCGCAGCAGCATAAACAGCTTTAAAACACAACATGCAACCTCGGTTACTAACTTCTAATACATCAATATCGCAAGACTTTATTAGATGAAATAGAACACTAACGCGGGGGTTTTTGAAATGTAAGTACTTACTATAATAGAAAAATGAAGCAGCAACGGTCTCTGAACTGGTTTGGTGGCAGCCCCGAAAGCCACCTCAAGCGGCAGCAGCAACCAGACTCCGAAAACGGGGACTGAAACCAACATGCAGCGACAATAAACTCCCAAAATCTCAAAAGAAACAAAAACTAAACTCAAAACCCTTACCGGTAGTGGATCTCGATGGCAACAGTGGCATTCTCTGGTAGCAGAGGCTCGGCCACACACCTCCAGAATCGGCGACAGAGCAAGCGACAGCGGCTGGACGCGGCAGTAG
>NC_029773.3:74718184-74734275 GCF_000817695.3 Arachis duranensis | reverse complement strand
GCGGCCTGGCGCGGCTTCTCTGCTCCCTTAACTCCATGCTTGCCCTCTCGGATCTCCCTCTTGATGGCACAGCGGCGGACGACGGTGACAGTGATTCCCACCGGCATCGTCACCTTCTCTTCCTCCTTATCCCTTTCCTGCGGCTCCCCTCTCCTCTCATCCCTTTCTTCTTCCTCGAGCCCCCTTCCTCGATCCCCTTTTCTTTTTCTTTCTTCCTTCTTTTTGCATGCGTGTGTGGGTAGTGTGTGTGTGTGTGTGTGTTGGTGATGAGTGTGGGTGGCTAGGGTTTCACTTAGGAAAAGGAAAAGTGTGTGTTAATTAGTGTTAGGGTTTGTATTTAGAATTGGGGATTTTGGGGTTTAATTTGAAAACTATTCTGAGGGTTACCTGAAACTGTAGGTCGATCTCAGACGGGATCTTCAGTACTGGTCGGAGCTGTTGTATCTGACTTGTTGGACTTAGTGATGGTGCTGATCCTTCGTCACCGGAGGGTGGTGGTACCTGCAAGGGGCTCCGATGCTTAAGTTAGCAAGGATATTAAGCAGATTTTTTGTAGAATTAGAGTATGGGTTATACTTGGGTGCTCCAGTGTATTTATAGAGGTGTGGAGTGACTTTTTTAAATAATATAAGTTAGTTATCTTATCTTATCTTATCTTATCTTATCTTTGGGTGAGGTCAGCTTATCTTCAAGGGAACCGCCCTTATCTCTATAGGCTTGGGCTGCCTTTGGATTTGGGTTGTGTTCCTCTATTCGGGCCCTTTATTTGGGATTTCTTGATAATTTGGCTGAGCTCTTTGAGAAGAGGTTGGATAGTCTGACCTGAAGAGGTCGGTTGCTTTGTCACCAATCATCCCGGGTCGGACAGCTTGACCCAGGGTATGAACAATGCCTCTGCTCGAGCTTGGTCTTTATTTGGAGGTCGAGTCTTAGTTTTAGGACTTCGAACCTTCTCATGTGAAGCCGAACTCGAGCACTTTGTCAATTTTATCTTTGTAGAGTTCTTTTTTTGAATGCGAAACATTTCTTCTTTCGTTTCCTCTGAAAGCGCGCGCTTTTGTATTAGCGTCCTAGCCTTGGAATGCACGAGGGTTTTAATGCCCTCATTAATTAGTTTTTGATGCTTCGTTTCTCTTGGCTTTTATTTTGAATTTGATATTTGAGAGATGGTTTTCTTTTTTCTGTAACTTCCCCTCTTTTTCCCTGCACTTCTCTATGACGCTTTGTCTTGATTTTTCGTCGGTGTTTTGCTGGATAAGGATGACTTTTCATCGCTCCGTCTTTCAGTGTTTGTCGTCTCCTTCCTGCTATAGGTGAGCCTTCTTTCTCTTCTCCTTTTTGCGTCGTTCTTGTTTTATATCCTGATTTTGAGGAAGTCTCGATCTTTTACTTTAGAAAGTTTGAATCTTTCTTTTGCTTGCTTATGGCTGATCGTTTCTGCAATGTGCGCCTTTTTGGGGCTTCTTTAATTTGAATGACCTTTCATCATTTTTTGATAGTTGATGCTCCTAGGGCTTTGAGTGTTTGTTACTGCTTTCTGATTGTGCCCTCTGGTTTGAAACGAACTTGCTTGATTCTGAGAAAGATTGCGTTTTTGATCATTTTCCACTTGTCATGCTTTGGTGCTGGCTAGTTTTGAGAGTGCGTCAGCTCGGACATTCTGTTCTCGGGGTATGTGACGGACCTCATATTCTCCGAGTTGTCCGAGCTGTTCCCTAGTTTTGTCCAAGTACATTTTCATGGTGGGATCCTTTGCTTGGTAGCTTCCTATTATTTGTGAAGTGACTACTTGTGAGTCGCTGAAGATGATAAGTTTTTTAGCTCCAACCTCCCTTGCCAGCTTCAAACCAGCTAGTAGTGCCTCATATTCCGCTTGGTTGTTTGAGGCATCGAACCCGAATTTGAGGGAGAGTTCGATTTGGGTTCCTTGGTCGCTTTCAATTATCACACCCGCGCCGCTTCCAGTTTTATTTGAGGAACCGTCCACGTAGAGATTCCATTCTGTGGGATTTCCGGTGTGTCTGTAAATTCTACAATGAAGTCGGCCAGGTATTGCGATTTGATGGCTGTCCAAGCTTCGTATTGAAGATCGAATTCGGATAACTCGACTGCCCATTGCAAGATTCTGCCTGCCAGGTCTGTTTTCTATAAAATCCCTTTTATGGGCTGGTTGGTCTGAACCCTAATAGTGTGGGCTTGGAAGTATGGACGAAGTCGTCGAGATGTTAGGATGAAAGCGTAGGCAAACTTTTCTATTTTTTGGTAGTTCAGCTCGGATCCTTGTAATGCTTTACTGATGAAGTATACGGGTTGTTGCCCACTGTCGTCTTCTCGGACTAGTGCTGAGGCTACTGCCCGACTTCCTACCGTGAGGTACAATATGAGTGGTTTTCCTTCTCATGGCCGAGTTAGGATAGGTGGCTGTCCCAGGAACCTTTTGAAATCTTGGAAGGCTTGCTCGCACTCCGTTGTCCATTCAAACTTCTTTCCCTTCCTTAGAGTGGCGTAGAAGGGAAGAGATCTTATTGCCGATCCGACAAGAAATCTGGACAAGGCTGCCAACCTCCCGTTGAGTTGTTGTACCTCTTTGACACAAGTCGGACTCTTCATGTCGAGTATGGCCCGGCATTTATCCGGGTTTGCCTCGATTCCTCTTTGTGTGAGTATAAAACCCAGGAATTTGCCAGCTTCTACTGCGAAGGTGTATTTTGCGGGATTGAGTCGCATGTCATGCCGTCTTATAGTGTCGAATACTTGGGTCAGGTTGGACAATAGCATCTCTTCATTTTGTGTCTTTATTAGCATGTTGTCTACGTAAACTTCCATGATTTTTCCGATGTGATCCGAAAAGACCTTATTCATTAATCTCTGATAAGTAGCTCCTGCATTTTTATGATCGAAAGGCATGACGATGTAACAGTAGTTTGCCTTTGGGGTTAAGAAGGAAGTTTTTTCTTGGTCAGGTGGATACATTGGGATTTGATTGTATCCCGAGTATACGTCCATAAACGAGAGGTATTTATATCCGGAGGAGGCATCTACCAGCACGTCGATACTTGGGAGTGGATAAGGATCTTTTGGGCTGGCTTTGTTGAGATCGGTGTAGTCGGTACACATTCGCCACTTCTCGTTTAATTTTTTCACCAAGACGACGTTAGCCAGCCATAGTGGGTATTTGACTTCTCTTATGAACCCTGCCTCCAGTAGAGCTTGTATCTTCTCTTCCACAGCTTGGGAGCATTCTAGTCCGAGCTTTCTATGCTTCTGTTGTACTGGCCAAGATCCTGGGTAGACTGCTAGCTTATGGCACATTAACTTGGGGTCTATGCTTGGCATGTTTGCGGCCTTCCACGCAAAAAGGTTGACGTTATCTCGTAAGAACTGTATGAGTGATTCTTTTATGTCTTCTTTTAGGATTGTACCGATATTGGTTGTTTGGTCCGGGGTGTCTTCGATCTGGACTTTCTCTGTTTCACCTTCAGGTTGTGGGCGGAGTTATTCCCGCCTCTGAACTCCACCGAATTCGATTGTGTGGAATTCTTCTCCTCTGCCTCTAAGATTTAGACTTTCATGGTAGCAGCGGTGTGCCGTCTTTTGGTCTGCCTTTATTATAACTATCCCTTCTGCAGTCGGGAATTTCATGCATAGATGTGGAGTCGAGACTATTGCGCCGAGCTGATTCAATGTTGTCCGACCTATTAAGGCGTTGTAGGCAAAACTCACGTCAACCACGATGTAATATATCTTGAGTGTTCTTGACTGGTTTCCTTTTCCAAAGGTTGTGTGTAGCGAGATGTATCCAAGCGGTTGAACCGGGGTGTCTCCTAGTCCGAACAGGCTATTCGGATATGCTCTAAGTTCTTTTTCTTCCAAGCCGAGTTTGTCGAAGGAAGTTTTGAACAAGATGTCGGCAGAGCTCCCTTGGTCTATCAATGTGCAGTGGAGATTTGTGTTTGCCAGTATAACAGTGATGACCATGGGATCGTCGTGTCCTGAGATGATACCGAATGCGTCTTCTTTGGTGAAAGTAATCGCGGGGATGTCTGGTGCTTCCTCCTTCCCCTCAACATGATATATTTCTTTAAGATGTCTTTTGCGAGATGATTTAGAGACTCCTCCTCCCACAAATCCGCCGTGTATCATGTGGACGTGTCTTTCTGGTGTGCGAGGTGACCGCTCGGTTCGCCCAACATCTTCTTCCCTTCTTCTTTTTCTGTGCTCATCGTCCCGGGTGGCCAGATACCAATCTAGCTTCCCCTCTCTTACTAGCTTTTGTATGACATTTTTTAAATCAAAATATTCGTTGGTGGAATGCCTGTAGATTCGATGATATTCACAATATTCGGCCCGATTTCCTCCTCCTTTTTTGCCTTTGAGTGGTCGAGCTGGAGGTATTTTTTCAGTGTGGCAAACCTTTCTATAGACATCCACGAGGGACACCTGAAGGGGGTGTAATTGTGGTATTTTTTATTTTCCTCCATGTCGATCTTCCTTCTTTTTGGACTCATTGTCCTTGTCCCGGGAGGGATAGGTGAATCCGGATTTTGAGGTCTCCCCCAGTCGAGAGTTTTCCTCCATGTTGATGTATTTCTCCGCTCGTTCTTGCACTTCGTTCAGAGATGTGGGATATTTTTTCGATATAGATTGGCTAAAAGGTCCCTCTCGCAAGTCATTGATGAGGCCCATAATGGCAGCCTCTGTTGGTAGGCTCTGTATGTCCAGGCACGTTTTATTGAATCTTTCCATGTAGTTGCGAAGACTTTCCCATTCTCCTTGCTTAATTCCTAATAGGCTTGGGGCATGCTTAGCCTTGTCCTTTTAGATGGAGAATCTGGCCAAAAACTTCTTGACCAAGTCGTCGAAACTCGAGATGGACTTAGGAGGTAGATTGTCGAACCATCTAATTGCCGTCTTTGTTAAAGTAGTCAGAAAGGCTTTGCAACGAACTGCATCTGAGGTGTCAGTGAGGTACATTTTACTCCTGAAATTACTGAGATGATGACCGGGATCTGTAGTGCCGTCGTACAAAGTCATATCCAAGAGTTTGAAGTCTTTTGGGATTTTGGTCTTCATGATCTCCTTGGTGAATGGATCTTGTTCCTTGCGGGAGCTATCCTCAAGAGGGGACCGGTTAGCTTTGGTCTTGAGATCGGCTTCGAGTTTTAGGAGTTTGTCTTCCAATTCTCGACGTCACCTTATTTCCTTTTGTAGGTCTTTTTCAGCCTCTCGTTGATGTAGGGCTTCTTCTTCAAGTTGTTTTAAACGGTCATGAAGCGCCTCCATGGCTCCCGCGTTTAGAGAATTCTTTTTGTTGTTAAGTTGAGGAGTATCCTTTGGTGTAGTGTCTGCGTTTTTGTGCGGCGTTCTATCCTCTAGATCTGAATTGTGGTTGTTGTCATGGTCATCCGCCATGATGATGGGATGACTTCCAGGTCCCCGGTAACGGTGCCAATGTTCCGAGGGTTACCTGAAACTGTAGGTCGATCTCGGATGGGATCTTCTGTACTGGTCGGAGGTGTTGTGTCCAACTTGTTGGACTTGGTGATGGTGTTGATCCTTCGTCATCGGAGAGTGGTGGTACCTGCAAGGGACTCCGATGCTTAAGTTAGCAAGGCTATTAAGCAGGTTTTTTGTAGAATCAGAAAATGAGTTATACCTGGGTGCTCCACTGTATTTATAGAGGTGTGGAGTGACCTTTTTAGATAAGATAAGTTAGTTATCTTATCTTATCTTATCTTATCTTATCTTATCTTTGGGTGAGATCAGCTTATCTTCAAGGGAACCGCCCTTATCTCTATAGGCTTGGGCTGCCTTTGGATTTGGGTTGTGTTCTTCTATTCGGGCCCTTTATTTGGACTTTCTTGGTAATTTGGCTGAGCTCTTTGAGAAGAGGTCGGATAGTCTGACCTGAAGAGGTCGGTCGCTTTGTCACCAATCATCCCGGGTCGGACAGTTTGACCCAGGGTATGAACAAAAGCTAATTGAATCCTTAAAACTACTTTGAAAATATTATTTGTTGTATCAAATTGCTATTTAGTTTTCACTCAAATACTCTAATTAAAAATATAATACAATATAATTAATTTTTTTATTAACAAAACCTAAAATATTTATTTATAAAAATATTATCATATAAAAATCTTATTATTTTACAAATACTAATTTTATAATTTAAATATAGAAAATAATTCAAAAATTATAAAATTAGATAAAATTTTAATTTAAATAGCCAAATATTATTATTCTTTGAATTTCTAAAACTTTAAATTGTAAATAGGAAAATAATCCATAATTATAGAGTTTAGTTAAAACCTTAATTTATTTCAAATCTAATTAATCAAAACTTTCTTTAATTATCTTTAATAAAATAGTTTTTGAAATTAAAACTGAAAATAAATAAATAATTTAAAATTAGTTCATAATAAGGCTTTTAAAAAATTCTGGGTGTTACACAGATAACGATTCTAATCGTGCAACTGACGGAGTCACTGACGGCACTAAGTGGAGGCAGCTGGTGTCACCATCTTACAGATTGGTTAGGGATTTTAAGGTTTAAAAGTTTAGTAGTATTTATTCTTTCTTTCCCAATTGCATGTTGATGTTGGAGTGTTCAGTAAATATACATTCTTTTTAGTTTTTTTTCGTGGATGGTATTCGAAGTTGGTTAATTAATTTGTTACATAAATAATATTACTTGTGATTGATTTAGATCACTATCATAGTTAGATTATAAGTGTCATGAAGTAAAATTTGATTAGGTGTAGATATTTGTATATGGACAAATTTAAAGTAGTTTCTGTTTTTCATCATAGAGTATATTTTAAGAAGAATTCACAAGGTGAATTAGACTATGTTAACGAGAAAGTAAAAGAAATGGCCACCTCTTGATATTGATTTAGTGAACTTCTTTTATTTAAAAGATTTACTGAGGGAGCTTGGTTACACAGATTAATTACAAGACTATATTTTGGTTTGATAGCATGACTCCTGACTTAGAATCTGGCTTACATGTAATTAAGGGTGATGCTAAGATAAATAAGATGAGGGATAACAAGAGTAGAAATAAAGAGATAAGTGAAATTATTTTTACTTTGATCACCCCAGTTAGTGTACTTGAAGTTGTGGATTGTGAGAAGCAAGTTGAGCATATTATTTTGAGTGACTTATCATTCTCTAGTGATGGATATGAAATAACTGAGGATGAGCCTTACAAGTCTCCTCCTCCTAGATATGAAGATGCAGATAGTAATGAAGACAGTGAGGAGCAGAGAAAGATTGAGAGGTTAGAGAAGAAGAAAAAGATGGCTACACCGAAAAAGAGAGCTAGTCAGGACCCAAATGTTGAGGTAAAAGATGATAAGGATGACTCAAAAATTGTGGAAAAGATTGACCCAAGTAAAAAAAATGATAATGCTGGTCCAAGTAAGAGTGGCCCTACTTTTTGTCCTAGGACAGCCAAGAAAAGAACTTCAAAAAAGTATTCTGTGAGGAAGAAGACACATGGAGGAGGTAGTGTGACAATGGATGGGGTGATGGGCTTGATATAGGCAGTGGCTATGGGTCTAAAAATGCTTTATAAAAAATTTTGGCAGGTGCAAATTCTAAAATAATTGAAGTTGAGTTAGACTCTGATTATGACAGGCTATATGAGTATTAAAGTGAAACATTTAATAGTCTAGTGTCAAATGATGAAGAAGAAAGGACTGCATTTGATGCATTCAATGAGGAGACAAAGTATGGAGAGGTTGAATTTAAAGTTGCACAGACATTCATTACAATGGAGAATATTAAGAATATTTTAAAGGACTATTTTGTGTTTACAAAGAAGGATGTAGTATATCTAAAGAATGAAAGAAGAGGATTAGGGCAACATATACAAGTGAGCATTGTCCTAAGTTGATTCTAACTTCTTGAAACACTGCAGAGAGTAGTTATCAGGTGAAAACTTTAGTGAAAAGGCATAATTATGCTAGGGACTATAATAGTAATCTAGCTGATAGGCATTGAGTAACATCAAAATTGATCAAGATGCTACTTACTCAACCTAACTGAAAATCAAAACAGACTATGAACTACATGATTGAAGTTTACAATATGCATTTAAGTGGTAAAATGATAAATAGATCATTAAAAGCTGCTAGAGATATAGTTATAGGTAATGAACAAGTTTAATATGGAAAGATATATGATTATCTGCAAATTACATCAGAATAATCATAGGAACGTAGCTTTGATGGAAGTCATAAATCAGCCAGAATCACTGCCACTTTTTGATAGATTATACATAAATGTGGATACATGTAAAAAAGGATTGAGAGATCGGTGCAAACCTGTAATCGGATTAGATGAGTGTTGTTTTAAATGTTACTATGGCGGTCAGCTATTACCTGCAGTGCAGCAAGATGTCAATAACTACTTTTTTGTTATTGCATATGCTGTAGTTTCTGATGAGTGTAAAAATACATGAAAGTGGTTCTTGACACTACTTTAACAAAATCTAGGAGATTGCACTAAATTTGGCCTAAATTTCATATCGGATCAACAAAATGTCACATCTAACTCTTATGTTTTTGAAAAAAACTTATAATCAGTTCTGTTGAATTCTTTTGATATCATGTACTTGATTTGTTGAATTTTTTTATGTCATGTACTCTGATTTTTTGAATTATTTTGATATCATGTACCCTAATTTGGCTAATTTATTTAATGTCATATACTCTGGTATGTAAGCTGCTCTGTCGAATGTTTCTATTTTTGTGCAAAAAATAGGATAAGAGTTTGGTAATTTTATAAATAACGGTTAAGGCTTGAGGGCTATATGTGACCTTGCAATGTTTTGTTTTGCAGTTTTAGAAACGGCGTTATTTTTGGAGGATGCAAGGAGATAAATCAACCTCTATCCATTCTTCCTAAGCCAACATGGTACTTAACTCTGACTAACCGTTCACATCAGCGATGTTAACTGCCATGTAAGACTCTTTCATCAACTTTGGTGAAGGGAGATGATAGAAGGGCCTCTTTGGCTTACTTTAGTCTGGGACAGGGACCGGATTGGATATATTTTATTTACAGAGATTGTCTTGTCTCATTTTGAAATGGACAAGGACAAGGTTGAGTGTTTACTCTTTTAAAGAAAAAAAAAACAAATAATATAGACAAATTATAGAAGGAGAATGACACTTGTTAATTTTGATACTGAGGAGATTGGATGTTATGCAAGCTTATTGAGTAGAAAAGTGTTATATTAGGTGTGGAAGAAAGTATAAAATAAATCAGACAATCAGAAATAGTGGTACAGAAATTTGACAAGTAAATTCCTATAGTAGTTCTTAGAATTTACACAATTATCCGATTTGGTTTTCGAGATCCCAATTTTATTTTAGTGGTCTTTCGGATAGAGTTTCGGGCACTATAATGGTTCTATATGTCCCTTTCAGTATTGAGTCAGCTATTGGAGTGTTGATGTGGCCATTTTTTACCACGTTGGACGGTCTAACAGCTAAGCAACGTGAATACATTTCAATTTGGACCCAATTTAATCGCTCCTCTAATATATAACCCTAATCCCAAATGTTCAGTGTGCTTTCTTTTGTGTTCTTCATCTCTTTCTTCTTTCCCCCAATATATAACCCTAATTCCAAATGTTTAGTGTACTTTCTTTTGTCATCTTCTTCTTCTTCTTGATGTTGAGAAACCATGACGCAAAACAATGAAAAGTCAGTACATGTGCTTAAATGGTGTAGCTGTGGCAACTATCATACCTCAGCTATTTCCATTGTCTCAGTTCACCATGCAAAGTATACCCTTGAATCCTACATCTCTAGAAAAATCTTTTAAGGATTTGACCATGAGACCTTCTACATGAATGACAGCCTCTCTTACCTCCTCAATCCTGACCAATTTAGCCGTGATTACTTCACTCAATATTGCGACATGAAGTCAATGGATCCCGTTGAGCTCCTTAGTATCTTATCGACATGCCTCTTTGGCAAGTTCTGCTACAAAAAGTATTTTGCCATTGTCCATCCCAAGATGGAGGAGTCCTTGTTTGGTAATATAGAGAAGCACAATCAAGTCCAAGCAGAAAACCATTCTAGGAGTGAGTTCTAGTGTTTTTCGGAATAGCAAAGGCTATATTGTTGCTTAACTTGCTAGCATTAATACTTAACCATGCACCTAGTAATTTTGAGGCAAGTCATGTAATAGAGTTCCAAAAAAAAGTACGTGGATAGTATAGTGAGATTTTCAAATAAAAAGGTTCCTGCTGGTCAGATCATTAGGGTTCCCTGTTAGTCTTGGATTCAAGCTTGGTAATGGGTCTATTATAGAGGCTAGAGTATATTTGATATCCAGAATATAAGTCTTTTTGAAAATGTATTTGGAGTGGAATTGATGAGAGTGATCCAAATATTTTGTCTAGCATGATTACCATGCTATTGATATAACATGAAACTCCATTTTAGCTTATTGATTCCAAGTTAACTTCAGTTTTATTATGCACTTTTACAATAGACGATTTTAAATCTGAATTTAAAAGTGGTATAGATATAAGTTAGAAAAGGGTTAGTATCAATATTAACATACTTGATTTTTAGTTTGAAACCATTTAGCAATGACTTTTTATTTGTAACTTCCAACAGTAATTTATGAACACTACAAAGATATATTATAGCTCAAATGAAAAAATCTTTTCATTCTCATTTAGAGGTTTTGGGTTTGAGTCTCACTCTTAATTTTAAAAAAATTATATCAAATTATCAACACATGTAGATTTTTTTTAAAGCTATATCATAGACTTTTTCATACTTTTAAAGAAAAGCAAACACTCAACTCAGTCCTTGTCTAAAATAGAATGAGACAATCCATGTCAATAAAAGACATCCGACCCAGCCTTTATTTCTGACTAAAGTGAGTCAAGACAGCTCCTCCGTCATCTCCCCTCATCAAAGTTAACAGAGTTAATGTTACCGATATGAAAAGTTAGTTAGAGTTAAGTGTCATGTTGTATTAGGAAGAATCGACAGGGGTCGATTTGTCTCCCTGCATCTTCCAAAAATGATGTTGTTGCTAAAACTACAAAACAAAACATCGTAAGGTCATATATAACTCCCCAAATCCTAACCCTTATTTATAGAATTACCAAACCCTTGACCTATTCTTCGACAAAAATAGAAACACTTGATGGAGCAGTTGGCAGTTGTGCTGAGTAGTTTGCTGACAAGGCCACTGACAGGGCCCAGTTGACGATTCTAACCGTGCAACTGACGGCACTAAGTGGAGGCATCTGGTGTCACTATCTTTCAAGTTGGTGAGGGATTTTATGGTTTCAAAGTTTAGTAGTATTCATTCTTTCTTCCGCAATTGCATGTTGATGTTGGAGTGTTTAGTAAATATGCATTCTTTTTAATTTTTTTTTCATGGATGGTGTTCGAAGTTGGTTAATTAATTTGTTACATAAATAATATTACTTGTGATTGATTTAGATCACTATCATAGTTAGATAATTAGGGTCATGAAGTAGAATTTAATTAGGTGTATGTAGATATCTATAGATGGACAAATTTAAAGTAGTTCCTATTTTTCATCATGGAGGATCTTTTAAGAAGAATTCACAAGGTAAATTAGACTACGTTAACAAGAAAGTAAAAGAAATGGCCACCTCTTGATACTGATTTGGTGAACTTCTTTGATTTAGAAGCTTTATTGAGGGAGCTTAGTTACACAGATTACAAGACTATATTTTGGTTAATAGCATAGCTCCTAACTTAGAATCTAGCTCACATGTAATGAAGGGTAATGCTAAGATAAATAAGATGAGGGATAACAAGAGTAGAAATAAAGAGACAAATGAAATTCACTTCTACTTTGATCACCCAGTTAGTGTACCTGAAGTTGTGGACTGTGAGAAGCAAGTTGAGAATATTATTTTGAGTGCCTCATCATTTTCAAATGATGGATATGAAATAACTGAGAATGAGTCTTACAAGTCTCCTCCTCCTGGATATGAAGATGCAGATAGTAGTGAAAATAGTGAGAAACAGAGAAAGAATGAGAGGTTGGAGAAGAAGAAAAAGATGGCTACACTAAAGAAGAGAGCTAGTCAGGGCCCAAATGCTGAGGTAAAAGATGATAAAGATGACCCAAAGATTGTGGATAAGATTGACCCAAGTAAAAAAATGATAATACTGGTCCAAGTAAGAGTGGCCCTACTTTTTGTCCTAGAATATCCAAGAAAAATGCTTCAAAGAAGTATTCTAGGAGGAAGAAGACACATGGAGGAGGTAGTGTGACAATGGATGGGGTGATGAGCTTGATATAGGCAGTGGTAATGGGTCTAAAAATGCTTTAGAAAAAAAAAATTTGACGGGTGCAAATTCTGAAATAATTGGAGTTGAGTAAGACTCTGATTATGAGAGGCCATATGAGTATTAAAGTGAAGCATTTAATAGTCTAGTGTCAAATGATAATGAAGAAAGAAAAGCATTTGATGCATTCAATGAGGAGACAAAGTATGGAGTGATTGAATTTAAAGTTAGGCAGACATTCCTTACAATGGAGAATTTCAAAAATGTTCTAAAGGACTATTTTGTGTTTAAAAAGAAGGATGTAGTATATCTAAAGAATGAAAGAAGAGGGTTAGGACAACATATGCAAGTAAGCACTGTTCTTGGTTGATTCTGACTTTTTGAAATAGTGTAGAGGGTAGTTATCAGGTGAAGATTTTGGTGAATAATTATAATTGTGCTAGAGACTATGGTAGCAATCTAGCCTATAGGCATTGGATAACATTAAAATTGGTCAAGATGCTACTTACTCAACCTGATTTAAAACCTAAATAGACTATGAAATATATTATTAAAGATTACAATATGCATCTAAGTGGTAAAATGATAAATAAATCATGGAGGCTGCTAGATAGATATTTATAGGTAATGAACAAGTTTAATATGGGAATATCTGTGATTACCTGTGGAAATTGCATTAGAATAATCCTAAGAATACAGTTTTGATGGAAGTCATACCTTAGCCAGACTCATTGCCATTTTTTAATAGATTATACATAAATTTGGATACATGTAAAAAAGAATTTAGAGATGGGTGCGAATCTCTAATCGGATTAGATGAATGTTTTCTTAAAGGTTACTACGGTGGCCAGCTATTATCTACAGTGCAGCAAGATGTCAATAACTATTTTTTTGTTATTGCATATGTTGTAGTTCTTGATGAGTGTAAAGATACATGAAAGTGGTTCTTAACACTACTTTAACAAGATCTAGAAGATTGCACTAAGCTTGCCTAAATTTTATATCGGATCAACAAAAGATCACATCTAACTTTTATTTTAAAAAAAAACTTATATACTCAGTTTTGTTGAATTCTTTTGATATCACGTACCTTAATTTGTTGAATTTTTTTTATGTCATGTACTCTAATTTGTTGAATTCTTTTGATATCATGTACCCTAATTTGGCTAATTTTTTTAATGTCATATACTTTGGTTTGTAAGCTGCTCTGTCGAGTTTTTCTATTTTTGCACGAAAAAGGACAAGAGTTTAGTAATTCTGTAAATAAGAGTTAAGGTTTGGGGGCTCTATGTGACCTTGCAATGTTTTGTTTTGCAGTTTTAGAAACGGCGTTATTTTTGGAGGATGCAAGGAGATAAATCAACCCCCTATCCATTCTTTTTAAGCCTCCATGGCACTTAAATCTAACTAACCGCTCACATCAGCGACGTTAACTGCCACGTAAGACTCTTTCGTCAACTTTGATGAGGGGAGATGACGGAAGGGCCTCCTTGGCTTACTTTAGTCAGGGACAAGGGTCGGATTGGGTATATTTTATTGACAGAGATTGCCTTGTCCTATTTTGAAATGGACAAAGACTACGTTGGGTGTTTACTCTTTTAAAGAATAAACAAATAATATAGACAAATCATAGGAGAAGAATGACACTTGTTAATTTTGATACTGAGAAGATTGGATGTTATGTAAGCTTATTGAGTAGAGAGGTGTTATATTAGGTGTGGAAGACGGTATAAAATAAATCAGACAATCAGAAATGGTGGTATAGAAATTTGACGAGTAAATTCCTAAAGTGTTTCCTAAAATTTAAGCAATTATCCGATTCGGTCTTCGAGATTTCAATTTTATTTTAGTGGCCTTTTGGATAGAGTTTCGGGCATTGTAATGGTCCTGGATGTCCCTTCCAGTGTTGAGTCAACTATTGGAGTGCTGATGTAGCCATCTTTTACCACGTTGGACGGTCTAATGGCTAGGCGACGTGAATGTATTTCAATTTGGACCCAATTTAATCCGTCCTCCAATATATAACCCTAATCTCAAATGTTCAACGTACTTTCTTTTGTGTTCTTCATCTTTTTCTTCTTCTCCCAATATATAACCCTAATCCCAAATGTTTAGCGTGCTTTTTTTTGTCATCTTCTTCTTCTTCTTGATGTTGAGAAATCATGACAGGAGATGGTAGCACTGCTGCGAAGAGTTCTATCCGATCACCTTCTAATGGCTACTGGGTGACGATGCAAAACTTTGAGAGGTCATCACATGTGCTTAAATAATAGTGTGGCTGTGGTAACTACCATATCTCAGCTACTTCCATTGTCTCAGTTCATCATGCCAAGTATATCCTTGAATCTTACAAAAAGTACTTCGTCATTGTCCATCCCAAGATGGATGAGTCTTTGTTTGGTAACAAGGAGCAACACAATCAAGTCCAAGTAGGACACCATCCTAGGAGTGAGTTCTACCATGTGTTTTTTGGAATAGCAACGGCTATGTGGTTGCTTCACTTGTTAGCATTAACACTCAATCATGCACCTAGTCATTTTGAGGCAAGTCATGGAGTAGAGTTCTATCAAAAAGTACGTGGATAATGTAGTGAGATTTTTGAATGGGAAGGTTTCTGCTAGTTAAATTATTAGGGTTCCCTGTTAGTTTTGCATTCAAGCTTGGTAATGGGCCTGTTATAAAGGCTAGAGTATATTTGATATCCAGAATGTAATTCTTTTTGAAAATGTATTTGGAGTGAGATTGATGAGAGTGATCTAAATATTTTGTCTAGCATGATTATTATGCTATTGATATAACATAAAACTCCATTTTAGGATATTGATTCCAAGGTAATTTTGGTTTCACTGTGCACTTTTACAATAGATGATTTTGAATGAGAGTTGAAAGTGGTATAAATCTAAGTTAAAAAAGGTTAGTATCAATATTAACATGCTTGATTCTTCGTTTGAAACCTTTTAGCAATAACTTTTCATTTGTAACTTCCAACAGTAATTTATGAACACTACAAAGATCTCAGACTCTAGAAAAACCCCCAATAACCATCTTTGTTAGCAATAGCCGTACAACAATGAATGCCACTGTTATAAGCAAGTGTCCCTATAAAAATATTAAAATCGCAAAAAAAAATTATTTATTAGAGTTTTATAATTTCTAACATTAAGCCATCCATTGTCACTTTGGACTCCTTCAAGACATATCTTACCAAGATCCTGTTGCCTCACTTAATCTTCACATATGTATATTACTGCGCACAGTTTCCTTTTGACACATAGGTAATTATTTTTAGTAAATTCAGTTCTTCATGATAAAACAAAACATTTTCAGATGAATATTCAATTTGTGAGAGACAAAGTGAATAAGAACCTGCTACAAGTAGTGCATATCCCAGGAAATGATAGGTTAGCAATTGTGGAAACAGAATCCGGTGCAGTATAATTATGATTCTGTTATGAACAGTTTTGATTGTTGTAAGTTGAGTTATTTAATTAGTTCAGCTAGTTTGGAGTCTTAGTGCTGATAGTTATGATATATATCTTGTATTCCATTTTCTGAATCAATGTTGAAGTATTATTAAGAACTAGAGTGAGATTTAGTGCGATGTGCATATAGAGGTAAATTAATTATATTATATAGTATATTTTAATAAGTATTATATTATTTAAAAATTAATTAAATAATATGTAAATTAATATTGAATTTGAATTGTATTATATTAAAAATAATTTGCAGAATATTTATTTAAAAATTTGTATATAATTTCATGTAATTATTTAATTAAAATAT
>NC_029773.3:74710969-74712295 GCF_000817695.3 Arachis duranensis | reverse complement strand
AGCTTGCCATGGAAAGGAGTAAGAAGGATTGGATGAAGACAGTAGGAAAGCAGAGAGACGGAAGGGACCAAGCATCTTCATACGCTTATCTGAAATTCCTACCAATGAATTACATAAGTATCTCTATCTTTATCTTTATGTTTTGTTCGTATATCACCCATACCCATTTGAGTTTGCCTGACTAAGATTTACAAGGTGACCATAGCTTGCTTCATACCAACAATCTCTGTGGGATCGACCCTTACTCGCGTAAGGTTTATTACTTGGACGACCCAGTACACTTGCTGGTTAGTTGTGCAAAGTTGTGATAAAAAGTTGAGATTGCAATTGAGCATACCATGTTGATGGCGCCATTGATGATCACAATTTCGTGCACCAAGTTTTTGGCGCCGTTGCCGGGGATTGTTTCGAGTATGGACAACTGACGGTTCATCTTGTTACTTAGATTAGGTATTTTTCTTCAGAGTTCTTAAGAATGAATTCTAGTGTTTCAAGGTGATGTTCTTATCATCACCAAAGCTGATTGATCTTCATCAATTTAGCTCTTGAATACAATGTTCTGCTGAAGCTTGGCTAGCCATGTCTAATTTCTTTAGACTGAAGCTTTAGACTAACATTGCATGATTCCTGGAATTCTCATTAAGAATTTTGATACCTTTATTTTCTTTTCCACTTAATTTTCAAAAAAGCACAAAAAAATTACAAAATCATAAAAACCAAAAATATTTTATGCTTCTGTTTGAGTCTAGAGTCTCATGTTAAGTTTGGAGTCAATTGCATGTTTCTGTTCTTTTTGCATTCATGCATGTATCTTCATTAATCTTCAAGTAATTCTTGATGATTTTCTTGCTCTGATCTTTGAATTCTCTTGACTTGAGTGTTTATGTGTCTCATATGCATTCTCATTTTGTTAGTAGTATACAAACTGCTAAGTTTGGTGTCTTGCATGCATTGTTATCTGATTTTGATTGCATTTTGATTATTCCTCATTATCAAAAATCCAAAAATATTTTTAATTTGTGTCTTTTCAAGTCAATAATACAGAGGATTGAAGATTCAGAACATGCTGCAGAGGAACTACACAGAAAAAGCTGGGCGTTCAAAACGCCCAGTAAGGAAGGCAAACTGGCGTTTAAACGCCAGCCAGGGTGCCTGGCTGGGTGTTTAACGCCCAAAAGGGTAGTAGTTTGGGCGTTAAACGCCAGAATGTACACCATTCTGGGCGTTTAACGCCAGGATGGCACAGGAGGGAAGATTCTGTTTTTAATTCAAAAATTTTTTCAAGTTTTCAAAATTTTTCAAAATCAAATCTTTTTCAAATCAAAT
>NC_029773.3:74710270-74710824 GCF_000817695.3 Arachis duranensis | reverse complement strand
AAAGGTTTAATGTTTGAATCATATCTTTTCTTGTTAGCCAAGTTATTAATTTTTAAAATCAAATCTTTTTAAAAATGTTTTTCAAATCATATTTTCTCAATCACATCTTTTTAAAACCAATCAAATCTTCTTAACCACATTTTTTCAAAATAGTTTTCAATCAAATCTTTTTAATTTCTAATTTCAAAATCTTTTTCAAAAATCACTTTACTTCCTTCTCCATCTTTGTTTTCGAAAATCAATTAGTGTTTTTCAAAATGTTTTTAAAATATTTTACTTTAATTTTCGAAAATTTCTTCCCCTCTTCTCACATCCTTCTATTTATGGACTAACACTATTCCTTAATGCACAATTCGAACTCCGTCTTTCTTGATAAGTTCGAATTTTCTACTTCTGCCTTCCATTTTTCTTTTCCTCTGACACCTCAAGGAATCTCTATACTGTGACATAGAGGATTCCACGTATTTCTTTGTTTTCTTCTCTTTCATATGAGCAGGAGCAAAGGCAAAAGCATTCTTGTTGAGGCTGATCCTGAACCTGAAAGGACCTTGAAG
>NC_029773.3:74704411-74705243 GCF_000817695.3 Arachis duranensis | reverse complement strand
TGCAAAAATCTCACTAGAGATGGCAGACAATTCAAGAAAACAAGCTTATGGACTTGTAGAGGATGTTCTGGTAAAAGTTGAAGACCATTACATCCCTGCTGATTTCATAGTCCTAGAGACTGGGAAGTGCATGGATGAATCCATCATCCTTGGCAGACCCTTCCTAGCCACAGCAAAGGCTAGGATTGATGTTGATAGAGGAGAATTGATCATTCAAGTGAATGAAGAATCCTTGGTGTTTAAGGCTCAAGGATATCCCTCTGTCACCATGGAGAAGAAGCATGAAGAGCTTCTCTCAAAACAGAGTCAAACAGAGCCCCCACAGTTAAACTCTAAGTTTGGTGTTGGGAGGCCACAACCAAATTCTAAGTTTGGTGTTGGGAGGTTCCAACATTGCCCTGAATATCTGTGAGGCTCCATGAGAGCCCACTGTCAAGCTACTGACACTAAAGAAGCGCTTGTTGGGAGGCAACCCAATGTTATATTTTATCTATTTTCCTTTGTTATTTTATGTTTTCTGTAGGTTGATGATCATGAGAAGTCACAAAATCAATTGAAAAAGCAAAAAACAGAATGAAAAATAGAAAGAAAAATAGCACACCCTGGAGGAAGATCCTGCTGGCGTTTAAACGCCAGTAAGGCTAGCAGATGGGCGTTTAACGCCAGAAAGGGGCACCAGACTGGCGTTAAACGCCAGTAAAGGGCAAGAACTTGGCGTTAAACGCCAGAAAGGGGCACCAGTCCGGCGTTTAACGCCAGAATTGGCACAAAGAGCAATTTTGCTCGCCACTTGGTGCAGGGATGACTTTTCCTTGACACCTCAGGATCTGTG
>NC_029773.3:74703318-74703599 GCF_000817695.3 Arachis duranensis | reverse complement strand
GGTGATATCCCAAGAACTTTATAAGGTGGCGGACAAGTCCTCTACCTTGGCAAGGTTAGCCTTTCCTCATCTCATTTGTCAGCTCTGTTATTCAGTTGGAGTTGACATAGAAGGAGACATCCCCATTGATGAGGACAAGCCCATTACTAAGAAGAGGATAGAGCAAACAAGAGATCCCTCTCATCATCAAATCCCTAAGATGCCTCAAGGGATGCACTTTCCTCCACAAAACTATTGGGAGCAACTAAACACCTCCCTAGGAGAATTGAGTTCCAACATGA
>NC_029773.3:74702972-74703138 GCF_000817695.3 Arachis duranensis | reverse complement strand
AAGAGGAAGAACAAGCCGCCATCACTAAGGTGGACCCGTTCTTTAATTTCCTTGTTCTTTATTTTCCTGTTTTTCGAATTTAGTGCTTATGTTTATCTATATTTGTGTCTTGTGATCATTAGTGTCTATGCCTTAAAGTTATGAATGTCCTATGAATCCATCACCT
>NC_029773.3:74702269-74702750 GCF_000817695.3 Arachis duranensis | reverse complement strand
GACATGTTACTGAGGATCTGAAAAATCATAAAAATGATTCTTGAAGCAAGAAAAAGCAGTGAATACAAAAAAAAAGAGGGAAAAAAAAGAAAGAAATAAAATTGTGATCCAAGGCAAAAAGAGTATGCTTAAGAACCCTGGACACCTCTAATTGGGGACTCTAGCAAAGCTGAGTCACAATCTGGAAAGGTTCACCCAATTATGTGTCTGTGGCATGTATGTATCCGGTGGTAATACTGGAAGACAGAGTGCTTTGGGCCACGGCCAAGACTCATAAAGTAGCTGTGTTCAAGAATCATCATACTTAACTAGGAGAATCAATGACACTATCTGTATTCTGAGTTCCTAAAGAAGCTAATCATTCTGAATTCCAAAGGATAGAGTGAGATGCCAAAACTGTTCAGAGGCAAAAAGCTAAAAGCCCCGCTCATCTAATTAATACTGATCTTCATAGATGTTTTTGGAATTCATTGCATATTCT
>NC_029773.3:74660317-74701416 GCF_000817695.3 Arachis duranensis | reverse complement strand
CCGAGTAGGATCCTGGGAATCCGGAAAGTCTAACCTTGTCTGTGGTATTCCGAGTAGGATTCCGGTATTGAATGACTGTGACGTGCTTCAAACTCCTGAGGGCGGGGCGTTAGTGACAGTCGCAAAAGAATCACTGGATTCTATTCCGACATGATCGAAAACCGACAGCTGGATAGCCGTGCCGTGACAGGGTGCGTTGAACATTTCCACTGAGAGGATGGGAGGTAGCCACTGACAACGGTGAAACCCTTGCATACAGCTTGCCATGGAAAGGAGTAAGAAGGATTGGATGAAGACAGTAGGAAAGCAGAGAGACGGAAGGGACCAAGCATCTTCATACGCTTATCTGAAATTCCTACCAATGAATTACATAAGTATCTCTATCTTTATCTTTATGTTTTATTCGTATATCACCCATACCCATTTGAGTTTGCCTGACTAAGATTTACAAGGTGACCATAGCTTGCTTCATACCAACAATCTCTGTGGGATCGACCCTTACTCGCGTAAGGTTTATTACTTGGACGACCCAGTACACTTGCTAGTTAGTTGTGCGAAGTTGTGATAAAAAGTTGAGATTGCAATTGAGCGTACCATGTTGATAGCGCCATTGATGATCACAATTTCGTGCACCACAGGGGTAATTTATTTTTTAAGAGTTAGAATAGTTACACAAATCATTGTGTTTATGCAAAATCAAAGAAACTGAGAAAGTGTTTCTTTAGCACAGTTAATGAACTCAGAATGGATCTCATATTCAGTTTTATAGCTTGAATGACTCTTGATCTATTACTTTAATGTATGTAATGTTCAGATATGGCATCGGAGCGCATAGAAGGAGCTAAAAAATTTGCAGAAGGACCCTCCTATGATGTCTAGAATAGGTTAGCTTCCTCAACCACATCCATCTTTTTTATCCTTTGGGTTATTTTGAAAATTATCTTTTTGCTTTCACACTATGGAAAAATTAAAAAAAATTTCAATTTTTAATCTGAGACAAGCAATCTTTTGATGGCCCTTTCATTATTCCATTGATTCTCAGAAACTTGGTGCCTACTGTTTCATTTTTACTATTTTCATCTCTTTAATCACATTATACATGCTTTCAGGAAGAACTATCAGTAAAGTGATAGGAAGTTTTGGAGTCCCCACAAGCTATCCATATAAAGGCTAAGCTTGAAGAAGCGATCTTGGGACACAACCTGTTTGAAGAAGCCTTTATAATCGACAAGTGGCACAGTGAAAAGATAAGGGTATCAAAGTAAATAACAGTTGTTTAGATGTCAAATTTAAACTGTGTTCTGTTCATATAAATTGAATGAAAAAACCCTGATCTGAACATTTGTTAACGTCTACTGTATTTCAAAATTCAAAAGCACTCCTCCCTAATCATATCTCTCTCCATCCGTCTCTCCATCTGCCAATACCGAAGCTCAGCACTATCACCAGATCAAACACGAAAACTTTGCTCGCGATACAAACAAAGGAACCGTCGGTAGAGACTTTTCATCTGTTCGTGAAAATCGAAGCTCTATCCGTTCGCACATTTACATATCATGGATGGCTGTCAATGGCGGTGTTGCAGAGGTAATTTATTTTTTAAGAGTTAGAATAGTTACACAAGTCGTTGGGTTCATGCAAAATCAATAAAACTGAGAAAGTGTTTCTTTAGCACAGTTAATGAACTCGGAATGGATCTCAGATTCAGTTTTAGATCTTGAATGACTCTTGATCTATTACTTTAATGTATGTAACGTTCAGATACGATGTCGGAGCGCATCTTAAAGGAGCTCAAAAATTTGCAGAAGGACCCTCCTATGTTGTCTAGAATGGGTTAGCTTCCTCAACCACATCCATCTTTTTTATCCTTTGGGTTATTTTGAAAATTATTTTTTTGCTTTCACAATGTAGAAAAATTAAAAAAATTTTCAATTTTCTAATCTGAGATAAGCAATATTTGATGGCCCTTTCATTGTTTCATTGATTCTCAGAAAAGTTGGTGCAACTTTTTCATTTTTACAATTTTCATCTCTTTAATCACATTATACATGCTTTCAGGAAGAACTATAAGTAAAGTGATTAGAAGTTTTGGAGTCCCCACATGCTATCTATCTAAAGGCTAAGCTTGACGAAGCTATCTTGGGACATAACCTGTTTGAAGAAGCCTTTATAATCGACATGTGGCGCAGTGAAAGGATAAGGGCATCAAAGTAAATAACAGTTGTTTAGATGTCAAATTTAAACTGTGTTATATTCATATAAATTGAATGACAAAACCCTAATCTAAATATTTGTTAGCAACCACTGTATTTCAAAATTAAAAAATACTCCTCCCTCATCAGATCTCTCTCCATCTGTCTCTCCATCTGCCAGAACCGAAGCTCTGTACTATCACCGAAGCAAACACAGAAACTTTGCTTGCGATGCAAATAGAGAAACCATTCCTAGACACTTTTCATCTGTTTGCAAAAATCGAAGCTCCATCCGTTCGCACACTTACTCATCATGGGTGGCTGTCGTTAGCAGTGTTGCGGAGGTAATTTATTTTTTAAGAGTCAGAATAGTTATACAAATCGTTGTGTTTATGCAAAATCAATGAAACTGAGAAAGTGTTGCTTTAGCATAGTTAATGAACTAAGAATGGATCTCAGATTCAGTTTTAGAGCTTGAATGATTCTTGATCTATTACTTTAATATATTTAATGTTCAGACACGGCGTCGGAGCGCATCTTGAAGGAGCTCAAAGATTTGCAGAAGGACGCTCCTACGTTGTGTAGAATGGGTTAGCTTCCTCAACCACATCCATCCTTTTTATCCTTTGGGATATTTTGAAAATTATTATTTAGCTTTAACAATATCGAAAAATTTAAAAAATTTTCATTTTTCTAATCTGAGATAGGCAATTTTTGATTGCCTTATAATTATTTTATTGTTTCTCAGAGAAATTGGTGCTTACTTTTTCATTTTTATTGTTTTCATCTCTTTAATCAAATTATACAAGCTTTCAAGAAGAACTATCAGTAAAGTGATTAGAATTTTTGGAGTCCCCACATGCTATCTATCTAAGGAATAAGCTTGAAGAAGCTATCTTGGGACACAACCTGTTTGAAGAAGGCTTTATAATCAACATGTGGCACAGTGAAAGAATAAGGGCATCAAAGTAAATAACAGGTTTTTAGATGCCAAATTTAAATTGTGTTGTGTCCATACAAATTGAATGACAATACCCTAATCTGAATATTTGTTAGCGGCCACTGTATTTCAAAATTCAAAAACACACCTCCCTCTCCAAATCTCTCTCCATCCGTCTCCCCGTCTGCCAGTACCGAAGCTCTGCACTATTACCGGAGAAAACACAGAAACTTTGCTCGCGACGTGAACAGGGAAACCGTCGGTAGAGACTTTTCATTTGTTCGCAAAAACTGAAGCTCCATCCATTCGCACAGTTATTCATCATGGATGACGGCCGTTGGCGGTGTTGCAGAGGTAATTTATTTTTTAAAAGTTAGAATACTTACCAAATTGTTGTGTTTATGCAAAATCAATGAAACTGAGAAAGTGTTTCTTTAGCACAATTAATGAACTCAAAATGGTTCTCATATTCAGTTTTAGAGCTTGAATGATTCTTCATCTGTTACTTTACTGTAAGTAATGTTCAGATACGGCGTCGGAACGCATCTTGAAGGAGCTCAAAGATTTGTAGAAGGTCCCTCCTACGTTGTGTAGAATGGGTTAGCTTCCTTAACCACATCCATCTGTTTTATCCTTTGGGTTATTTCGAAAATTATTATTTAGCTTTAACACTGAGGGAAAAGTTAAAAATTTTTCATTTTTTTAATCTGAGACAAGCTATCTTTGATGCCCCTTTCATTGTTTCATTGATTCTCAGAGAAGTTGGTGCTTACTTTTTCATTTTTTACTGTCTTCATCTCTTTAATCACATTATACATGCTTTCAGGAAGAACTATTAGTAAAGTGATTGAAATTTCTGGAGGCCCCACATACTATCTATCTAAGGGCTAAGCTTGAAAAAGCTATCTTGGGATACAACCCTTTTTGAAGAAGGCTTTATAATTGACATGTGGTGCAGTGAAAGGATAACGGCATCAAAGTAAATAACAGGTTTTTAGATGCCAAATTTAAACTGTGTTGTGTACATATAAATTGAATGACAAAACCCTAATTTAAACATTTGTTAACGGCCACTGTATTTCAAACTTCAAAAACACACCTCCCTTCCCAGATCTCTCTCCATCCGTCTCTCCATCTGCCAGTACCGAAGCTCTGCATTATCACCGAAGCAAACATAAAAACTTTGCTCGCGATGCAAACAGAGGAACCGTCGGTAGAGACTTTTCATCTGTTCGCGAAAACCAAAGCTTCATTGGTTCGCACAGTTATTCATCATGGATGGCTGTCGTTGGCGGTGTTGCGGAAGTAATTTATTGTTTAAAAGTTAGAATAGTTACCAAATCGTTGTGTTTATGCAAAATCAATGAAACTGAGAAAGTGTTTCTTTAGCACAGTTAATGAACTCAGAATGGTTCCCATATTTAGTTTTAGAGCTTGAATTATTCTTCATCTGTTACTTTACTGTATGTAATGTTCAGATACGGCGTTGGAGCGCATCTCGAAGGAACTCAAAGATTTGCAGAAGGACCCTCCTACGTTGTGTAGAATGGGTTAGCTTCCTTAACCACATCCATCTGTTTTATCCTTTGGGTTATTTTTAAAATTATTATTTAGCTTTAACACTGAGGGAAAATTTAAAAAATTTCATTTTTCTAATTTGAGACAAGCTATCTTTGATGGCCTTTTCATTGTTTCATTGATTCTCAGAGAAGTTGGTGCGTACTTTTTCAATTTTTACAATTTTCATCTCTTTAATCACATTATACATGCTTTCAGGAAGAACTATCAGTAAAGTGATAGGAAGTTTTGGAGTCCCCACAAGCTATCTATCTAAAGGCTAAACCTGAAGAAACGATCTTGGGACACAACCTGTTTGAAGAAGTCTTTATAATCGACATGTGGCACAGTGAAAGGATAAGGGCATCAAAGTAAATAACAGTTGTTTAGATGTCAAATTTAAATTGTGTTGTGTTCATAAAAATTGAATGACAAAACCCTGATCCGAACATTTGCTAACATCCACTGTATTTCAAAATTCAAAAGCACTCCTCCCTCATTAGATCTCTCTCCTTCCGTCTCTCCATCTGCCAGTACCGAAGCTCAGCACTATCACCAGATCAAACACCAAAACTTTGCTTGCGATGCAAACAAAGGAACCGTTAGAAGAGACTTTTCATCTGTTCATGAAAACCGAAGCTCTATCCGTTCGCACAGTTAAGTATTATGGATGGCTGTCGTTGGTAGTGTTGTAGAGGTAATTTATTTTTTAAGAGTTAGAATAGTTACACAAGTCGTTGGGTTTATGCAAAATCAATAAAACCGAGAAAGTGTTTCTTTAGCACAGTTAATGAACTCAGAATGGATCTCAGATTCAGTTTTAGATCTTGAATGACTCTTGATCTATTACTTTAATGTATGTAATGTTCAGATACGGCGTCGGAGCGCATCTTGAAGGAGCTCAAAGATTTGCAGAAGGACCCTCCTATGTTGTCTAGAATGGGTTAGCTTCCTCAACCACATCCATCTTTTTTATCCTTTGGGTTATTTTGAAATTTTTTTTTTTTGCTTTCAAAGTGTGGAAAAATTAAAAAATTTTCAATTTTCTAATCTGAGATAAGCAATCTTTGATGGCCCTCTCATTGTTTCATTGATTCTCAGAAAAGTTGGTGCAACTTTTTTGTTTTTACAATTTTCATCTCTTTAATCACATTATACATGCTTTCAGGAAGAACTATAAATAAAGTGATTGGAAGTTTTGGAGTCCCCACATGTTATCTATCTAAAGGCTAAGCTTGAAGAAGCTATCTTGGGACACAACCTGTTTGAAGAAGCCTTTATAATCGACATGTGGCGCAGTGAAACGATAAGGGCATCAAAATAAATAACAGTTGTTTAGATGTCAAATTTAAACTGTGTTATGCTCATATAAATTGAATCACAAAACCCAAATCTGAAAATTTGTTAGCAGCCACTGTATTTCAAAATTTAAAAACACTCCTCCCTCATCAGATCTCTCTCCATTCGTCTCTCCATCCGTCTCTCCATCTGCCAGAACCGAAGCTCTGTACTATCACCAAAGCAAACACAGAAACTTTGCTTGCGATGCAAACAGAGGAACCGTCGGTAGAGACTTTTCATCTATTCGCGAAAATCAAAGCTCCATCCGTTCACACAGTTACTCATCATGGGTGGCTGTCGTTTGCGGTGTTGCGGAGGTAATTTATTTTTTAAGAGTCATAATAGTTACACAAATCGTTGTGTTTATGCAAAATAAATGAAACTGAGAAAGTGTTTATTTAGCATAGTTAATGAACTCAGAATGGATCTCAGATTCAGTTTTAGAGCTTGAATGATTCTTGATCTATTACTTTAATATATGTAATGTTCAGATACGGCGTCGGAGCGCATCTTGAAGGACCTCAAAGATATGCAGAAGGACCCTCCTACGTTGTGTAGAATGGGTTAGCTTCCTCTACCACATCCATCCTTTTTATCCTTTGGGTTATTATGAAAATTATTATTTAGCTCTAACACAAAGGAAAATTTTAAAAAATTTTCATTTTTCTAATCTTAGATAAGCAATCTTTGAAGGCCCTTTCATTATTTTATAATTTCTTAGAGAAGTTGGTGCTTACTTTTTCATTTTTATTGTTTTCATCTCTTCAATCAAATTAAACAAGCTTTCAGGAAGAACTATCAATAAAGTCATTAGAATTTTTGGAGTCCCCACATGCTATCTATCTAAAGGCTAAGCTTGAAGAAGCTATCTTGGGACACAACCTGTTTGAAGAAGCCTTTATAATCGACATGTGGCACAGTGAAAGGATAAGGGCATAAAATTAAATAACAGTTGTTTAGATGTCAAATTTAAATTGTGTTGTGTTCATATAAATTGAATGACAAAACCCTGATCTAAACATTTGTTAACATCCACTGTATTTCAAAATTCAAAAGCACTCCTCCCTCATCAGATCTCTCTCCATCTGTCTCTCCATCTGCCAGTACCGAAGCTCAGCACTATCACCAGATCAAACACCAAAACTTTGCTCGCAATGCAAACAAAGGAACCGTCGGAAGAAACTTTTCATCTGTTCGTGAAAACCGAAGCTCTATCCATTCGCACAGTTACGTATCATGGATGGCTGTCGTTGGCGGTGTTGCAGAGGTAATTTATTTTTTAAGAGTTAGAATAGTTACACAAGTCGTTGGGTTTATGCAAAATCGATAAAACCGAGAAAGTGTTTCTTTAGCACAGTTAATGAACTCAGAATGGATCTCAGATTCAATTTTAGATCTTGAATGACTCTTGATCGATTGCTTTAATGAATATAATGTTCAGATACAGTGTCGGAGCGCATCTTGAAGGAGCTCAAAGATTTGCAGAAGGACCCTCCTATGTTGTCTAGAATGGGTTAGCTTCCTCAACCACATCCATCTTTTTTATCCTTTGGATTATTTTGAAAATTAATTTTTTGCTTTCACAGTGTGAAAAAATTAAAAAAAATTTCAATTTTCTAATCTGAGATAAGCAATCTTTGATGGCCATTTCATTGTTTCACTGATTCTCAGAAAAGTTGGTGCAATTTTTTCATTTTTACAATTTTCATCTCTTTAATCACATTATACATACTTTCAGGAAGAACTATAAGTAAAGTGATTGGATGTTTTGGAGTCCCCAAAAGCTATCTATCTAAACACTAAGCTTGAAGAAGCTATCTTGGGATACAACCTGTTTGAAGAAGCCTTTATAATCGACATGTGGCGCAGTGAAAGGATAAGGGCATCAAAGTAAATAACAGTTGTTTAGACGTCAAATTTAAAATGTTTTATGCTCATATAAATTGAATGACAAAACCCTAATCTGAAAATTTGTTAGCAGCCACTGTATTTCAAAATTCAAAAACACTCCTCCCTTATCAGATCTCTCTCCATCCGTCTCTCCATCTGCCAGAACCGAAGCTCTGTACTATCACCAAAGCAAACACAGAAACTTTGCTTGCGATGCAAACAGAGGAACCGTCGGTAGAGACTTTTCATCTGTTCGCGAAAATCGAAGCTCTATCCATTTGCACAATTACTCATCATGGGTGGATGTCGTTAGCGGTGTTGCGGAGGTAATTTATTTTTTAAGAGTCAGAATAGTTACACAAATCGTTGTGTTTATGCAAAATCAATGAAACTGAGAAAGTGTTTCTTTAGCAAAGTTAATGAACTCAGAATGGATCTCAGATTCAGTTTTAGAGCTTGAATGATTCTTGATCTATTACTTTAATATATGTAATGTTCAGAGATGGTCATACGGCGTCGGAGCGCATCTTGAAGGACCTCAAAGATATGCAGGAGGAACCTCCTACGTTGTGTAGAATGGGTTAGCTTCCTCAACCACATCCATCCTTTTTATCCTTTGGGTTATTTTGAAAATTATTATTTAGCTCTAACACTATGGAGAAATTTAAAAAAATTTCATTTTTTTAATCTGAGATAAGTAATCTTTAATGCCCTTTCATTATTTTATTATTTCTCAAAGAAGTTGGTGCTTTCTTTTTCATTTTTATTGTTTTCATCTCTTTAATCAAATTATACAAGCTTTCAGGAAGAACTATCAGTAAAGTGATTAGAATTTTTGGAGTCCCCACATGCTATCTATCTAAAGGCTAAGCTTGAAGAAGCTATCTTGGAACACAACTTGTTTGAAGAAGCCTTTATAATCGACATGTGGCACAGTGAAAGGATAAGGGCATCAAAGTAAATTACAGTTGTTTGGATGCCAAATTTAAACTGTGTTGTGTACATATAAATTGTATGACAAAACCCTAATCTGATCATTTGTTAGCAGCCACTGTATTTAAAAATTCAAAAGCACTCCTCCCTCATCAGATCTCTCTCCATCCGTCTCTCTATCTGCCAGTATCGAAGCATTGCACTATAACCGGAGCAAACACAAGATACTTTACTCGCGATGCAAACAGAGGAACCGTTGGTAGAGACTTTTCATCTATTTGCAAAAACCAAACCTCCATCCGTTCACACGGTTACTTATCATAGATGGCTGTCGTTGACGGTATTGCAGACGTAATTTATTTTATAAGAGTTAGAATAGTTACCAAATCGTTATGTTTATGCAAAATTAATGAAACTGAATAAGTGTTTCTTTAGCACATTTAATGAACTCATAAAGGATCTCATATTCAGTTTTAGAGCTTGAATGATTCTTGATATATTACCTTAGTGTAAGCAATGTTCAAATACGGCGTCAGAGCGCATCTTGAAGGAGCTCAAAGATTTGCAAAAGGACCCTCCTACGTTGGGTAGAATGGGTTAGCTTCCTTAACCACATCCATCTGTTTTATCCTTTGGGTTATTTGAAAAATTATTATTTAGCTTTAACACTGAGGAAAAATTTAAAAAATTTTCATTTTTTTAATCTGAGACAAGCAATCTTTGATGGCCCTTTCATTGTTTCATTGATTCTTAGAGAAGTTGGTACTTACTTTTTCATTTTTTACTGTTTTCATCTCTTTAATCACATTATACATGTTTTCAAAAAGAACTATCAGTAAAGTGATTGAAATTTTTGGAGGCCCCATATACTATCTATCTAAAGGCTAAGCTTAAAGAAGCTATCTTGGGACACAATCCTTTTTGAAGAAGCCTTTATAATCGACATGTGGCGCAGTAAAAGGATAAGGGCATAAAAGTAAATAACAGGTTTTTAGATGCCAAATTTAAACTGTGTTTTGTACATATAAATTGAATGATAAAACCCTAATCTGAATATTTGTTAGCGGCCACTATATTTCAAAATTCAAAAACACACCTCCCTCCCTAGATCTCTCTCCATCTGTCAGTACCGAAGCTCTGCACTATCACCGGAGCAAATACAGAAACTTTGCTCGCGATGCAAACAGAGAAACCACCGGTTAGAGACTTTCATCTGTTCGCAAAAACCAAAGCTCCATCCATTCGCACAGTTATTCATCATGGATGGTGGTCGTTGGGGGTGTTGCAGAGGTAATTTATTTTTTAAAAGTTAGAATAGTTACCAAATCGTTGTGTTTATGCAAAATCAATGAAACTGAGAAAGTGTTTCTTTAGCACAGTTAATGAACTCAGAATGGTTCTCATATTCAGTTTTAGAGCTTGAATGATTCTTCATCTGTTACTTTACTGTATGTAATGTTCAGATACAACGTCGGAGCGCATCTTGAAGGAGCTCAAAGATTTGCAGAAGGACCCTCCTACGTTGTGTATAATGGGTTAGCTTCCTTAACCACATCCATCTGTTTTATCCTTTGGGTTATTTTAAAAATTATTATTTAGCTTTAACACTGAGGAAAAATTTTAAAAATTTTCATTTTCTAATCTGAGACAAGATATCTATGATGGCCCTTTCATTGTTTCATTGATTCTCAAAGAAGTTGGTGCTTACTTTTTCATTTTTTACTGTTTTCATCTCTTTAATCACATTATACATGCTTTCAGGAAGAACTATTAGTAAAGTGATTGAAATTTTTGGAGGCCCCACATACTATCTATCTAAAGGCTAAGCTTGAAAAAGCTATCTTGGGACACAACCCTTTTTGAAGAAGCCTTTATAATTGACATGTGGCGCAGTGAAAGGATAAGGGCATCAAAGTAAATAACAGGTTTTTAGATGCCAAATTTAAACTGTGTTGTGTACATATAAATTGAATGACAAAACCCTAATTTGAACATTTGTTAACAGCCATTGTATTTCAAAATTCAAAAATACACCTCCCTCCCCAGATCTCTCTCCATCCGTCTCTCCATCTGCTTGTACTGAAGGTCTGCACTATCACTGGAGCAAACACAAAAACTTTGCTCACGATGTAAACAGAGGAACCGTCGGTAGAGACTTTTCATCTTTTTGCGAAAACCAAAGCTCCATTAGTTCACACAATTATTCATCATGGATGGTTGTCGTTGGCGGTGTTGCGGAGGTAATTTATTTTTTAAAAGTTAGAATAGTTACCAAATCGTTGTGTTTATGCAAAATCAATGAAACTGAGGAAATGTTTCTTTAGCGCAGTTAATGAACTCAGAATGGTTCTAATATTCAGTTTTAGAGTTTGAATGATTCTTCATCTGTTACTTTATTGTATGTAATGTTCAGATACAGCGTCGGAGCGCATCTTGAAGGAGCTCAAAGATTTGCAGAAGGTCCCTCCTACGTTGTGTAGAATGGGTTAGCTTCCTTAACCACATCCATCTGTTTTATCCTTTGGGTTATTTTGAAATTTATTATTTAGCTTTAACACTGAGGGAAAATTTAAAAAATTTTCATTTTTCTAATCTGAGACAAGCTATCTTTGATGGCCCTTTCATTGTTTCATTCATTCTCAGAGAAGTTGGTGCTTACTTTTTCATTTTTTACTGTTTTCATCTCTTTAATCACATTATACATGCTTTCAGGAAGAACTATCAGTAAAGTGATTGAAATTTTTGGAGGCCCCACATACTATCTATCTAAAGGCTAAGCTTGAAGAAGCTATCTTGGGACATAACCCTTTTTGAAGAAGCATTTATAATCGTCATGTGGCGCAGTGAAAGGATAAGGGCATCAAAGTAAATAACAGGTTTTTAGATGCCAAATTTAAACTGTCTTATGTATATATAAATTGAATGACAAAACGCTAATCTGAACATTTGTTAGCGGCCACTGTATTTCAAAATTCAAAAACACACCTCCCTCCCCAGATCTCTCTCCATCCGTCTCTCCATCTGCCAGTACCAAAGCTCTGCACTATCACTGGAGCAAACACAGAAACTTTGCTCGCGACACAAACAGAGGAACTGTCGGTAGAGACTTTTCATCTGTTTGCGAAAACCGAACCTCCATCCATTCACACGGTTCCTCATCATAGATGAAAGGATCTCATATTCAGTTTTTGAGCTTGAATGATTCTTGATCTATTACTTTAGTATATGTAATGTTCAGATATTTTGTCAGAGCGCATCTTGAAGGAGCTCAAAGATTTGCAAAAGGAGCCTCCTATGTTGTGTAGAATGGGTTAGCTTCTTTAATCACATCCATCTATTTTATCCTTTGGGTTATTTTGAAAATTATTTTTTTGCTTTAACATTGAGGGAAAATTTTAAAAATTTTCATTTTTCTAATCTGAGATAAGCAATCTTTGATGGCCCTTTCATTGTTTCATTGATTCTCAGAGAAGTTGGTGCTTACTTTTTCATTTTTTACTGTTTTTATCTCTTTAATCACATTATACATGCTTTCAGGAAGAACTATCAGTAAAGTGATTGAAAATTTTGGAGGCCCCACATACTATCTATCTAAAGGCTAAGCTTAAAGAAGCTATCTTGGGACACAACCCTTTTTGAAGAAGCCTTTATAATCGACATGTGGTGCAATGAAAGGCTAAGGGAATCAAAGTAAATAACAGATTTTTAGATGCCAAATTTAAACTGTGTTGTGTACATATAAATTGAATGATAAAACCCTAATCTGAATATTTGTTAGCGACAACTGTATTTCAAAATTCAAAAACACACCTTCCTCCCCAGATCTCTCACCGTCTGTCTCTCCATCTGACAGTACCGAAGCTCTGCACTATCACCGGAGCAAACACAGAAACTTTGCTCGCAACACAAAAAGAGGAACCGTCGGTAGAAACTTTTCATCTGTTTGCGAAAATCAAAACTCCATCGATTCGCACAGTTATTCATCATAGATGGTTGTCGTTGGCGGTGTTGCAGAGGTAATTTAGTTTTTAAAAGTTAGAATAGTTACCAAATCGTTGAGTTTTTGCAAAATGAATGAAATTGAGAAAGTATTTTTTTTAGCACAATTAATGAACTTAGAATGAATCTCATATTCAGTTTTAGATCTTGAATGATTCTTCATCTGTTACTTTAGTGTATGTAATGTTCAGATACGGCGTCGGAGCGCATCTTGAAGGAGCTCAAAGATTTGCAGAAGGACCCTCATACGTTGTGTAGAATGGGTTAGCTTCCTTAACCACATCCATCTATTTCATCCTTTGGGTTATTTTGAAATTATTATTTAGCTTTAACATTGTGGGAAATTTTAAAAAAATTTCATTTTTCTAATCTGAGATAAGCTATCTTTGATGGCCCTTTCATTGTTTCATTGATTCTCAGAGAAGTTGGTGCTTACTTTTTCATCTTTTACTGTTTTCATCTCTTTAATCACATTATATATGCTTTCAGGAAGAACTATCAGTAAAGTGATTGGAAGTTTTTGAGCCCCCACAAGCTATCTATCTAAAGGCTAAGCTTGAAGAAGCGATCTTGGGACACAACCTGTTTGAAGAAGCCTTTATAATCGACATATGGCGCAGTGAAAGGATAAGGCATCAAAGTAAGTAACAGTTGTTTAAATGTCAAATTTAAACTGTGTTGTGTACATATAAATTGAATAACAAAACCCTATTCCGAACATTTGTTATGGGCCACTGTATTTCAAAATTCAAAAGCACTCCTCCCTCATCAGATCTCTCTCCATTCGTCTCTGCATCTGCCAGTACCGAAGCTCTGCACTATCACCAGAGCAAACACAGAAACTTTGCTTACAATGCAAACAGAGGAATCGTCGGTAGAGACTTTTCATCTGTTTGCAAAAACCGAAGCTCCATCCGTTCACACAGTAACTCATCATGGATGGCTGTCGTTGGCGGTGTTGCAGAGGTAATTTAATTTTTAAGAGTTAGAATAGTTACCAAATCGTTGTGTTCATGCAAAATCAATAAAACTGAGAAAGTGTTTCTTTAGCATAGTTTATGAACTCAGAATGGATCTCATATTCAATTTTTTAGCTTGAATGATTCTTGATCTATTACTTTCGTGTATGTAATATTCAGATACTGCGTCGGGGCGCATCTTGAAGGAGCTCAATGATTTGCAGAAGGACCCTCCTACGTTGTGTAAAATGGGTTAGCTTTCTCAACCATATCCATCTTTTTTAACCTTTGGGTTTTTTGAAAATTATTATTTAGCTTTAACACTGTGAAAAAATTTAAAAAATTTTCATTTTTCTAATCTGAGATAAGCAATCTTTGATGCACCTTTCATTGTTACATTAATTCTCAGAGAAGTTTGTGCTTATATTTTTATTTTTACTATTTTCATCTCTTTAATCACATTATACATGCTTTTCAGGAAGAATTATCAATAAAGTGATTGAAATTTTTGGAGTCCTCACATGCTATCTATCTAAAGGCTAAACTTAAAGAAGCTATCTTGGGACACAACCTGTTTGATAAAAAGATAGAAGAGCCAAAGAAGATCAATGAAGCAACTGAAGAGAATAATAACGAAGAAGTTAAAAGGAAGGTGCTGATAAAGAGGGTGTGGAACCAGTGAAAGAACAAGAGAAAAAATAGAATCAGAAAAAAAAAGTGTTGGAGTGGAGAAGGATGTGTATCTTTGTGGGATACTACTTCTGCTAAGCAAAGGAGATGAAAGCAGGGATATAGTTCTTCTCATGTTTCTAAAGGCTTGGGAGTTCAAGGTCAATGATAAAGAGGTCAATTTTCTTTTTTTTTTCCTTTATAAATAGTACTTCATAAATAACCTACTTTAAATTAGAATTTACTAAAAAATAATAAAATAAAAGAAATCTACTTTAAATATTATAGTATGATATTTGTGCTCTTTCATACAAATTTATTAGATCATTGCAAGATAAATAATATGTGAAAATGATGAATTTGGCAGATAAGAGAGACATTCAAAATGATCAGGTGTAGGATATAAAATGAATTGTTATAGGCCGGTACGTTGTTTTCTTTTACTAATTTTTAAAATGTTTATCTTAATAAATTACAATAAATCTTTGAAAGGAAACTATTTCACAATAGTTTTGTTTTTATTTTTCAATAGATATTTCATAAATTGAAGTTGATGGTAAAGTAACTAAACATTATTATTAAGCTTATTGAGTGATTTCTTTTTCATATACTATATATTGACCAAATTTTATATTGATAATTAGTTGCAATTTTTAGTTGCAAATACTAAAAAAATGTACTTATTTAGAGTAAGGTAGACAATTTATATTGTTATTACCTAATTCTTGGTTGGTTACAATAATTATGTGTAATAATTGAAGATGAAGTTGTTCTTCTCATTTACATTACACTACATGATAGAGACTGTTTCAAAAGGACTAAAATAAATGCATTTCATGTACTCACATTTTAAGTAGATAAAGCTTTTGAAAATTGCTCTTCAAATTAGATTTTATAATATTTTATTATTTTTTTTAAATTACTCTTTACATCAGATTCAATAATATTTTATTATATTTTGTTATATTTTTTAGAAAGTATCTAATTATTTGATTAAATTTTTATTTTGTTTGCAATTGCAATTAAAAATTTAAATAATCTTTTTTAAAGTATATTCTCATTCCTGACACATTAAATCCGTCATCACTTATGTCTCATTATCAATTCATTCTTATTTCCTATCTTAGATATTTTAATCACTCTGGTCAAATTAAAAGAGTAGGGTTAACAACTTTTATGTTGCTGTTGGCCATATAACTATTGTTATTCTCATGACAAATTTACATACTCAAACAATCTACTTTTGTTTAGTTTTTATTGCCTTGATGAATGAAGTAAGAGAGGTTGATTCTTTTTTTTCTCTTTGTATCTCTTATAAATTATAGTGTATTATATTTGATGAAAAAGCTTTGTGTACACTACAAAATTAGTCATGACTTAAACTAGACAATATGTTGCGAAATTTCTTAGATATATTATTTACTTTCTCCCATTATTTTCTCACTATGGTATTGTTTGAGCTTCATAACTTTATCTCACCAAGAATAAATTGCTGAAATCATGACTCCATTTTATTATTGTGACTAGTAATTTGTAATATGTAATTTAGTTATTCAATTATCTATTATTATAGAGCAGTAAATAAGGGAAATCTATTGAAAACATGTTTTTGAATCGAGAATATGTGCCACTGCTGGAATGGCACCATATATGAGAATCACTATATGATTTTGGTGGAATCAGTTGATCTTTTATCTTAATTTTCTTGAAAAGCACTTGGTTTCATTAAAATGTTGTGTTATATTTGTTCAACAAATAATATAATTTGTAGATTGTCTAGTTAAACTATAAGTATTTCTATTTAGATAGCTTGGGCGAATCTGTTTGATAGATGAGATTGATGATTTGATATGTGAATAACTGAATATGGCTGCAGGCATTCTTTTACCAAGGTTTTTTGTATAGTATTTGTGATGATTTTTTTTTTCATATTTGATGCTCTTTTCTTCTAGCCTATCTTGCTCTATTGCAAGAGTTTTTCATTTGTTCTTACAATGAGATGCCAAATTGAACACATAATAAAGCAATGTAAAAACCATTACAAGAAGCATGTTGAAGAATGAAAATATTACACTGGAAGAAATTATTTCTGTTGAAGATGAATAAAAAGAAAACAATTATGCTAGCAATATACATTTCTATGGCTTGCCAATCTACTTTCACTCCAAAGTTGATAGAAAATGTCACTGTAAAATTAAACTGACATTTGAAAAACAAAATTGACAGTTTAATATTTAACTTTTCAAAGTAATAACAGATGTCTTCGATGAAGATTTTATATAAATACTTTCAGTAATTATATAGGGAATTAGATAAGAAATTTATATATCTCAATTTATTTTATTTATCTCAATTTGATGTTCTCTTATAAAAGTCAAGTACAATTTTTGAATCATGTAGACTTACTTTTTAAGTAATTGATTTTTACTCATTGCCAACATTATGTGGCAGGCTCAAGATTCATCAACAAATATGAACTTAAAATTATCATTTCTAATGACAATTTAAATAATTCTACTAAAACAAATAACATAGTTTATCGAAGAGTATTTAAAAATGTCTAATTTCATCTTTGTAGTATCTAAGCTACGTTGTTTCTATATTAATATGTCATTCTTAACTTATTATTATTAAAATCTACTAATTCAATGTGAAAATATTTAACTTTAAATTGTTTTTCAAATTTATTCTTAAAAAATTTTATCAATTAAATTAGCTTTTTAAAGATTATAAATTTATTATTTTTGTCTTTTTATTACTTCATTAACAGTTTCTCTCAATAATTAATGATATATAATAAAATAGATTATGTACACGACTGCTTTACACTACTTTACACTAGTTAATTATGAAATGAAATTACCTTAGTAGTGTTTGATCCAATAATATCAAAGAAAGTTAATGCAGATTTATTATTGGATCATAAACACTACACATGCATACCTCTCTCACATGCAATGCCTTGCGAACACTCTGGGAGTTGGCCCATTGGGTGGTAAGAAAATAATTCTACAAAAGAAAGCACAGAAAAATCAGATTCAAATCAAAATGGACTCAAAACGTGTGTGGAGTAATTTTTTTATATGGATTTAGCCTTGTTGGGTTGATGGATATCATGGACAATAAAAAAAATAAATGTGTGTAGTATATTGTTATTAAAATTTTAAATTTTTTTATATGAATTTTTTTTAAAATTGATATTAATGGAATCAGATAGTCCTATTTACTACAAATCGAAAAGTCTGGTTTTAATTTTTAAATTTTTCATTTTTGAAAACAAAAATTGGATCCGATTTTAATGTTAAAAAAAATTTAATTTTTAAAATCGCAAATCAGAGTTCAATTTGTTATTTTCTGTTAAAAAAGTTAAACAATGTAAAAAAACTCATGCCTTGGATTTTTTAAATCTACAACAGTGTAAATAACATCTCCTGTTTCATCTTTTTGTGATACACACCTGGATCATAAAAAAACTTTCAAGTGTACTGGTGTAATAATTTTTAACCGTTTATCTTAATTATAAAAAATATATATAATATATATAACTAAGATCAATGGTTAAAAATTATTAAAATACCAATATACTTAAAAACTTTTCAAAAAAATAAGCTATATACATGATTGACAAAAGTACTTGGCAGATCACTGTTGGCACAGTTAGATATGAACTAAGAGGACCCTCCAACTTCTGAGTCAAAAGTCTCCCCTGTGTCCCTTCATCATCCATAAGAAAATCAACTTTGCAATGTTTACCAAAACATTCTAATGAGTTTAACAATAATCGTGTTGTATTCCTTTGTTTTAACTTTTAAATTAATTTTTAGTTTTCATTGGAAAATCAATGTATTTTGACATAGAAAGTAAAAACGACAATTATTTTAAAACAAAAAAGGGAAAAAGTGAATAAAATAATAAAAAGTTTGGATAATTATTAATACTTGCCTCTTGATAGTATTGCATGTCTCTTAAACACAATTCATTTTTGGCATCTATATCAATATACTCCCCTTTACAATTTCTCTGCAAAGACTGTCCATAGATTACAGAAAATTAGAGATCATTGGAGTTTCCTTGGAACATTTTTGTTAAATGGACATTACAAAAATAAATATATGAACATTGAATACTTAATAATTAAACTATATTACCAAATAGAGTTCATCGGAAATAAGTGCCATTCCATGAGTATATTGCATCTTATCATTTGACTCTTTTCCAGTGGTAATCGGGTTTCCTAATAGATAACCCTGTGAAAAATTAAGCCAATTAATTAGTCTTCATTGTTTATATAAGATTGTGTTCATTTGTTGAGACATGGACACTAATTGTTAGATATAGCGGTATACGTTCAGCGTTTGTTTGGTAAGACAAGGATTTAGATAACTATGGTAGTACACAGATACACTCAAAATACATGTATTTAGTATTTCTCGACTAAATCACCAAAAGTAACCATAAAAGATTGATTCGTTGACAAAAGTAACCATATAAGATCAAAACTCCTCAAATACCTATAATTGATATGCTCTGTTTGTCAAATGTGACCAAATATTAATAAAATGTTGTTAAATTATACAATGTATTCACATCCATTGCAACTTGGTAAAAGAATGCCTTAGGTGGATTAAAAAAATTTTTTGTTAAAATTGCATTTATTTAATTGCATTTATTTAGTTTATTAAAAAAATGTTAATCTTTCAAGCATTGAAATTAAAAGAATAGAAAGTGGTGTTACCCTCCCTTTTGAGGGCGACATCAATCATCCCCTAACAAAGCAGTTTTTCATCTTCTTCTTCTCTAGCGTACTCCAATTATACTCTGATTCCATTCCTGTGACGACATTGAAGCAGTTTTTCATCTTCTTCTTCTCTAGCATACTCCCATTATACTCTGATTCCATTCCTGTGACGACATTGGAGAAGGAGGTTGCTGCTTCTCCAACGAACCGTGTTTAGAGGCGTACTCTGTCACACTTAAAGGCTCTATGAGGTAATACTTTTATGAACTAAGTCCTTCAATGATTGTAACCTCTAAGTTATAAGAGTTGTGTGCAAGGAGCACTACCCCCAAGACTTTGCAGCAGCCATGACAACAATCAGAAAACTAAACCCACATGCTTGGGAGTATCTAAGCCGCATTCTACCAAAATAATGGTCAAGATCCCACTTTAGTGAATGGCCAAAGGTGGATAATATCACCAACAACAACAGTGAAGTTTTTAACTCTAAGTGTAAGAAGTTTTGGGGAAAGCCAATCATTACCCTCCTGGAAGAGATAAGGTGTTATGTTATGAGAATTTTGGCTAGAAATAAGAAGGAGTTGAGGGGATACAATGGACGGCTTTGTCCAGTACAACAGAGTAGATTGGAGAAAAATAAGAAACAGAGTAGTAGTTGGAGGCCATTCTGGACAGGGATGATGTTGGAAATATCTTTTAGGTTCAATGCTTACCAATCACTTGTACATGACCATTACAAACAAAAAAAGCATAAACTGTAGAAACAAGGACACAAGCTATACTCTCATAGCTTTGATTTCACCTTCAATTTTCTTCTCAACCTTCGTGGCCGTGCTAACATTTCTCTTCCTGTGGTCTGTTGGAGCAATTGACACATCTTGATTAGCAACATCACATTCATGCTCATTGAGTCTTCTAATCAAACACCATGCCAAACTTTACTATCCCCATCAATTTCATCAACCCAAACAAAATAATGGCAATCTCGACTCTACAGAAGCCAAAAAATCAAAAATAATGTCCCATACCTTCGAAAAGGAGCAACGAATGAACCATCTTCTAGGATTAGTAACCGTCAAAGATTCCAACAAGACAACATACTCACCACAGTGATATCTTCCATCCATAATTTTCTTCTTCTTCATCTTCGAATGTGAAGCTCTTGAAAATATGCTTCCTTCGCTTGTAGTTACCTCTCTCCTTGACATTGCTCAAATTCTATGAGCATAAATTAATTCAGGAATTAAGGTTCTTCGCTTGTAGTTACCTTGGATGCCTGTGCTCGGGTTACCCTGCGAAAATTGGGTTTCAACTGAGAAGAATGAAGAATTAGGGTTTAAATTGACCCTAAATGGTACTGAGTACACGTATGCCTACCAACGCATGTAAGCGTCAACGTAAACAGTCCACGTAAGCCACTCTGCTAAGGGTACATCAGACTTGGCTACTTTTGACAAACGGAGCAAATCAATTGTGGGTATTTGAGGAGTTTTGATCTTCCATGGTTACTTTTGACAGCGAATCAATCTTTCATAGTTATTTTTTGTGGTTTAGTCGTATTCCTCCTTAAAGTTGAGACAGGAGACACAATGCATATGACACAATTTGACTTTTTCATCCTTAATTATTTTTGAAATTACCAATGCATAAGATGCAAAGGCTAAAATTGACATTTGATTTATACATGCGTGTCTTGTACATTATTATCAAACACGTTACAAAATTTGTATGTCTTTATGTCTATGTATCTTTGTGTATTTGTGTATGTGTCTATGTGTTTCAAGAACACTAACCAAACCCAATAAAACTATTGTCAAACACACCGCATTCAAAATGAATTTTTTTTTTCTTTTTTGGACTCAATTGAACCACTTGCATCAGGATTATCATTAAGAACTCACTTAACCGCACGCAAAGAATTGGTCTAGTGGTCATCATATATGCCTTGCAACAAGTATACCAGGCTCGATACTTGGCTAGCCAAGTAATGGATGAAATCCTTAGGTATTATGTGTGTGAATATAGGGCGAGGGAGTTTGTAATGTCTAGAATTGGAAGATGTCCAATCCATGTTAAAAGACTAAGGTAAAAAGGTGAAAGATTTTGATTATATGTTAGGCAATCTTTAATGGTGAAAACACACTTTTTATATTAATTTATCAATAACAAAAAACATTAATAAAAAAATGGTCAAACAAACTGATGACAAACCTGGAGATTTATCCAGGGTTGAAGACCTTGATCATTTCCTGTTAATCAAGGAAATTGAATAATAGTTCTTTAATCAAAATCATGTGAGTTAATAAAGCTTTTTATGTGTATGAATGGTAAAAAAAATTAAGCTTATCTAAAAGATATTTCATAAAACCTTCTAAGAGAAGATTATTATGAATTATTATATTATTTTGGTATTAATTATATAGAACCAATGAAGCTATATCCTATATGAAAGATAAGGTAAAAGGACTCATGTTTTGCAAAACTTGAGGCGTGTGAAGTGTGAACCAGTTTATAATGTCCAAAAGAAAAACACACCAATCATGACTTGTAAAAGAAAAACAACAGATAATTAGTAATATTAGTGATAATTAAAATGATTAAGAAACATTTTCAGCATGATGATTATAATAAATTATTAAGATATTAGCCATTTCTTATAGTAATTACTTGAGCCAATAAAAAATTTATACCATTTAAAATTTCTTGAACAACACCCGGGGCAGGAATTCCAGAGTATGAATCAGCTCCCATGTAAAATTTATTTGAAAGAAATTCCGGGTGTTCCAGAAGCCACTACAACCATTAAGAAGGGCAGCATCATAGGTAATGACAACTTAATAATAAAGAATCTCCCAAATAAAGCTCAAAGTACACTACATTATGAACAATCAAAAAAGAAAGAGTAAAGTATCGCTTTTGTCCCTAACGTTTAGGATAAGTCATATTTGTGTCCCTAATGTTTAAATCGTCCTATTTGTATCCCTAACGTTTGTAAAAGTGATTCAATATTATCTTGCCGTCAATTACACATTATGAACTTTAGTTGGAACTTTAAAAATCTCTTCTTGAAGATAGAATACAAATGTTCAGATCAAAACTGATTATCCACTCCGGATAATAACTCATTAAAAATTGAAACTAATCTTTGCAACATTTATATAATTCACTGTTTTAGGGATATAATTGAACATGAACACAAATTTTGGGTACAATATTAAAATTGAACACATCCAAGTGAGACTTAATTGAGAATGAATACATTCAAGTGAGAATAATTGAAAATACAATATGATCTATTAGTATAATTGACAACAGGATAACATTGAATTACTTATACAAATAGGACAGTTTAAACATTAGAGACACAAATAAAACTTATTCCATAAAAATGATACTTTACTCAAAAAGAAAAGAAAAAGCATTAAGCTGTTAATTAGCAAGAAATATGGTGGCAGAGACATGAACACAAGCATAGAGACTTTACCTTCCTAATAAATAGATGGGTATGGTTAATTAATTTCGAATGACTGCGATGTGCGGTGACATTCTTGGCATAAGAGAAGCCTGTTCCAATTGGCAAATCAGCAAAAATAATGCTAGAGACCTAAAATAAAAACATTGAAATGATTAGCAAAATAACACTTTCCAACAACATTTTCTTTTGTAAAAGAAAAAATCACATAAAAAGGATGTGAACAACAATTTGGGGTTGTACTATTTGTTGGACAACTTTGTTTGTGAGCAACTGGGGTGTGAAGTCTATAGACGAATTCTCTCGAAAATGTTATAAATCTTCTTTGGTTGGTTAAACCTTTCAAACTAAAGTTATAAACTATTTGAATTAGTTACCAAATAAAAGAGACAACTTTTAGGAGTTGGCTAAATATTATATCCACTACCAACATTAATTAATACATAGATTTTACAACAACATGCTTAAATAATGAACAGAAATTACCATTGCAAAATTTGGATATAGTTCAAGAAACAAATTGCATTACCTTTGTCCATGACTGTGGCCTCAAGACCAAATTAGGTAAGCTCCCATTGTATTCCTCAATTTTAAATTTTATCGGACCTGTAGCAAACAGGGTAAAACAATGAAATCACAAAACTATTTTTCCATTCACGAGACCTAAAACCCAAAACTTTGTTTATGAGAAATTAATACCTAAAATTATTATATATTTATATGATTGAATTTGATCAAGTGACACATATTTCAAATTCAGCATCATCCACACTAGATTTTTGCTTAGCTTAAGTATAAGGACAGTGAATATCTTGTTTGGATTAGCACATTTTGTGTTGAGTATAAAACCGTTACAGATAAATTTCGGCTAAATAGAGATTAAAGAAGACATGCATAAATGTGTAAAGTTTAAGAAAAGGTATAAGAATGAAGAGTGGTATTACCAATTTGGTAGACAAGGCCAGAAAATGAAGAACAACCAGGACCACCAGTTAGCCATAGCATAAGAGGGTCATTTTTAGGATCATTTTCTGACTTAATAAAATAGTAAAATACTTGCAAGTCATCATCTGTGTCCCCCAATCCCACGTACCTGTAAAAAACATAAACCTCGTATTGAAAGTTGAATATGTATTAAAATAGTGTTAATGATCAAATTAGTCCTTGAAAAATGGAATTTTTTTAAAATTCATTTATGAAAAATTTTATCAATCAAATTATTCATCCAGAGATTATAAATTCACTATATTTTGTTTTTCTGTTACTTTATTAACAATTTTTGCTAATTATTGATGATGTGAAACAACATATTTGACATCTCTAATTGGACACTAACAAAATATGTTTATAAAAATTTATAGATTTAGTCTATTTTTTCAATTACATAAATTCTAATCCTAATATAACATAGAAATTATAGATAAATTTTTATAAACATATTTTGTCAGCGTCTATTGGACATGCTAGGTATTATTTATGCTGTCAGTTAACATTTTACATCACCAATCGTTGATAGAAATTATTAATAGAGTGATGGAATGACAGATGTGATTATTTTATAATATTTAAAGAACCAATTTGATTGATAAAATAATTCAAAGACAAATTAAAAAAAACTTATTTTTTAAGAATTAATTTGATCATTAATCTTTTTATTTATATCTTGATGTTCTTTTTTCTCTATCATATTGTCTTGAGTTCTTTGATTAAAAAAAAATCCTATCAATATTTAAATGAGTAAAAATTTCAAAATATATATTTTTAACACATAAAAATAAAGAATTTCAATTAAAAAAAATTAATTTTAATACATTAATAATGTCAAATTATATACATAATTATCCAATCACATTTTTTTTAAATGATCCTTCACATAATCAATATAAAAAGTGATTATTTTTACATAAATAACGATATAAAACAATTTTACACATCAAAATTAAATTTTTTAAAGAATGAATTAGAATTTCTAGTTATTTTTCATAAAAAATAATAAACAAAAGAATAAGAGTCAATGGTGGATATCAAAATTACACAAAAGTGGTGATCGTACCCAGTTTCAAGGTGAAAGGGGAGTGGGCCATCAAAACCAGGAAGGTGTTCAACTTTTGCAGCAACATCTTCAATCTGATGAGATTCTATCTGCAGCAAAATCGTGAGAACAAGAAACAGTACTTGAAAAGAGAGGGGAGAAGAATGAACCACCATGGTTCGTCCCTGGAGAAGCTGCAAAAATGTATATATTGAAAAAGAAAAAAAGAAAACTACTACTATGACTATAACAAGTGTGATTCTGATTCATGTTTGAGAAAAATATTATGATTAATAGATAATTATGGTGAGTGTGTTGAAGTGACGGATGATATCACATTTGTCACTGTCAAACAGCAATAAACGAAGAAACGTATGGTGACACGCTTACACCTGGGACCTGTGCTGTTATAAAAGAGTTTATAAAAAATAATTTTTTAAAAAATATAGNAAAATTAAATTAAAAATAATTTTTAATAAACACAAATAATAATAATTATGTTTGATAAAATAATTTTTAAAATTTAAAAACACTATAAAAGACATAAATTTAAGTGTTAAATTTGAAAATTGGAAAAGTCTAAGAGCCAGCAGTTTTATTAAATTCTGAACAGCATGTAACCAGTAAAAGAAAAATGAATAATTCTACACTATTGGATGAAATCTCACATCATTAAAAATATTATTGATAGCTACTTGATGGCTACGAATTACAAAAGTTGCTGACCCTAGCACTTCTCTTAAAAATTTAAGACAACTTTAAAAAACTCTACTTTAACTGCTTTCAAAAATATTTTAATCTTTTAAAAATTACAACCATAAATACATAATTTTTTTTATTTACCAAATAAACATAAAATGAGGAGCTTATGCTTTTAAAAAACACATGTATCTCTTTGAAAAACTATCAAACCAAGCATTAGTTTTTGGCAATACAACTCTTGCGAATTAAGCTAGCTTTTTGAGAAGGTGGTGGTATTTTTAAAAAGGGTACAAACTTTTTAATTGTGTTTAATAAATAAAAAAATTATTTGTATGTGATTGTATCTTTTAAAAAATAAAATTAATTTTAAAATTATTTAAAGCGAAATTTTTTAAAGATAATTTATGTTTATTAAAATTAAAATATCTAATATAACTTTATGTATTAATTAACATCTAAATCTAATTTTTAATTTATATCAATGTATTATTTGTATTTCAATATGTATTTTGTACTAATGACTGACTTTGGTAGCTGATTTTAATGTACATATAATATAACTCATTTCTGTATTTGCAGTAAATTTAGGTGTAAAACGAAGATATTTTAGTATAACACGAAGATATTTGGGTATAAAACGAAGATATTTGGGTATATTTTTATTCTGATTTGCATAATTTAGAACCCTTCATCTTCCTCCTCGTCATCTTCTGTTGTTCTTCTTTATCGTCTTATTTCATATTCTCATAATTTTTTTTGAGAGGAAAAAATCAAAGAAAAAAATACATAATGTTACAAAATCAAAAGAAAAAGAAGGAGAAACACGATGATGAAGATGAAACACGCGAAAAGAAGTATAAAAAACACAAAGAAAAAAGAGAAGAAGAAAGATGAAAAGGAGAAAGAGAAGAAACGCAAAGAAAAAATGACAGTTATAATTTTCATCGAGAAAGAAGAAAAAAAGTCGTTCTTTGAAAACGCATGTTAACACGCTTTTGTACGTGAGTATAGCTGCTTCTGTTGGGTTTAGCCCGACTTATATATGTAACATGACTGTAAAAACAAAAATAAAATAATAAATTAAACTATTAAAATAATATCTAAAAATTTACGTTATTAACAAAAATAACTCCAAAAAATTTAAACAAATAAACCCTCAAAATATTTACTGCCAATGCTAAGTACGTAAAGAAGAAACTTTTTGTATACTATCCAGGTAAGTTCATATATTGAAATATTTCTAAATCAATATCTGAAAAAGAAAATATGGGTCCAATATGTAATACTTTGGATTTACAGAATATGTAAAAATATTTGTATATAACATAAAGTTTAGTTTTCATTTCATTGGTTCTTGTATTTTTCCTCGGATCAGGTGAAACCCTGACAAGAGAAAGATGAGTAAAATTTCGGAATGTGTCAATACTCATACAGCAAGATGGCGCAACAACTCACAAATCAAATTGAGGGAGAATAATAACTTATCAACTTAGAACACCCCATGAAAGGAGAATCTGGGTGAGAAAAGGGAAGTCACTACTTAATCTAAAGCCTATGAATGTGTAGAAGACAATGAAAAATGAGTGGACAAAAGCTTCATTTACAAGTATCCCTCTGAAAAACTTGCATTACTCTAACTACCTTGATTGTCGCTGTTCCGAGGAGGCGGCCCTGGCCCTATAAGCAAAGGAGCCTCCTTCTTTTCATTTTTGGATTCTCTCTTGGAATTGGGGTTTGCGGCTGAAGATCGAAGTGGTGGCTCGAAAAATTTGCTGGCAACATCAGGAGGGGCAGCTGCATTATCTTCTCCAGGCAAAACAAGAAGACCTTTTTCTCGAAGAGATGACGGCTCATTGAAGCAAGTGCTCCAGAGGGAGTCCACAAGCTGCCTCTCCTCCCTGGCCGCCCCAAGGTCTTCAGCTGACATCAAACTGATTCCATTTATTCGTTCTTGAAGAAGTTGCTTCATTTTCTCATCATCTTCTGCGGAAGCTTCATTTTTAACTTCTTTTTTGTCACGAGTAAGCTCAAGAAGTCCTCGGAGGGCCGCTTCTCGGACATCTGAATCTTCACTAGAGGCAAGGTGCATCAGTATCCGTGGAAATCCTAGCTCATTTACAATGCTGCAATCTGAAGTATTCTCATTCAAAAGGTAATGGATCAAGTTGAGAGCCTTCCTATAAAATTGAAAATTGACCAAGATTAGGTATTAGATTCCATCACAAGTAATGAGCATCAAAAAAGCATAGTCAATAAGTAAAAGAAGAGCACATCAACACTGTAGTTCAAGAGTTTTTGTTTTGACACTTGGGTCTTTGAAAAGCCCCTGTAACATTTTTCTTTAACATTTTAGTCCTTTAAAGATTAAATACATACACCTTAACCCCTAAAACTATTTTAACTAACGCTAACATTAAATTACATACACTTCAGTCCTCGTACAAAAATCCTCTTTTCAGGACAAATTGCATGCATTTGATCTTTCAAGGACTAAAATGTATGCATTAAATCTTTTTACTCAAGTCTCAAGATGAAAATCTCCCAAAAGTTGAAGTGTATGAATTTAAAGTACTAAAGTGTTGAAACAAAAATCTTTCAGACACTTCAGTATAGATTTATTCCATTTTGTAATTACAGACCAATAATATGGATATCATATGGAAAATTACAAATTTATATACAAACAAACAAATCAGGAAAAACCTTAATTACCTTTGAAACCTCACATTTTCAGAAGTTAGAGCATCTTTTAAGGCTGCATAACCATTTGCAAGACGAAAGGCAGCTATGCCAGATTTGTTGTGCCGAATCAGTGCTGTCAAGTAATCCACAAAAAACACATAATGAAGATTACAAGGAATATGCTAAAACTGGGAAAAGAAAATTAAAAAGAAAAAATACTACATACAAGAGATTGCTCCAAGTGCCTGAGTCCTAACATTCACATCAGGATCTGAAGTGAAATTGGAAATAAGAGGTTCAAAGCCATTTGCTTCCATAACAAGTTGCTGACTACGAGGATTATTCTGGACTATCGTGGTTACAACATCAGCAGCCTTTGCACGAATATTGGGATGGGAGTTCTTGAGGTAACCAAGAAGCGGAACCAACCCACCAATTGAATGGAGATCTGGAAATATGTCCAAACCAGGAAAATAAGTGAGACATACATTTCTTTCAATCAGAAACATAGAGCCATATTATTCAGCCGTAGATAAGACAGGCACCAAAAATCATAGAAAAGGAATGATGTTAAGGTTAACAACAGAAGAATGGTACTTCAGCAGTGCCTTCACATAGAAAAATACGAGGACAAACAATATTTTTCTGCAGAAGCATAGCAAAAACCACATCAACTGAAAACAACATGAGTCATGACACCGTGAATATAAACTCAATACATTTATTTTTGCAAAGCCAGTACAACTCAAATAACGGATTACCAATTACCATTGACCCTTCATTGCCCAAATTTTAAGAGAGACACTGCATCATACAGTGAATAATGCATAGAAGATGATATATGAACATCAAGCATAAGCTGACACATGTCAAGTACTTCACACATTAATAATCACTTAAGCAGTGTCATTATACTCTTCCAACACAACAGACCAAGTTTATAAGCATCCTAAAGACTCACCATTGGCCATATCAATCGACTCAACATGCTCTTGCAACTCATCTAACAAATCTGTCAAAAAAAAAAGTTAGATAGAGATAAACCCCAAGTCAGTACAAGATTTAAAAAGAAAGAAAATGACTCACTAAAATGTTAAATGTAAATTTTATTTTATTTTTTATGTAGCTTTCACATGTTAGATACCTTCAATGTCTGCAGGGGTAACACCCTGAGATTCCAAGACTTGCTCTGGAGTCTGCATTACAAGGGTAATCTCTTTCATACGTTTTACAACATCAATGGTCTGTGCTTGCATCGCTTCCATAAACCATCTCCGATCCTCTTCACTACACAGTACAGAAATTAACAAAATCAGACCCTGGTAATACTAGCCAATCCCAGATCTCGTCACACCCCAGACATCACCTAAACTGGGATGTTGGGATCCCAGGACATGGGATGGCTGGCATTTGAACAACGGTAAAGGGAAATCCTATGATATATATAGCATGCCTATTGTATATAATTTTATTTTTTATTTTGAAAAAGGGGAAAAAATAAACCATGTATGAAAAATCATAGTAATAAACTCACCAAGTCATAATTCCTAATTTAAGATGAAGGAGTATACAACTTTGTCTACAACCGTATGCTAATATTCCTCTAATTTCAAAATTACAAAACCAACATAGCAAACCATAATATTTGGGTCCATCCCCATCCATATTCAACTTCCAAAAGATAAATGTATCCCTTTCATTTATACTAGAATTTTCAATACAACAATGCATGTCATAAACCATAGCTACAAAACATGAAACCTTGATACCTCTCAACAACAGAAACATATTCATAACATCAAGAAACTCACACCCTAATCCGCTGAATATCAATATCAATCTCTTCATTGATAAAAGTACGTGACTTTGCAGAAAAAAGAAAGCCACGGAAAAGATAAAGGTGTGATGCATTTTTATTTTCTATTTTTATTTTCAGCATTTTCTGTTTCTGTTTTCATCTCCTGTTTACTCTTTTGTCTTGGCAAAATTCTAACAGAAAATAAAAAACCCTAAAGAAAGGCACCCTAAGCTTCTAAATTATTCCATGAAAGAATCAGAATAGATTGATTGATTCTTAACTTCAGTCTTCAGGCTCTCCATTCATAACTTCATATTGATTAAAAGCATAAAACCCTACTTTACTCCATTAAGCAAAAATTAACAATACTATTAAAACATGCAAAAATAAATTAATAATATTGAAACATGGACTTCCCTTTTTGCATCAAAGGGGGAAAAACTTACCATAACGAGCCAACTCAACTAGAAGAACATATTTAGAGAGAAAAGAAGAGATTGAAAGTACCTTAAATTGCGAGTGGGGCGACTTCCATCGGAGTTAGCAATGCTCCATTTGAGTAATCCATCCCAGTTAGGTCCTTCTTTTGCCATTGTTGCTCGATTGAAGAAAGGGTAGAAGACAAGAAAAGAGGGAAAACTTCGAATAGGGTTCTAAAATTCACGAACAGAATGAAGAAGAGGGTTTTTGGGAACACGAAGGGGTTGGGGGTACTTATTCGTGAAGGATTCGGGAAGCGTCTCAAGGATTCGGGAGAGTGGTGGAAAGTGGAAAGAGGAACAAGTGAACAACGAAGAAGTACTGAATAGATGTGATTTTCTTTTTCGGTATTCGAATCGTTTTTGGCATTAGACTGTTGGCCCATGGGCCTTTCTTATACGGCTCAGACTCGGGCTTCCGCCTACAAATCTTTTCGATTTTTCTACTATTAAAATAATGTTTTGGTCAAACTCTTAAATAGAGCTCAAATCCGCGACAGATTAGTCCTTAACCTGTCGAGTCGGGGGATACCGTTGGGAACCAAAAAAAAATTAATGTTTTGGTCAAGACAGTTTCTTTCATAGCATCTTCAAAAATATCTAGACATCAAAAAAAGAATTTCAAAAAGGAAAAGTATAGGGTACCAATATATTATCCGCCAACTTCTGCCAACTCTTTTTTTATATTTGTGTTTTATGGAAGTGTGTTCGTAGATGTGTCTAGTAATTAATATATTTTAAATACATATATAAAGAGACACATCCAGAAAATATATCTATAAAGACACTTCTATTAAACACAGTTATAAAAAAGACATTTTTATTAGACACATCCACGAACACACTTTCATGAAACACAATTATAAATAAGAGTTGGCAGAAGTTGGCAGATATGTTGTTGGTAACGTAGCAGAACCGTTTCAAAAATATCTAATTTCATCTATCAGTTTTAGGATTTTTTTTAAATAAATATTTTAATTACGAATATACGTTACTTTGAGAGTATTTACTAATTTTCATTAGGTGATTTATCTCGTTTATAGTATAAATGAGATACGTGGTAATATAAAACGTTTACGCAATAAACAAGATACAATATAACAAAAATCATAAAAGGATCAAGAAACCGATGGTATTCCTCACAAATCTCTCAATTTTTTTCTCTTCCGTTTTTCTTTGAAAAACTTAGAAAAAATGTCTAGTGGCAGTGGTTTCTTTGTCATGATGGTATATCCAAACTGTTAGATGAGAAACAGTCACAGTGGGTTATATTTTAGTGTGAGAGTCTTGCGCTATTCCGAACTCGAAGAGCAAATTCATTGTCCAAGTTAAAGAGTATGATATTGACTCACGCCGGCGATGGGAAGAAAAAAGAGATTGGTAGAGTTGGGTATAAGATGCTAGCACTGATGTAAAATGGTGTATTTCGATTTCGTCCGTTCTGGCTCGATGGCAATGAGCATGTGTACCTAATGTTTGACGTGCACGAGAGAATTATGGTTGAACAAGTGATGGAGTTTTTTGCGGAGGTTCGTGATGTTGGTGGTGGTGGTTCTGGCTGATCGAACTTTGTACCTAATGACCCTCCTCTGACACCACGACCGTTGCACTCTGCTAGTCGAGTGCAGGACATGGAAGTTAAGGATGATGAATCTGACGAAGAGTACGTTGTCGATAGCCATGAAAGTAGTTCCTCTAATGATGACAACGATGATGAGTTCATACTAGAGACTCTTGTTGGTGGATCAGTTCCATACCTTTTGCCTGCTCTGAGTCCAATTCCAGAGTTATCATCTATGCTCAACCACTACCATACATTGGATTTGATGCGATCCACGAGAAAACTCTATATTCAAATATGGGGGCCGACAATTACAACACCGAAAGTGGTGTGGAGTTTCGGGTTGGCCACAGATTCAGAAGCAAAGAGGCAGTGATGCAAAGCGTGAAAAATTACCGCATTTGGAGAAGTGCCGAGTATCGAGTTGTCGAGTCTGATCAATTAAATCACCACTTACGTTGCCGATAATTTATGGATGGTTGTCCTTGGAGTCTCAGTGTCGCATTTCAACAGAATCTGGGATATTGGTGAGTGTTATAGTATCTTAGTTTCTTGTCTTCTTTGTCGTTGTTATTATGGTTACATTTTAATTCAACTATATTTAAAATGGTTAGGGAGGTGCGTAAATTCGGCGGACCACACATGTTCCTAGCCCCCACTATCTCATAGGATCATCAACAGTTAGACAGCAACCTCGTATGCAGAATCACCATGCCAGTCATACAGTCTAATCCATCAGTTATCATCCCTGTTCTACAGAGTACAGTGAGACAAAGCTATCACTTTAAGTCGTCATACAGAAAGGTTTGGATGGTAAATCAAAAGACAATTGCACAGATATATGATGATTAGGATGAGTCGTACAAGGTGCCACAGTTGCTCCAAGAATTGTAAAATAGTCTCCCTGGCACAATATGTAACATCAGTGCGATGTCGTACTATGATGACTACTTGATGGTGCACGACTGCGGTTAGTTCAATAAGGTGTTCTAGTCATACTCTCCCTAAATTGAAGCTTTCAAGCATTGTAAGTCATTCGTCTCCATATACGGCATGCACTTGTATCAAAAATATGGTGGAGTGTTGCTAATTATAGTTGCACAGGATGATAACAGTAACATCCTCCCTGTGGCCTTTGCTATTTTTAAGTCTAAGAGTATGGAGTCATGGTCCTTCTTCTTTACAAATCTGAGACTCCATGTGACACCACAAGAAGGGCTACTAAATATATCTGATAGATCCCAAGCAATCAAGGTTGCATTTAGAGCTAATAATAGCCTCTAGAAGCTTCCTAGGGAGTTCCATGCGTACTGTTCCTACTATGTTAGGCACATGGCTGGCTGCAAACTTCATGTCTCAATTCAAGTCAGCCGAGGACAAGCGATATCTCATAAATGCTGCATACAGTCCTAGTAATGATGGGTACGAGTGGTACATGGATGCTCTAAGGATGTTATCCCTTGAGATGGCTGACTGGGACCGTAGATTTAATAAGAAAATATGATTGTAACATTGTGATGGTGGATGTCAGTTTGAGCACATGACAACTAACCTATCCGAATTTTTTAATAAAGTTCTAAAGGGTACAAGATATCTACCCATTTCAACTATCGTTAGATGCACATACAAGAGATTACAGCAGTTGTTCATCCAGGAGGGTAGGGAGGTGCAGGCTCAAATGGCGGCAGGTAATCAGTATTCACAGTGGCTGCAGGCTACGGTTGAAAAGAATAGATAGGGTTATCCAGAAGATGCGGGTTACACATTGCGACAAGAGGGCTTCGATTTTTTTTTGTAGAGGAATTAGAGTCGTTTGAGGGTTCGAGCCAGGGTTTATTCCGTGTATGGTTGAGCTAGGGGACATGCGACTCTGGGCTTTTCCAATCACTTCATTTCTCTTGTCGTCATGCACTTGCTGCTTGTGCTGCTGCCAGCGTCGAGTGGGGGTCATATGTTCATCCAGTCCACCTGCAGGAGTATGTGTTCAAGGTTTACGAGGTAGAGTTTCCCCCAATCCCTTACAAGAAGCTTTGGCCAGAGTAGCATGAGACACATTTTCGCCCTAATTCTGCCATGCGTAGAAAGGCAACCTGCAGGCCAGTTTCTACGAGGTTTCATAGGGATATGGATGTGGTAGAATGTCAAGAGAAACGGTGCTGGCTATGCCGGCAAATTGTCCATACTAAGAGGGATTGTCTGAATCAACCCACAGAGGATACTTAGCAATTGCATAATTTGTGCCGCATTTCATATGTATTAGAAGCGCACTATTCATTTATGGTTACATTATGTATCATTATTATCTTATTTTATTAAGCAATTAAACAGCCATGTTTTATATTGTATAACGATAATTTGCATGCATAACCCTAATCTAGACATGGATAATAACTAATAAATTCGTTAAACAATGTTACATAAATCAAAGACAAAAATAAAGCAGTACATCATCATTGTAATGTAAAATTTTGGTACAAAAACTGTACTATGGAATGGTACATGATAAACTACTAACTAATCTAACAACACGTACTGCTGGTCATGGATGCTGGTCCCTAGGGTATTGAAGGCAATACCCAATTCTACAAGGGGAAGGCTATGTTTGACGAGGTGATCTGTAGCCTCGCGGGTCCTGAGGAGCCTATGGTGGTGGAAAGGCCACTGCATGTGACGATGGCGGAGGAGGCTATGGAAGGTACGTGTGTGCCTGATTAGTCGCTTGTATCTGGAAGTGTGGTGGTGGTGGTGATGGATACTGAGGTGGGGGAAGTAACCAATGTGAAATAGTCACCAGTCGGTTATAATCAACCGAAGGAGGTGTAGCCTACTAAGACTCCAGCCTGAGATATGGCACATAGAAAGAACTAGCACCCGGGTACATCTGAGGCACCCAGACCGAGGTAGTCACTGGGTAGAAAAAGGTACACCATATGCGGTACCATGCTCTCTGGCCGTGTGGAACTACTTTGCAATGCTGGTTAGCCGTCCGGACCTGAAATACTTCGTCGAGCTGTATTTCATCCACCATGGATCTCTTCTGAACACTGAAAAAGGCACCCAGGTCCACCCAACCAGGTGGAGCCATGAAAGTGTCATCATCATAATACACATAAGTGGCTGGTCGTGCTGCTACTGCTAGTGGTAGTAGTCCTGATGGTGGTGGTAAAGCTGGTGGTGAGGAGTCATCTGCATCATCGGGTATGTCATCGTCATCCTCCTTTCAGGCATACTCTGCCTCCTCCTCAGACTTAACGTCTAGCCTCTCCTTGCGAGGTCTGACACGCTTTTGTCGAGACACTACAGCTCCTCCAAGGTCCCTCGCACCCCTCTCCCTCCAGGCAGGTCTCCGAGTGTTTGGTTGCACCTCCTTAGCACGCCTACAGTGAAGGTAGAGGACATCCCTAGGCTGACTAGGTGTGGGAAGCTAGACGCCATCAGAGGGAGTCAAAAGTCTGGTAGGGGTGATCACGGGTCGGGTTGGTTTAGGTTTGGAGTGAAATTAAAACCAAACCAATTGAATTGTAATTGGTTTGGTTTGGTTCAGATTTACATTTTTTTATGCATGTACCCAAACCAAACCAAACCGATTAAGGATGGATTGATTCAGTTCGGATAATTGGATACCGATGAAATAAAAATACATAAAAAAATAAAATAAAAATTAAATTTTTTATCTTAATAATTCTGTAAATACAATAAACATGTAAAATCAATAGAAATAATCCAAACATGTTAAACACTAAACACATTAAAATTCAAACATATTAAAAGGCATATAAATTTTAAATTTTTATTTTTTTATTTAATTAACACATGGTCAGGTCTACGGGTTGGTTCAGGTTTTGCACCCCCAGAACCATTACCCGAACCAATTATTAGAGAGACCCATTGGTTTGGTTCGAGTTGGACCCAATTACCCATTGATTTCAGAACTAATTTAATTGGTTCGGTTCGAGTTCGGACAAATAATCGGGTATCCAATACTCGTAATCACCCTTAAAGTCTGGGATCATCAAGCTCATCCTCCTTAGATAGATGTCTGACACGGCAGACCTGCTGGTACCAGACCCAATACTCCTACGTCAGCCTGTTATCAACAGTAGGCTGAATGGACACATGTGACCCTCCTCAAATCGAGACTTGACTGAGTCGTACCACTCCTGATGGCGAGTAGGTCACCACACATCCTCTCCCCGTCCAATAGTTGTTAGAAACTTGTTAACGTTAACCAGGTCTCCAAGAACTGGCTATTCACCTCCGAACTGACGTTTCACCCGATTGGCCTAGTGAAACTCCACAATATTAAAGCATACAAAGGGGACAAAAGACAATCAAGTCCCCCACTCCCCGCCAGACCTCATCCAGTCCGGAGTAATGTCATGCAATATGGGGTCAGCGTACAACATCCACCGAAACTACATAACCAAGTGTAATAGGCTCATCAAAAGCAGTTTATACTATAATCATACTCAAACATTTCATATTCAAGTAAGTAAAAGATAAGGGTATACCTCGTCCAAATGTAGCTGATCTAACATCGTACGCCAATGTAGGACTCTGTGCATGGTGGTTCTTAGTTTGCTGGGTCACCCTGATCAACCCATTAACATATACAGTAATCAAATTGTGTCAATTCGTGCAGGTAAAACTTGAACTGAATAAATAGAAATCGACAAGAACATTAACCGATAATAATTACCTCACTACTATGGAAAAGGTTAGAATCTGCCTCTCGGGCGGACATCACTGTGAAATCCTGTGGTATATCCACGAGACTAGCAGTAGTGTGCATCAGCCTATGTCTGTGGTATCTCGATGTGCTGCATGGTACAAAGAGTGGTACATCCATGCAAGCACATCGGACCCCCACAACTAACCGCTGCACCTCTTGAATTCAGCCAACTGTGGCAACCATCTGATATGCACCTGATTGTTGGACTTGTCGGTCATTAGGTAACCACCGATCATCAGCATGATGTAACACCTAGTGTATTGTCGGAGGGTGACTAGATCTGTGGTATTTAGAGGCATGTGCCGGACTTTGTCCCGAAGCCATGTCATCTTGATACTAAACGACTCTTTTTTTTTGGGTACCCTGCTGCGGACCATGTGAAGGTCTAGCACCTAGGAGCTCTTCTACGTACTCCCATGTTGGACACTGGTACCAAGTCTGGAAGTCAGACAGGCATCCACCCACTAGCTCTCCGTATGTGCATACCTGACATGGTTCGTAACATTCTGTAGGGTGATAGTGCACTCACCCCGTGGCAGGTGGAAAGTGTGGGTCTCCGGACACTAGCGCTCCACGAATGCAATGATCAGGGAGTTGTTAAACACAAAGTCCTTGAGCTGCACTGTGTCACCGAACCCAGCCTCCCTCAAGTAAGGGACGATGGCGTCCGGGGGTGTAAGTGTGTGACTAACCCGCCTAGTAGCAGGCGGTGCCTCTGTTTAAATGAGAAACTTTTATAAAGTTTCGATTTTAAACTAACTTCTCTAACATGTTCAAATATATTTTAACAAATCTAAAATGCAACTCAGATAAATATCAAAACATAATAAACAGGATATTTAACTTTCACTATGAGTAAATTAATTAACTAACAAAAATATTTAATTAACTAATCAAATCAAAGTAATTAGTTATTTAACTTTCACTATGAATAACTTAATTATACACCTAACAAATATTACTAACTTGCCAACTAACCTACTATGTGTTACCTCAATATCATCTAATCTATTCATGTGTTAAAACACTAACTCTATAAAAGTTTTCTAAATAAAATCGCATACACTTATTAATTAAAATAATAAAGATAACACTAACATCAAATTCGATAGCTCCCACAATGTACCAACTAGTGTTCAGGCGGTCGATGTCAGGGTTCCGCGCATTCGCGCGTGCCATAACATCCAGGAAACTAATAGGGACATTTTGAACGAATTTCATTTATAAGCGCTGTACAGTATAAACGAGATAAGGCTCGTATCACAAGACATTTGTAAACGTGATACGTTGTCATATGTTCCTTTCTTATCTCGTTTACAGTGTAAACAAGATATGGTAAACAAAATACAGTCATACTTATCTCGTTTACACTTTAAATGAGATAATAAAAATCAATAAATACTCTCAAATCAACGTATATTCATAATTAAAATATTTATTTAAAAAATCCATCAGTTTTTTAACCATCAAATTGTTTATTTCGTCATTTTAACAAAATACTCACATGATGCCCTAAAATTGGTCCTCCATATATGAACCAAAAAAAAGGTTTTCTCCATAGAGTTTTAGATAAAAAAATTTGGCTCCTAACCAAGTTTTATTACTTTAAAAGTTTTTGAAAATTATTTTTGTAAGACAATTGATCTTTTTATTACTTACAATAAAATATTGAATATGTGCATTAAATAAATAAGTGGTTGATAAATTATTATAAAGTAACTAGTGTATGTTCTCATATTTTGTACGGGATAATACATAAAATTATATTAAAAATTTTATTAAAAAATTAAATAAAATATATAGTGATTATTATTATAAATATTTTATAAAGTTATAATTAAAATCAAACTCTCAAAATTTTTAATATAAAAATATTAAAAATAATTAGTATTTATCTTAATCAATTTGAGTTTGTTAAGTGACCATCTCACTCGTCTGCTTAAACAACTATTAGGAGTTAGAATCTCGCCTTGTGTATATAGCAATCCATTGGCTAGCGATAAACCCTTTGTTGAGTTAAGAAATTAACTAAATTAATTATTGATGACAAACATTATTTTTGGCAAAATAAATAATTAGAGTTGTTTAATTAATAAATATACATTACTAATTATTTATGTTATGTTGCAGGCCATAATTCAAGTTAAGCAGCCCAAATGGTATGAAAATAATATAGCAAGGCTGATGGGTAAATAAACTAGCACAGCCCAAAAGAAACAAAGCCAAAGGATCCAATAGGCCAAACGGGTTGCTTAATAAAAACCGGATCCAAGCCCGTATCCATCCCACAAAGCTTCTCTTGTAAGATTGAATTCTTCACTCCTCCAAAGTAAGCAACGTTCCTCTCCTCTCAAATCAAGTCAAATCATGGCATTAGAAAAGTAAGAAAGAGAAAGAGAGAAAATGGTTCCTCCCTAAGCTAGTAACCAAAGAAGCAAGAGAGAGAGAGTTGAAGCTTGAAGCACAGAAGATAAAACAGAAACTCCAAGCTAAATCAAGCGTAAGAAAGGTAATCCATCTCATCTTGCATGCATCAGATCTTCATCCTTTCTTCCCAACTCTCTGCTCTATCCGAAAATGGCATTCAAAGGAAAAGTTGATCTCTGTTCTTCACTACAAAGAAAAAGTTGATCTCTGTTCTTCCCTGCTACAAATCCACGGTCACAAGAGATTCTTGGGGACCAAGTTGCATCTCTATGGTTCAGATTTGGTTGACCACTGGAAAATAATTTCGGTTACTCCTTCATGGCTTTCGGTCAAGTTGGAAAAGTCAGAAGGAAAGGTTCCAATTTGATGATTGAAAAGAAAAAGTGAGCTTGTGGGTTGGTGAAGCTCAAGGCTCAAGATGTTGACCTTGGAAGAAGAACCAAGGAACATGCAAGGAGATAAAAAGAAGCTTGTTGTTCATTCTGAAGCAAGGAGAGATAACCAGTGAACTTGAGGTGTTTGTTTTGAGAGAGCTCTTTAAAGAAGTTCAACTAACTGGACAGTGTAACCTATTCAAAGGTGCATTCCGCCAGTATGAAGAACTAAATCAGAGGCTTGCTAATCTGGTTTTTTGCATAGCACAGAGGCTGTTGATGAAGTCAATCTCCTTCATATTTTACTGATTGTAATGTACTTTTTTATGTTTATCTTTCTGTAATTTCTTGTGAGAAAAGGCATTGTGAGAAAGCTCAAGTAAAAGCCATGAGTGGAAAAAGGCTGAGAGATACACTTGAGAGAAAAGCCTAGAGTTGTTTTCTGATTTCTTTAGGTTGGTTAAGTGTCTTGTATCTTGTACCTGAAAGGTATCCCTTTCTTAGTTGGGTTAGCACTAAGAGGTATAGTTAGGTATTAGCATAGCCAATGTCAAATTAGGTTAGAACTTGAGTGTGATAGGATTGGGTCAATCCTGTGTTATTGGTGTATGTAATACTGTTAACTATAGTGAAATTCTTCCATAGTTGTGGAGGAGACTGGATGTAGGTTGCATAGCACAAGGCAACCGAATCAGGATACTTGCTGGTGTTAGCTTTTCTCTTCTCTGCTGTGTTCTGTTTTCTGATATTCATGAGACAAAAATAAATTGTCTCATAAATTTCTGCTGCTGAGTTCAAACAGAATCAAAACTGCAAAGTTATTTTAAAAAGGGTAATAACAGCAACTAACAAGGAAGGCATAGATTCAACCCCCCCTTCTCTAAGCCTACCACAACCTTCAATTGGTATCAGGAGCTAAGGTCTCAAGAATCAAGCTTAACCGCTTGGAGCAAAGATCCAATGACGAACAACTTGGGCACAACCACAATTGCTTACACCCTCACTGAAGGCCAGTCAAACAATCGGCCACCTTTCTTCAACGGGAAGAACTATTCCTACTGGAAAGAAAGGATAAGGATCTTCATCCAATCCATTGACTACAACTTATAGAAGATCGTTGTGAGCGGTCCAAAGATCCCAACAAAAACAAGTGCTGATGGAGTGGTGACTCCAAAAGAAGAAGCTGAATGGAATGAAGATGACAAGAAAAAGATAGAGCTGAACGCTAAAGCAATCAACCTTCTTCACTGTGCTATCAGCTTTGAAGAGTACCGAAAGGTGTCTAGATGCAAGACAGCCAAAGAAATCTGGAAAAAACTCCAGGTTACACATGAAGGCACCAAACAAGTCAAAGAAATGAGGATTGATATGCTGCGAAAAGAGTACGAGATGTTTAGCATGAAGGATGGAGAAAGCATTGATGAAGCCTTTGAGAGATTCTCAATCATAATCAACAACCTTGATGCTATGGGTACAAACTATGCAGAACAAACCTTGGTGAGAAAACTCCTTAGAAGCCTCACAAAAGAGTAGGAAAACACTGCCACTATCTTAACCGAGAGTAACAACATAAGTCCCATAACCTATGATGAGCTGAGAGGAAAACTCCTTGCCTATGAAGC
>NC_029773.3:74657885-74660245 GCF_000817695.3 Arachis duranensis | reverse complement strand
AAGTCACAAATAGAACCAAAAGAGAGTGAGTCTAGTGATGGTATTTCAGATGACGAGCTTTTGTTTTTTGCTAGGAGATTTAGAAGAATGATGAAGAGCAAGGGCAAATACAAATGTTCAAGTTCAAAGGAGCACAAAATAGACTTGAGCAAGGTGACGTGTCATCATTGCAAGGAGGCTGGACACTTCAAATCAAACTGTCCAAAGCTCAAAAAGGAAGACAAAGGAAAGAAGGAAAGGAAGAAAGTACTCATGGCAGCTTGGGAAGATCTTGAGAATGACTCAAATGAAGAAGAAGAATCTGAAGGAGATGACAAAAACTGTTTCATGGCTGGAAACAATAATCTTGATGAGGTAAATTATTATGATTTGACCATTGAGGACTTGCATGCTATTATTGATGATCTTACTTTAAACACATCAAAACTGCTTGATACATACAATGAATGTAAATCTGAAAGAGATGTGTTAAGAGCTGAAAATGATTTTTTAAAAGAAAAAGTAAAGGAAACTGAATGTGCTTTGGACATCATTGAAGAAAACAGATTTCTAAAATCTGAACTTGAAAAATTAAAAGGAAAGAATATTGTGGATCCCTCTCATGAGTTAATTGCTGAAAATGAAAGATTAAATGATATGATTAAAAGGTTGAATGGTGACTTGGCAAAATTTGCTCAAGGTTCTAGTAACTTGGACAAATTACTTGCAAATCAAATACCATTGTTTGAAAAATCTGGTCTAGGCTACATAGCCAAGGAAGATGTTGTTTCCAACACTTCCTCTATGAAATTTGTGGCCTCTTCATCAAATACTAAATCCATACCAAATAAATCAGGTATCGGATATGTTTCAACTTGTGAAGAAAAATCTGATGAAGAATACATAAATGAAGCTGAAATTTCACCAAGAACTGGTCCGAGTTCAAACCGGCCAGGTTTGGGTTATATTTTGAAAAATGAGGCTGCTTTTAAGAAACCAATTTTCTATAACAAAACCTCATTTTTGAAAAATCCAAAGAGCTCTAAAAATTCTGGTGAAAACAGTTTTGCAAAGAGGAACAATTATAACAAAAATCAATTTGTTAAAGGAAATGTGTCTCCCCCAAAAACCAGAAAAAGTATGATGGAGGTTTTGTGACCTTTGGAGATGATGGTAAAGGTAAAATCATTGTTGTTGGAAAAGTAGGTAATGAGCAATCTACTTTCATTGATGATGTGCTTCTAGTTTGTGGTTTAAAGCACAATCTTTTGAGTATTAGCCAGCTGTGTGATTTAGGATATTTAGTTGTTTTCAAGAGACTTGAATGCTGTGTTGTAAATCAAAAAACAAATGAAGTGATGCTTGTTGCCAAGCGTTTCAATAATATGTATGGACTTACTCTTGATGAACTAAAAGATCAAAATGTAGCTTGTCTTCACTCTAAAGAATCTGAAAAGTGGTTGTGGCACAAGAGATTGGGCCATGCAAGTATGTTTCAAATAAACAAACTTGTAAAGAAAGAGTTAGTAAGAGGTCTTCCTTTGATAAAGTTTGACAAAGACATCACTTGTGATGCTTGCCAAATGGGAAAACAAACAAAAAGTTCTTTTAAACCAAAGAAGACATCTCTACTAAAAGACCACTTGAGTTGCTACACATTGATTTATTTGGTCCAACAAGAACTCAAAGCCTAGGTGGTAAACATTATGGTTTAGTAATTGTGGATGACTACACTAGGTTTGGCTGGGTTTTATTTCTTGCACACAAAAATGAAGCCTTTTCGGCCTTTGAACCTTTGGTAGCGCGAAATTGTGATCACTACTTTTCACAACTCAAATAATCCCCGGTAATGAATCCAAAAACTTGGTGTTCAAAACCATGGCATAAACACAACTTCGCACAACTAACCAGCAAGTGTACTGGGTCGTCCAAGTAATAAACCTTACGCGAGTAAGGGTCGATCCCACAGAGATTGTTGGTATGAAGCAAGCTATGGTCACCTTGTAAATCTTAGTCAGGCAAACTCAAATGGGTATGGTGATATACGAATAAAGCATAAAGATAAAGATAGAGATACTTATGTAATTCATTGGTAGGAATTTCAGATAAGCGTATGAAGATGCTTGTCCCTTCCGTCTCTCTGCTTTCCTACTGTCTTCATCCAATCCTTCTTACTCCTTTCCATGGCAAGCTTAAGCAAGGGTTTCACCGTTGTCAGTGGCTACCTCCCATCCTCTCAGTGGAAATGTTCAACGCACCCTGTCACGGCACGGCTAATCATCTGTCGGTTCTCAATCAGGTTGGAATAAAATCCAGTGATTCTTTTGCATCTGTCACTAACGCCCCGCCCTCAGGAGTTTGAAGCACGTCACAGTCATTCA
>NC_029773.3:74656658-74656959 GCF_000817695.3 Arachis duranensis | reverse complement strand
CCAAAGCACTTTGTCTTCCAGTATTACCACCGGATACATACATGCCACAGACACATAATTGGGTGAACCTTTTCAGATTGTAACTTAGCTTTGCTAGAGTCCCCAATTAGAGGTGTCCAGGGTTCTTAAGCACACTCTTTTTGCCTTGGATCACAACTTTATTTCTTTCTTTCTTCTCTCTTTTTTTTTTCGTTTTCTTTTTCTTTCTCTTTTTTTTTTCGAAAATATTTTTTTTTGTATTCACTGCTTTTTCTTGCTTCAAGAATCAATCTGATGATTTTTTTAGATCCTCAATAACAGT
>NC_029773.3:74655883-74656483 GCF_000817695.3 Arachis duranensis | reverse complement strand
AATTCATGCAATTCTTTTCTTTTTCAATTAAGAACATTTTTTTTAAGAGAGGTGATGGATTCATAGGACATTCATAACTTTTAGGCATAGACACTAGGACACTAATGATCACAAGACACAAACATAGATAAACATAAGCAATAATTTTCGAAAAACGGAAAAATAAAGAACAAGGAAATTAAAGAACGGGTCCACCTTAGTGATGGCGGCTTGTTCTTCCTCTTGAAGATCCTATGTAGTGCTCAAGCTCCTTAATGTCTCTTCCTTGCCTTTGTTGCTCCTCCCTCATGGCTCTTTGGTCCTCTCTTATTTCATGGAGGATAATGGAGTGCTCTTGGTGCTCCACCCTTAGTTGCTCCATATTGGAACTCAAATCCCCTAAAGATGTGTTGAGTTGCTCCCAATAGTTGTGTGGAGGAAAATGCATCCCTTGAGGCATCTCAGGGATTTCAGGATGAGTGGGATCTCTATCCTTATTCCAAGATATACGTTACACTTAACTTTGATGAATGTGATAATCCATGACACTCATCATCATTCTCACCTATGAACGCACGTGACTGACAACCACTTCCATTCTACTCTAGGCCGGGCGCATAT
>NC_029773.3:74653744-74654514 GCF_000817695.3 Arachis duranensis | reverse complement strand
GGGACCTCGGGGATCACCTTCTTCAAGGCCACAACTTTCATAGAAGTGGTCTTGATGCACCCTTTCCTTGGAAGCTTTTGTCTTCCCTTTCCTCTTTCTAGAGGTTTTTTCGGCCTTGGATGCCATAAATGGTTATGGAAAAACAAAAAGCAATGCTTTTACCACACCAAACTTAAAAGGTTTGCTCGTCCTCGAGCAAAAGAAGAAAGAAGAGAGTAGAAGAAGAAGAAATGAGGAAGAAAGGAATGGCTTTGTGTTCGGCCAAAAAGGGGGAGAAGTGGTGTGTTGGTTGTGTGAAAATGGAGGAGTGAAGATGGGTTTATATAGGAGTGGGGGAGGGGTAGGGTTCGGTCAAGTGAGGGTGGGTTTGGGTGGGAAAGTGGTTTGAATTTGAATGGTAAGGTAGGTGGGGTTTTATGAAGGATGGATGTGAGTGGTGAAGAGAAAGATGGGATTTGATAGGTGAAGGGTTTTTGGGGAAGAGGTGTTGAGATGATTGGTAAATGGGTGAAGAAGAGAGAGAGTGGTAGGGTAGGTGGGGATCCTGTGGGGTCCACAGATCCTGAGGTGTCAAGGAAAAGTCATCCCTGTACCAAATGGCAAGCAAACTTGCGTTTTGAGCCAATTTTGGCGTTAAACGCCGGGCTGGTGCCCATTTCTGGCGTTTAACGCCAGCTTCTTGCCCTTTTCTGGCGTTTAACGCCAGTCTGGTGCCTCTTTCTGGCGTTAAACGCCCAGAATGATGCCAGACTGGGCGTTAAACGCCCAAC
>NC_029773.3:74652910-74653421 GCF_000817695.3 Arachis duranensis | reverse complement strand
TTGATTTTGTGACTTCTCATGATCATCAACCTACAAAAAAGATAAAATAACAAAAGAAAATAGTTAATTATAAAACATTGGGTTGCCTCCCAACAAGCGCTTCTTTAATGTCAATAGCTTGACAGTGGCCCTTATGGAGCCACAAGGTGATCAGGTCAATGTTGTATAGTTGCCAACACCAAACTTAGAGTTTGGATATGGGGCCTTAACACCAAACTTAGAGTTTGGTTGTAGCCTCCCAACACCAAACTTAGAGTTTGACTGTGGGGGCTCTGTTTGGCTCTGTTTTGAGGGAAGCTCTTCATGCTTCCTCTCCATGATGACAGAGGGATATCCTTGAGCCTTAAACACCAAGGATTCTTCATTCACATGAATGATCAACTCTCCTCTATCAACATCAATCACAGCCTTTGCTGTGACTAGGAAGGGTCTGCCAAGGATGATGGATTCATCCATGCACTTCCCAGTCTCTAGGACTATGAAATCAGTAGGGATGTAATGGTCTTCAACC
>NC_029773.3:74652626-74652848 GCF_000817695.3 Arachis duranensis | reverse complement strand
CATAGGCTTGTTTTCTTGAATTGTCTGCCATCTCTAGTGAGATTTTTGCAGCTTGCACCTCAAAGATCCCTAGCTTCTCCATTATAGAGAGAGGCATGAGGTTTACACTTGACCCTAGGTCACACAAGGCCTTCTTGAAAGTCATGGTGCCAATGGTACAAGGTATTAAAAACTTCCCAGGGTCCTATCTCTTTTGAGGCAGTTTCTGCCTAGACAAGTCAT
>NC_029773.3:74650343-74651063 GCF_000817695.3 Arachis duranensis | reverse complement strand
TTGGCTTCTCTTAGCTTTCTCTTCAAGGTCCTTTCAGGTTCAGGATCAGCCTCAACAAGAATGCTTTTGTCTTTGCTCCTACTCATAAGAAAGAGAAGAAAACAAGAAAATATGGAATCCTCTATGTCACAGTATAGAGATTCCTTGAGGTGTCAGAGGAAAAGAAAAATGGAAGGCAGAAGTAGAAAATTCGAACTTATCAAAGAGGATGGAGTTCGAATTTTACATCAAGGAATAGTGTTAGTCCATAAATAGAAGGAGGTGAGAAGGAGGGAAGAAATTTTCGAAAATTAAGTAAGAAATTTTGAAAACATTTTGAAAAACACTAATTAATTTTCGAAAACCAAGAGTGGGAAAGAGATCAAGTGATTTTTGAAAAATATTTTGAAATTAGAAATTAAAAAGATATGATTGAAAATTATTTTGAAAAAGATGTGGTTAAGAAGATATGATTGATTTTAAAAAGATGTGATTGGGAAGATATGATTTGAAAAACATTTAAAAAAAATTTGATTTTTAAAAATTAATAACTTGCCTAACAAGAAAAGATATGATTCAAACATTAAACCTTTCTCAACAGAAAAGGCAACATACTTGAAATGTTGAATCAAATCATTAATTGATAACAAGTATCTTTGAAAATAGAAGGAAATTGATTTGAAAACATATGATTGAAAAGATATGATTTGAAAAAGATTTGATTTTGAAAAACTTTGAAAA
>NC_029773.3:74649982-74650195 GCF_000817695.3 Arachis duranensis | reverse complement strand
TACCTTTTTGGGCGTTAAACGCCCAACCAGGTACCCTGGCTGGCGTTTAAACGCCAGTCTGTCTTCCTTACTGGGCGTTTTTGAACGCCCAGCTTTTTCTGTGCAATTCCTCTGCAGTATATTCTGAATCTTCAATTTTCTGTATTATTGACTTGAAAGGACACAAATTAAAAATATTTTTGGATTTTTAATAATAAGGAATAATCAAAATGC
>NC_029773.3:74649404-74649560 GCF_000817695.3 Arachis duranensis | reverse complement strand
AATACCTAATCTAAGCAACAAGATGAACCGTCAGTTGTCCATACTCGAACAATCCCCGGCAACGGCGCCAAAAACATGGTAGCGCGAAATTGTGATCACTACTTTTCACAACTCAAATAATCCCCGGTAATGAATCCAAAAACTTGGTGTTCAAAA
>NC_029773.3:74648464-74648763 GCF_000817695.3 Arachis duranensis | reverse complement strand
CACACCTTAATCTATGGTGTGTAGAAACTCCACCGTTGAAAATACATAAGAACAAGAGTGATCATTGGCTTCGGTCCCAGAGAGGGAACCAGAAGAACCACGCTTCGAATACAATAGTAAAAGGTCCTACTTATAGAGAACTAGTAGCCTAGGGTTTACAAATGATGAGTAAATGACATAAAAATCCACTTCCGGACCCACTTGGTGTGTGCTTGGGCTAAGCATTGAAGCATTTTCGTATAGAGACTTCTCTTAGAGTTAAACGCCAGCTTTTATGCCAGTTTGGGCGTTTAACTCCT
>NC_029773.3:74641442-74648312 GCF_000817695.3 Arachis duranensis | reverse complement strand
GACTATCATATATTGCTGGAAAGCCCAGGATGTCTGCTTTCCAACGCCGTTGAGAGCGCGCCAATTGGGCTTCTGTAGCTCCAGAAAATCCACTTCGAGTGCAGGGAGGTCAGAATCCAACAGCATATGCAGTCCTTTTCAGTCTCTGAATCAGATTTTTGCTCAGGTCCCTCAATTTCAGCCAGAAAATACCTGAAATCACAGAAAAACACACAAACTCATAGTAAAGCCTAGAAAAGTGAATTTTAACTAAAAACTAATAAAAATATACTAAAAACTAGCTAGATCATACTAAAAACATACTAAAAACAATGCCAAAAAGCGTACAAATTATCCGCTCATCAACCTTTTTGCAAGAAAATTCAAAATGAAAAGGATTTGAAAATCTCTTCTATAAGAAGTGATCATGGAACTGAATTTGAAAATAATTTGTTTGAATCCTTTTGTGAGGAATTTGGAATATCTCACAACTTCTCTTGTCCAAGAACACCACCACAAAATGGTGTTGTGGAAAGAAGAAATAGAAGCATACAAGAGATGACAAGAGCCATGCTTTGTAAGAGTAATGTTCCAAAATTCCTTTGGGCTGAAGCGGTTAACACAGCTTGCCACATTTTAAATAGAACAATCATAAGGAAATTTTTGAAGAAAACCCCTTATGAACTTTGGAAAGGCTATCCACCAAACTTAGATTACTTGCACATCTTTGGATGCAAATGTTTTGTTTTAAATAACAAAGAAAATTTGGACTAAATCCTCATTTTGGTCCCTGAAATTCACACGAATATCCATTTTGGTCCTCAAAATTCAAAATTACTTATACTGGTCCTTCAGATTCAAGTCCCGGCATCAATGTGGTCCCTCGACTCTTTCCGGTGATGACTAGACAAATGAAATGCTGAGATGGCATCCTTCCTGACACGCTGGATGATGAGTAAACGACGTCGTTTACCCTTGGCATCCAAACAAGTCAGAAATGTCGTCGCTTTGTATATGAAGGGAGAAGAAATGATGGAGACCTAAAATAAAATATTCTTCTTCTTCTCTACTTCCACTATTCTTCATTTCTGACTTGTTTGGACACCAAGGGTAAACGATGTCGTTTACTCATCATCCAGTGTAGTAGGGAGAGTGCTATATCAGCACTCTATTTGCCTAGTTATCATCGGAAAGAGTCGAGGGACCATATTGGTGCCCAAACTTAAATCTGGAGGACTAGTATAGGTAATTTTGAATTTTGGGGACCAAATTGAGTAATCGCGTAAATTTCAGGGACTAAAATGGATATTTAGTCAAAAATTTGGGAAAATTTGATCCAAAGGCTTATGAGTGCTTGTTTGTAGGATATTCCACAACTAGTAAAGCATATAGGGTTTATCATCAAGATGCTAGAATTATTGAAAAGTCCATACATGTTACATTCTGTGATACTAACTTGGTGCAAAGCATTTTGGAAGATGGTGATGCAGGAAATCAAGCTCAAAAGGAGGATGAAACAGCTCAGAATCATGGAAAAGAAAATTCTGGACAAGCTGAACCAGAAACACCAAATGCTGAAAATTCAAGAGACAATTCCATTTTGTCTCATGAATCTGAAGGAAATTCTGCAGATAGCAACACACAGAATCCCTTGGTGACTGAATCTGCATCCAAGCCCACCAAACCTCGTGAATGGAGATTCTTGAAGAATTATCCTGAGGAATTTGTCATTGGGGACGTCTCTCATGGAGTGCAAACTAGGTTCTCCACTAGAAAGGCAAATGAAGGTTCAAACATTGCCCTTCTTTCACAAATAGAGCCTCAAAACGTCAAGGAAGCCCTTAGTGACCCCTCTTGGATTAAAGCTATGGATGATGAGCTTATTGAGTTTGAAAAGAACCGCCCGAATGGAAGCCATAAGACTTATCTTAGCTTATGCTGCATTTTGTGGATTTAAATTATATCAAATGGATGTGAAATGTGCATTTTGAATGGTGTGATAGATAGAGAAGTTTATGTGGAGCAGCCTCCTGGTTTTGAAAATAAAGAACATTCTAATCATGTTTTTAAATTGTCTAAAGCTCTCTATGGTTTAAGACAAGCTCCTAGAGCTTGGTATGAGAGACTTAGCTCTTTTCTTTTGAAAAATGGTTTTCAAAGAGGCACCACTGATACAACTCTATTTATCAAGAACTCTAATGATTCTTTTATTTTAGTCCAAATATATGTTGATGACATTATTTTTGGATCAGCAAATGAATCCCTTTGTACTGAATTTGGAAAGCTCATGACAAGCGAATTTGACATGAGTATGATGGGTGAACTTAATTTTTTCCTTGGACTGCAAATTAAACAAACTGAAAACGGTATTTTCATTCATCAAGAAAAGTATGCCAAGGAATTAGTTAAGAAATTTGGTATGAAAAATGCCAAACCCATGGGAACTCCCATGCATCCTAATTCTAAATTAGATAAGGGAGAAACTGAGAAAGATGTTGATGTGACTAGGTATAGAGGGATGATCGGTTCTCTTATGTATCTAACTTCCTCTAGACCCGATATTGTGCAAAGTGTTGGATTGTGTTCTAGGTTCCAATCCAAACCTAAAGAGTCACATCTTTCTGCAGTTAAAAGGATCATTAGATATGTTCACAGCACATCCAATTTTGGTCTCTGGTATCCTAAGATTGATGATTTTTCTGCAGTTGGTTATTGTGATGCAGATTTTGCTGGTGATAGAGTTGACAGAAAGAGCACTTCTGGTTTATGTTGCTTCCTTGGAAAGTCCTTAAATGTTTGGTCAAGTAAGAAGCAACCAACAGTGGCCTTATCCACTGCAGAGGCTGAGTATATAGCTGCTTCTTCTTGTTGTTCTCGGCTTTTATGGTTAAAAATACAGCTTGCTGATTACAAGTTAAATGCTGAAAATATTCCCTTAATGTGTGATAATATGAGTGCCATCAATATTTCTAAAAATCCAGTTTTGCACTCTAGGACAAAGCATATTGAAGTGAAATTTCACTCAATAAGAGAACATGTCCAAAAGAGGGATATTAGCATTCAATTTGTTAAATCTGAGGAGCAATTAGCAGATATTTTTACAAAACCATTAGCTGAGGATAGATTCTGCATGCTTAGGACTTGTCTAGGCATTTTGAGCTATGATTTTCTGTTTGAATAGTGCTGATATATTTACTGGAGCTTTTTTTTGTCTCATAAACAGGTATGAGACAATTCTGGGCAGATGATGAATGTTTCCTTCAAGACAGCGTGTTCTGGACTTGCTTAAAGTGAAACTCAATCTGGGCCAACTTCAAGATTCAGATCAAGAGTGGTCCAAATGTGTTTCATTAAATCCAAATCACTTCAAGGCCTAAACATGAATGTTACAATTTTTTTTAATTTTAGTGGCCTGTGTGTTTATTTTTAGTTTTGTCCAAAAGGGATTTTCAGTGTGTTTTGTTTTTTTAAAGATTTTGAAAATTTAAAATTAATTTTTAAATCAAATCAAATCTTTCTTTTATGATGTCATGTCTTTTCAAGTCTTTTCAATTGGTGATGCAGTTGCATGGGTTTGGAAATTTGCTTTTGGGTTCGGTTACCAACACTCCCTCTCTTCCCTCCATAACTTCTCCTCAACCCTTCGGTTTCTTCCCTCTCACACCACTATCTCTCTTCCATCAAAAGCATCAATTTAACCAAAATGGGGAAGAAAGTCATTGCCAAAAGAGCACCTCGTGAGAAAATCCATAAACTTCCAGGTTTTTCTAGACTATCAACCCGTTCTCAAGACACCACTTTCACTCCCTCACATTCTCCTCCTACCTCTCCTCCTCGCTGTGACCCCATGGCTCGGACCAAGAACACTCCAAGGTATCCTGCTCCTGCCAAACCAACGCCACCATCGAAGGCAACGCCATCCAAACCAAGCTCCACAAAACCTAGTTCATCCAAGGGTAAGCGTCCTGCTGTTGAAGAACCTGTTCCTGAGCCTGCAAAACCTAAGTTAAGGTCTGTTCCTGTGCGTTCACAAAAAGGTAACCCTCATCACCCTCTCAAATCTGTTAGCGAACCAGACATTGATCCCTTTGCTCACAAATCACACTTCATGACATCTCACTCAGACTATAACCCTCACAGTTTCAAATCTGCCATGAACCATGACTTTTATGAGGGAGTTATTCAGTACCGTCATCTATGTCCCTCTTTTCTTGCTGATTTACCTGATTTGAAAAAGAAAGGATTTCCTTTTGTTGAAAATTTGGAATTTTTAGACTGGAATCACCTTTTCAAAATCAAAAAACCAGTATATCCTAAGTTAGTCAAAGAATTTTATGCAAACATGACTTACCATGAAGGAAGTGTGCATTCTTATGTTAAGGGCAGAGACATTATCTTGAATAATAAGACAATCAGTGACTCCTTGAAGTACACCGATGTAGGGCCGTGTGCTTATACATCTGTGAAGTGGGATGAAGGTGTTGGTATCTCTTACCATGATGCTCTTGCTCACATTTGTGAACATGTTTCTTTAATTGATGGCATCACACCCACTCACAAAGCCCTAGGATATGAACGTGCTCAGTTGCATCGTATTATCAACCACATTTTAATTCCTCAAAGTGGTTCATATCAAAGGGTTTCTTACACGGACACACTTGTTTTGTATGCCCTAATCACTAAAATAGAAATCTCTTTTGCCTATTTGATGGCTAGATACGTGTTTGATTCTGTTAGAAGTGTGAAGGATAAAGCACTACCTTATGGCATGTTTTTGACTTGCATATTTGAGACTTTTGGTGTTGACTTGTCAAATGAGGCTTATAAAAATAAACATTCATACCTAAAAGGGGGTGGTTCAGTGAAACAGTAAAAAGGGCCAACTAGATCTTAGAGAGTGGTCTTAGATGATGATGATGAAGAGTATATACCAGATGACTCTCCTCCTCCTTCCACTGAGGGTACTTCCATTTTCACCGGGAAGAAATCAGCTCTGCTGAATGTGGTCAAAGATGTTGCTCAAGAGTTTGTCTCTCAATCAAATCATTTGATTGCCATGAGTAAGGAACAAAGAAAGCTAGCTAGCAAGCATGAGAACTTCCTGAAGAAATCAAGAGATAGGGTGGCTGTGCTTATGAAATTCATTGATAACATGAATGAGGATGAAGATCAGGCCACTGAGGATGAAGAGGAAACTGGATCAGAAGGGGATAATTCTGATGCCTAGAATTTGTCTCATGAAAACTGCTGCTGCTGCTCTCTTTTTGTCTCATGATTTCTATTTCTTTCGTTACTTTTGCACTGTTTTATTTTGGATGACTGTAATAACTTTTGACTATACTGCACTTTTGACAGTTTATTTAGTGCTTTGTTATGTACTCTAACTCTTTTCTGCAGGGTACAAGACTTTCTTTTTGTTGGTCTTTTTATCATCCGCCCTTGATGACAAAAGGGGGAGTAATAGGAGCAATAGCAATAGCTATTTGATTATTTTTTGAACTTTGTTTGATATTGTGAACTGTTGTGAATGAGGCTGGAAACTTGTTTTATGATATGTTGCTATCTGACTCTGACCCTGATGTATTAAAACTTTTTTGTCAATTTAAACTGTCACTGTTTGCTATACCTTTGGTTGATACATAGCATCTGTTTAGCAAAATATTTTTTTAGTAATGGTCTTTTTTTATTTAGTTACCAATGATAAAAAATATTTTAAAAAATAAATTTATTAATAGTTTGTAGGAGTTTAAAATTTCTATAAATTATAAATAAAATTTTCACAAAACTAATTTTCGTTACTATTTAACTGATTTTTTAATAAAAAAATTGTATTATTCTAAAATAATTGAGAACCGAAGTATCTCTGTTGAGTTAAGAAATTAACTAAATTAATTATTGATGACAAACATTATTTTTGGCAAAATAAATAATTAGAGTTGTTTAATTAATAAATATACATTGCTAATTATTTATGTTATGTTGCAGGCCATAATTCAAGTTAAGCAGCCCAAATGGTATGAAAATAATATAGCAAGGCTGATGGGTAAATAAACTAGCACATCCCAAAAGAAACAAAGCCAAAGGATCTAATAGGCCAAACGGGTTGCTTAATAAAAACCGGATCCAAGCACGTATCCATCCCACAAAGCTTCTCTTGTAAGATTGAATTCTTCACTCCTCCAAAGTAAGCAACGTTCCTCTCCTCTCAAATCAAGTCAAATCATGGCATCAGAAAAGTAAGAAAGAGAAAGAGAGAAAAAGGTTCCTCCCTAAGCTAGTAACCAAAGAAGCAAGAGAGAGAGTGTTGAAGCTTGAAGCACAGAAGATAAAACAGAAACTCCAAGCTAAATCAAGCGTAAGAAAGGTAACCCATCTCATCTTGCATCCATCAGATCTTCATCCTTTCTTCCCAACTCTCTGCTCTATCCGAAAATGGCATTCAAAGGAAAAGTTGATCTCTGTTCTTCACTGCTACAAATCCACGGTCACAAGAAATTCTTGGGGACCAAGTTGCATCTCTATGGTTCAGATTTGGTTGACCATTGGAAAACAATTTCGGTTACTCCTTCATGGCTTTCGGTCAAGTTGGAAAAGTCAGAAGGAAAGGTTCCACTTTGATGATTGAAAAGAAAAAGTGAGCTTGTGGGTTGGTGAAGCTCAAGGCTCAAGATGGTGACATTGGAAGAAGAACCAAGGAACATGCAAGGAGATAAAAAGAAGCTTGTTGTTCATTCTGAAGCAAGGAGAGATAACCAGTGAACTTGAGGTGTTTATTCTGAGAGAGCTCTTTGAAGAAGTTCAACTAACTGGACAGTGTAACCTATTCAAAGGTGCATTTCGCCAGTATGAAGAACTAAATCAGAGGCTTGCTAATCTGGTTTTTCGCATAGC
>NC_029773.3:74633811-74641293 GCF_000817695.3 Arachis duranensis | reverse complement strand
AAAAGCCATGAGTGGAAAAAGGCTGAGAGATACACTTGAGAGAAAAGCCTAGAGTTGTTTTCTGATTTCTTTAGGTTGGTTAAGTGTCTTGTATCTTGTACCTGAAAGGTATCCCTTTCTTAGTTGGGTTAGCACTAAGAGGTATAGTTAGGTATTAGCATAGCCAATGTCAAGTTAGGTTAGAACTTGAGTGTGATAGGATTGGGTCAATCATGTGTTATTAGTGTATGTAATACTGTTAACTATAGTGAAATTTTTCCATAGTTGTGGAGGAGACTGGATGTAGGTTGCATAGCACAAGGCAACCGAACCAGGATACTTGCTGGTGTTAGCTTTTCTCTTCTCTGCTGTGTTCTGTTTTCTGATATTCATGAGACAAAAATAAATAGTCTCATAAATTTCCGCTGCTGAGTTCAAACAGAATCAAAACTGCAAAGTTATTTTAAAAAGGGTAATAACAGCAACTAACAAGGAAGGCATAGATTCAACCCCCTTCTCTAAGCCTACTACAACCTTCACCCTTAATAAAAGGAGCATCAATACGTGGTTAGACTTGGCAGGAGTTTTCGAATACGCAGGTACCCGACCTGTCCATACCCGGATGAAAAGGGTAATAACTTGACTCGAGTCGGGGCAGATTTTGCTCAAGACAGGTATCGTCGGGTTTAGGGTGTACCCGCCCCGAATATATACATATAAACACTTTTTAGGAATTAGGATTTGCCTCACATCACACATGATTCATAACTTCAGTCTATACTCTATAGCCATGCAAGATAAACTCAATCATCCTCACCTAAAATCTTCTTCTTCTCGACTTCTTCACAAAAAAATCGCATAGTTCCTGTCATGTTGTTGCTGAGTCCATCACCGCTTACCTATTCACAACTCCCATCTTCCTTCACAGCCAGAGACGGACCCACGTTTAATATACAAGGGGCATTTGCCCCCACAAATTTTTTTAAAAAAAATTAATACTTATATACATATATACCACTTATTATATTATATTTGTCTCAAAATAAAATATAAATAGTTCTTTTGTATTTTATGTTAAAAAATATTTTGTTAAACTTAACACATAATAATAATTATATTGTTAAATTTGATTTAGTATGAAAAATAAATAAATACACTCAAAAATTAGTGATAATTAATTATATTATATTAGTTAATTAATTAATAATTAAATTAAAACTTAGTTTTCTAATTAAATATAACTTAAATTATTAGTTATTTTTTAAAAATTGTTTAAGATAAAAAAATATTATCTATGTATTAATATACTGTAATTATCTTGGTTAAAAAATTTATTTATACTATACAAATTATAATAAGTAGATTTGACAATTAAGTAAAATAATTGTTTAAAAATATATATAAAAAAATAATATTTAATCATGTTAAAAATAAAAAAAGGTCCTTATAAATATTTTTTTGTTATTTTAAATATTATATTATGCGTATGAAATTATATTTTTATTATTTTAAGTATTATAATAATGATTGTGTGTATATTTCTAGTTCTTATCAATATGTATTAGATAGTTCTAATTTTAAATTTTGAATATATCTAAACTAATTTAGATTGATCAAGTGATCGATTTAGTCGTCTACTTAAATAAGTATTGAGGGTTCGAATTCTGTCTCGTATGTATAGCAACTTGTTGCCGGTCATTTGTAGGTTCTTAAATGAAATTCAAATTCATGACGGATTAGTCCTTAACTTGTTGAATTTCGTGGGAAGAAAAAAAATATCTATACCTAAATTTTATTATATTTTTGTCCCCATTACTAAATTTTTCTGGGTCCGTCACTGTTCACAGCTTATGTCATCATCGCTACGCATCCCGTTACCGTTGTTGTTGAGCCCGTCACCACCATTCTCATGCGAGTTTCTGATTATTTTATAGAAGACTATAAAATAATGAACTTCTAACTAAATTAAACTGTACTTATTATTATTAGAAAGGGTAAGAGAGAGCAGTAGAGAAAAGGTTTGTGTGTATTCAAGTTGTGTAAAATGATACAATATAGAAGGGTATTTATAGGTGCTAAGAGAATCGAAATAATAAAGACATAATATCCTATAATAAATATTTAGATATGTTAAATAATGCTAATTGATCTATACTATATGATATCAAAACAAAAAAGAATCACCGTGCTAATATAATATTATTAATATTATATAAATCATCTTTGTATTTATTTTTCTGTGCGTATATAATATTTAATTAACACATTAAGACATATATAATACTTTGTTAATACATATATAATATAAAATGATTTACAAATTATTATTAATTTGTATATAATATATAATTAAATTTAATGAATTCAATTAGAATAAACAATAAATTATTTATTTTATTTCAGACTTTATAAATGAATAAATTAATTAACTTATATAACAAATTATAATTAATGTAGTAAAATTAATTAAGTAATATATATTATAATAAATTATATTAATATTTAAATATCTAATCAAATCAATTAGCTGATATAATTAAGTCATGATAATAAATTGTATTGAATGAGTTAAAATAATTAAATCGGGAAACACTCTCCAAAACATACCATGTCAGCTCCATTATTAAGTGCAGACATCCGATTTTTATATAATAGAATAGATTCAACCCTCAACAAATATTATTATAAGAAAAATTAGTCCTTCTAACATAGAGAGCAAACTGTTTAGAGGATTTTTGAAATAATAAAAATTTATTTAGAACCAAAAGTCTCTAGTTTAAAATTCTTTTAGAGACTAATTTTAGTGTTTACTCAATTACTTATGTATACAATTAAATAACATTGTGGCAGCCTAATGACGAGTTAACAATTGTTCTACAAATATGTAACTCAATTTGCTCTCTAAATAAATTTAAATTGAATCATCTACATCATAAAATCTAGTCCATTAAAGACTGAATTAAATCATATGGCTTAAGTTTCTATGAAGAGAAAAAATAATTGGACCACATCAAACCTTTTCAAATGTTGAATTTGGATACATATTTCACCCAACAACCTAGTCTGCTATACCATGTGTGATGTTCTATTTGGAGATTAAAGTTGGTACAGTATACTTGGCATTCAATTCAAGTTGACCCTTGGCACTGCCTAACCTAATTATGAACTTTCATTTTTCTGACACAGGCCAAACAATTCTTGGGTTTTGGTTCCAAAAGATATCATGGGAGGGGAAAAAATTCATTAATCAAATTATATAAAATTAACTATGCATAGTTGTATGCAACTTTTTAAAGAACATTTGATACCATCCATCAATAGAAACAAGTACCACATTTAATTGATGAAACTTTTACTCCTATTTACATTGTCACATCAAACACAACTGAAGGTGAGTCTCTGTCTTTAGACACCAGAGTTGATAACAATTATTGAGCATAGTTATTATATATTTAGAGTTTAACCAACTCTGTAATACATAAGAATTTCATTTAATACTTCTATCCACCAAAGACTCGCATTTAAATGAAAAAATATTATTCATATTAAGTATGAAATACAATGACATTCTCATCTAGAGATAAATATACTTCAAATAAACATATCTCATTTAAGATTTATCATAAGCACGCATAACACAATTCTTGATTTACTTTTCAAATGAGTCCAATGCACAAGGTACTGAGAAGCAATTCAATTCACAAAACATTGGGATTAAATAATAGGGTACAATTTGATTAGTAATGTAACCAAAAGCATTCTACCATATGGATTTACTACCACTACTTTTTACAATTGAAAATTAACTGCAAATATTCTGGACATAGGACCTCAGAATAAATCATGGGCCTGTGTGGTGCCACCACCTGCCAGAAACAACCCAATTTGTCAGGGGGCATAATCAGTGCCTCAGTGGTGCAGTGATGGCACCATAAAAAGCCACCATTGGACCACAGTACCCTCTGAACATGAACAATGGCAATAAAAACTTCCAGCAATTCAATGCAATAATTCAAGTTCACTGATGACACCATTTGACTCACCAAGATCAGAATTTTAGTTCAGAATAGGGAATCTACCACACTATGCATTATAATGCAGAGTTCAGCACAAATAATATTAGCCCCTTTTAACAAAAGAAGGCAATTGTTTTTATTAAACATCAACCCTCCCCAACATTTGTTTTCCCACTTAAACTTCATATTCACATATGCTACCACACCTAATAAATTTTTTCCATCTCCCCCACTAATTTTATTATGGTAATAAATCTACTTTTTTCTGGGGTCTCTTCTCTAGGACAATTAAATAACCTGCAGTCTCTACAAAGTGGAGTTACAGTTACCTAGTGTTTCATATCTAAATAATAACATGAAACTTTGGCCTAGCCCAAAATAGGCCAACTTCTTTGCCACCCAGCCCCCACAAAGAACCAATAATTGCAACAAAGGATCCACAGATTGGAAAAGAAGACAGGAAAAGGAAAGTCAGTTTTTTTTTTTGTTTTCCTTTCTCATGTTTCAGCAGTTTCTGAACTTATTACAGTGCCTTCTTCGATTGAAGAGATTGGTAGTTTGCTTCCTGTGCTCATCTTCTTCACATCTTGACTGGAACAGATAAAAATTCTCCTAACCATGTGGCAGAATTCACTGCAAGAAAATAATGGTGACAATCAAAATGGTTAAGTGCTAATTTTCAGAAATAGTTACACTATCGATACTATATGCACTTTAGCATTTTTTTTCTCCCACTTCCAAATCCTTAAATTTTTTTTCCCGGTAATATTGTCCCTATAACTTATTCTCTCGTGCATGTATCACTCCCTACTTTAGTTATTTAAGAAAATACTCACGGCCATGGATCGTCTCCCACCAGCATCATATCTCCCTCATCATCAGTGAAGACAATTTCCCACTTATTCCTGTCTTGAAGCTGCCCTTTTATGTCGAACAACTCCTCCAATTCAACAATAAGATGCTCATAGCCATCCAACATAGTCAGATCCACGGCACGACCTACTGCGACACCCTGCATTTGAACCTTCCACAGGTTTTGGAAACCAAAGAAAAGCTTACTTCAGAAAAAGTTCGAGTTCGATATACCCAAAAACAAAATAAGCTTACTCAAATCTTAATTTATTGCTCAAAACGAACAAACAAATCAATGTTTGTGTTCGATACCTTGGTGCGACTTCTGCTACATATTTGCTTGCTCTGAGTCTCTTTTGGCAATACTTGCTGCTGCTCTTGTTTCTTCTCCTTACCAGTCTTCGAGGCATCAAACTTTTGACCTGCCTCGGTTTTGGAAACTCTGCTCACACAGCCTTCAGAGGTGAAACTGTGAATGTTTACCGCCTGTGCAGCCGCCTTCTCTACAGCAGACGAGTTCCGGGAATGATCAATAAGGTCAATGCCAAAAAGTCGACAACTCGTAGCAGTCTCAGCTTTGTTTTCCTTGTCAACCTGATCATGCACATGATCATTGTTCAATCTAGACGAGTGTGGATTTGGAGCAGGCCAAGCTGAGACGCTCTTGCTGTCATCCATTGTGTCCTGAAATAATTGCGAAGGACAAGAAGAATGGGGGGAAGATAGCCAACTTCCTTCTGTCTGATTCCTTGACATCAGATTGCTGTTGCTTTTACTATTCATATCGATCTGCTTATGATGCCACACGCTGGTAGTATCACTCCTTTTACTTTCGGCCATCACACTATGCTGTGTCATATCAGCCTGTGTTAGACCTGAATCCCAGAAAACTGAGGCAGCCGATTGGGTATCTGGTTTGAAAGCAAAATACAACTCAATCAATAATAAAAACCTAGTTCTTAGAAGAGTGAAGTACACAAGATACCCACACAAAAGGTCATGTCACTAACAAAATTTTCCTAGTATATCCCATAAGGCTTGATTTGCTAGACAAAATTCACCCAAATATTTTATGTTTATGGTTTGAAATTTTGTTCTTCAATGGGTGATTTGCCAACGCCAGCAACATGAATTTGCATAAATTTTCATATTTCACTCATTAGAAATAATTCCTCACCGAGATCGGGATGTTCACTTGGTGGTCGAGGCCTTTTGGCCTTTACAACAGCAGGTTGAACTGAGGATGTAAGAGCAGGAGCCACGTAGGGTTCCATCTCCCATGGGGAAACCCTATCAGGTCTTGGAACAGCTGCAGGTTCATCCCATTGAACCTGTGGATTGACAAAATGAGAACACAAAAAAAACACAACCACCATAAATAAAATGAACAACTGCAATCGAAAAATGAGAATACCTTAAGTGATCGCCACTTAGAATTTTCCCAATGAGGAGATATATCTTCCAATCCAACAATGGTACCCGAAAATCTGATCAACCATGTATTAGAATAGCTATGCTAAGAAAAGTTTAAACTTACACAAGATACAGAAATCAGTTTTGCTACCTTTTATCAGTGTCTGTGGAATCATCCCCTTCGAACCTCATCTTAAACCTCATCCCAACACTAAATTTGTTGTTGACAGCATCCAAATACTTGTTGAGGCTGATGATGAACTGGCTCGTGCTAAAGAAACAGAAAATTCCATGTCAACAATCATCTACTAAATATTTATAAACTATATAGTTCTTGAAACGGTAAGAATTTTTACCGTGGCTTGTAATAAACTACGAAAAGTGTCTGAGTAGCAACAGCATGAGAGGCAGTAGCAAGCACACCGAGGTGCATGCTCTGACTGGAAATTACAGATGATGGCATGTTACTCTGCTGACGAGCAAGACGGCGCACTCCTACGCGCAATTCCCCATTCTGCCCTCTGTCCAAGACGAGTTATTTTCATTAAGGCTTCTATATAATAACAGATACAGTAGAAGATTGCTGAACCATACAAAAAAAGCATAAGTATTGTAACCTCAAGAATACAAAGGTGTCTCCAGCAACCAATCTTTTGGAAGTCACAAAAGTACTCCACCCTGTTGTGAGCAAGTGTCTGCGTGGTTGACCTAATCAAACCGAAAAACAGTTCAAGGGAAAATCATTAGGCAATTACATGGTTGAATCACAAAGACTAAAATGAAAACCTCTCGCATCATTTACCTCGAAATATATGCTTGAAGCGCCATTCATAACCATGAAGATCCTTCGCAACCAATTCCTGAGTCGGTGTTGGTTGGGACATGTCCTAATTATAAATAAACTAATAAATATATAATTCCTGAAAATTTATTCCAAAAATCACTAATACTGTAGATGTGTTTGTTTCAACTTCTGTAAAAAGTGGTTCTACAGCTAACATCTATTATTCGATTGAAAAAACTGAAATTGATTTTTCTGAAAAGCTACTATTTTTGCTCCTACCAAAAAAACTGAACTAAAACTTTGTTAGCAGCAAAAAGTGATTTCCCGGCAAAATAAGTTGAAACAGAAGTTCAATAGTTGAAAGTAGTAGTCTTACCAAAGCAGGAAGGCATTCTGTGGCATGTTTCCTGAGAACAGAAAAGCCGCCATGGGTGCTGG
>NC_029773.3:74632326-74633737 GCF_000817695.3 Arachis duranensis | reverse complement strand
GTAGGCTCATCAGCTTGCTGAAAATTTGTTCTGTTAGAATCTAAACAAGCACAAAAAGAATCTAAGGTTGACCATGAAAAGTGTTGAAATTCCAAAAGTAGTAGCAACATCCTTACATTAGATTCCGGCACCAAAGTAATCTGTGCATAAACCTCATCAGTTTCTTGTTCAGCCTGATGAAAACATGTCAAAATCCAAAGTGTTCATTTCCTTTACAATAGATTCAATCTTTCATGCATATTTCTAAACTCGAATGAAGTCCAACAAATTAAGGAGAAAAAAAGTGAGTGTTAGAGACAAAATTACCAGCAAATGAATGTTCACGACGCGACAAAGGATCTTCGAGGGAAGTTTGAACAACGGAATCCTCTGATTCAATTCCTGATTCGTTGATGCCTCTAACTACACCAAGAACAACAACAATTCACGTCTCTTAGCTACACAACCAAAATCCAAGAAACAAATTTTAAAAAAATGAAAAATAAAAATAATAATAATAAACAACAGGAACAATAATTATATAATTATAACAACCCATAACAAACTAAGGCATACCTAAAAATTTCATTTTCCGACAGTATTAATTTTCCAGCTAAGAAAAGCAAAAGGGATCTAGAACACAAAAAAAATAAATACTACCAATAATTACAAAAAAAAAGGGGGAATTTCGCAAAGTAAAGGGTAAGAAAGGAAGCAAGGGGAAACAAAAACAAGAAGAAGAAGAAGAAGAATAACAATAATAATGATAATTGAAAGTAGAAGTAATAATAATAATAACGAGTGACTCACTTGTTCCATGTGCCCCTGAGGGAAGTAGAAGACCCTCTCTCCAACACGAGGAACGTCCACCAGTGGTCCCGCACATGCCTTCCATAGCTGCGAATACAGCTCATCTCCACCCCCTGCTCCCCCCAAAAAAAAATTACAAAAAAATTAAAAAAAAAAAAGAAAGAGAGAGAGAGAGAGAGGTTTGAGAAAAATTCGATTCTTCACCTTCGGCCGAAACATTTGACCCGCGATTCAACATCATTTCAATTCAACAACACCAAGTCAACAAGAAGGCTCAGAAGCTCCCCAAAAGCTAAACACAACGGTAGAAGAATTTTTGTTTTTGCCTCTTTATTCCTTGAGATTGTGACCAGTATGAATCCTTCTCTTCATTCCACGGAGGGAAAGAAAAGAATATAGAACAAAATGATAAAATGGTTGAGCACGAGTTTTTAATGTGTTAGATCCCGTTCCCACGAGCCACACGCAAACGAAACGACTTTTTGGAGCTGAAAAGACCAGAAAAGTATGCAATCGTAAGAGTATGAATAAGAAGGAAGGAACGGCGGTTACAGAGGGGGGAAAAAGCGGTTTGGGGGGTTGTTATGGTTGCTTCTTCAACGACGCGCTGTCTGTGTGTTTG
>NC_029773.3:74630453-74632152 GCF_000817695.3 Arachis duranensis | reverse complement strand
TCGGTCTTCTTCACCTTCCTCTCGGATCCACACATCACACACCTCTTTTGTTTATTTATACACCTCTATTACTCCTTGTTATTGTTTTAGTTGTAGTTTTCTTTCATTTTTTTTTCTTCCCAACGCCATCATTTTTTTTTATGCAATTGTTACTTTTTTTAGTAGGAGGTAGTAGTACTACTGGTACTCTGAGTAGCAATTTAATATTTAAGGTATATATTTTACATTTTACAAAGAGTAAAAACTAAAAAGATTTAAAGTATTTATGTTGTCGTAATATTTTTTCGTCTCATGAGTCATGAAAGCAACTCTATAAGTGAGTTTCTAAAAGTTACTCAAATGATGTGTTATATGCTATTCTAGATTTTTATAAAATATCATTAAAATATCAATGATATTTTATCAAATAACTATGCTAGGTGTTATGAAATATGTGTTGAAATATAAATATAAATTAAAAATAATTAAATAACATATATATTTATATAAAAATATATTAATAATTGATTTTGATATAAATAATATTTTTATTTGTCAAAATATCAATAATATTTTCTTATTTTATAATAAAAGAATATTTTTTACAAAATATCAGTGATATTTTATATTATTACCGTAATAATATAAATTATTGAAAAGTCAAATATTCTCATGTTTAATATTAAAATAATTATATGTAAAAAAATTATCCAGTAACTCTATTAATTATTAAGATATCCTTTGTTATTATGTGTCCAAAGTTAAAACTTAAAAGGTAAGACAAAACTATTATGTGTAGGGGTGAGTACGGATCGGTTTGGTTTGGATTTATGATAAAATTAGAATCAAATCGATTTGGTTTGGTTTAGATTTGCATTTTTTGTATATGTACCCGAATCAAATCAAACCGATTAAAAATAAATTGGTTCGGTTCGAGTAATTAGGTACCTGATGACTTTAAAATTCATAAAAAAACCAAATTTTTATTTTAAAAATTCAACAAGTACAATAAACATGTAACATCAATATAAATAATCCAAATATGTTAAATACCAAATACTATATGTTAATAAATTTATTTTTAATATATATTTTATATTTTAATATATATTTTATATTAATAGTTAATTTGATAATAAATAAATTAAACTTTTGACTAATATTAAATTGACATAAACAGAACAAAAGTACATTAAAATAATATAATTTAATTTTGATATATTAATTTAACACCATTTAATTAGATTTATATGCTTAGATAATTTTTTAAATATTAAATTTAAAAATTAATTACTTTTATTAATAATATACCATTATTTGTTTATGTACAATTCTTTTTACTGATAATATACGAAAATTAGATTCATATAGATAATTCCTATAAATTTTTAGGACGAAAATTTTTTTTGAAAAAAAGTATTTTCATATACTGTAAAATAGGATAAAAAAAAGACTATAAAAAATCATCAATAAACCAAAAATATTACGATAAACATTTAATTTAGAAAGAGTGCATAAATTAAATAAAGGAACATGAAAAAAAAAACATAGGAATCAGTAAATTATCTGGATTATTCCAAATAACCTTCCAAGGCGTTTCTACTTTGCCCAATGAGAAAGATCTATTTGCAAAGAAAGGTTTCATTAGGATTATTTCAAGTCTAACTCGTCTTTGTCCATCTTTATAAAAGATAAGATATTTTTTATTTAAAAAAAAAGA
>NC_029773.3:74622028-74630423 GCF_000817695.3 Arachis duranensis | reverse complement strand
AGAGTTTTATTTATAATTTATAACATTTAAAATTTTTTATAAAATTCTTTTCAACAATATAATTAATTATAATTATTACTTTTTTATTTTTTTCTTTTTTATCTTTATCTTTATCATTATCACTTCTACCTCTATTATTTTTATTGTATAACAATATTTTATTATCATCATTATCTCCTCTATTGTCATCATCACCAATACAAATATCATTAACATTAATATTATCTTATTTCATTTCTTATTCGATACTATTTTTTTTCCTTTAAAAGGTTTTAGTAGTGCAATTACATTTTTTCCTATAACATCATTTTTAGTAATGGTCTTTTTTCACTTAACTACCACGAATAAAAGAATTTTTCAAAAATAAACTTATTAGTAGGTTGTGGGAGTTTAAAATATCCACAAATTATAAATAAAACCCCCACAAAATTAATTTTTGTTACTATTTAATAGATTTTTTAATAAAATGGTTGTATTGTCCTCAAATGAAAAGGTTGAGAATCGAAGTGTCCATTTTTTTTTGGATAAGGGGTGCCTTGTCCTTCATAAAAATAGATAAAGGTTGGATTGGGTCTTTACTCTTTGAAAATCAGTATGTTTATCTTTATTTTCATCATTGTTGTCATCATAATCATCTTCTTAAATCACCCAATTTCACTAAAAAACTGTTTAAAATCATCGAAATTATTGTTGAATTCTTTAGAAAAATTGTACAATAATATTATTACCGGTAAATTTATTGTCAAATAAATTTAATGATAGACATATCACCGGTAAACCATTATTGGCGGATTCATAAATTCAGACGTTAATTACCATAAAAAAATTTCAACAATAGGCGTTGCAGAATAGCTATTTTAGTGTGTTATTACTGTCGAAAAAAATCGACGATATCGTTAGTGCCTTTTTTATTTTTTTGCGCTTTTATTATCGTCGAAAATTTTCTTCAATAATTCTAATAGTAATATTATTTAATAAAGTTTAATTTTAAAAAATAAAAAATTATAAAATTTATCCGATGCAAAATCTGATGGTAATATTTTTATTTTAAAATAAAAAATTAATTTTTATTTAATACTTTTAGCTATGATTATCATAATTATAATCTGATAAAAATTAAATAAAAATAAATAAAAACTAAATATGACATTAAAATAAAAAAACTACAGCATAATCCAAAAAAATCATGCGCTAAAAGTCTAATAAAGTAATCTCATTAAAAGAAAACACTAGACGCTACGAGTCTTTATAATCGTCGTCGTCGTCGTCCTCCTCCTAATGACCTCACTATTGGTCTTATTGCGACTCTCGACACTAGTTTTGCTGGACATGTCTACCTAAAACAAATAAAATAAAATAGTCAAAAATTGAAATCATCATAATCCAAATACAATATACATAACACAATTCAACAAAATTTTACCCTCATTTGAATTCCTCTTTTTCTTTGTCCTCAACAACCCCTTGTTCATCATTCCCTTCAGATGTTATTTTCTGATTATCAAATTTCTCTTCTTCATCAACCTTAAAGTCAATGGTTTCATTGTCCATAAGAAGTGGCCTAAAGGTGATAGGATTGCTAGTGTCAATCACTAACTTAGAGGGAGTTGGCTCATCAATTTGATAAGGTTGTTAGTCATCCGTCCCATCAAACTCGATGCGATTTCTTAGTTTAGTCTTGGCTACAATCATCCAACTAGACTTACACTTTTCAGGGTAAAGCAAATAATATACTTGTCGTGCATTTTGGGATAAAATGAAAAGGTCATAATGTCTATATTTCTTGGACATATTCATTTAAGTAATATTGGAATCTTTATGCTTTTGTATTCTGTGTCGCAGACTTGGATCAAACCACTCACATTTAAACAAAATATTGTAGTTAAATTATGCTGTACAATACACTGAACTAATCCGAATGACCGTTACTGGTGTCTCTGAAAACCCAAATCCCAATGTTATCTATTTTTTACCTACTGACCATTGAAAAGAATGAAATTGATAATTGTTAACGTTATAAATTGGATAGCTCATTCCTTTATTTATTGGGCTCCAACTAAATACAACAAGTTTGGCATTTGTTGTTTCATACAGATTTGATCGAATGTATTCCTTGAACCAATGTGAAAACTTATTGAGTGAAGAATCGGGATTCATTTCTTAGAATAACCTAAGTTAAAATAGCATCACACATTGATTAATTCTTTAAATAAGTAACTCTAATATTTGAAATATATAACAATTTATTTTAATAAGTTAGCAAATTTATGTCACATATAGTGAAATTTGATCATAGTTAACCAATACATGCAAATGTGCGATCTCGACTTTCTTCTGAGCTAACCATTGTTCATTTACCGCACCCAGCACATTTTCTTCCTAAACAAAGATCATGTATTTTGGTCCACTGGATGAGGATTCTCCTCTATTATCGTTCCTACCAATTCTAATTCTCAGTTTTCAAAGTTTAAACAATTGCAACCATATATTAAAAAAAGCATTCAAGCAAACATGAAATTTTAGTCGTTCTAGTGTACATTTTCTTATTATTCCGTAATATTTCAGCAAATAAGGATTTTGAGAAGGTACCACTAAACAACTTTCTCTTACTTTTGTCCTAAAATTCTATCCTAAAAAAAAGTCTGATATAAAACTTAAATAATTTAACATGCCTAGAAAATAAAGAACCAACTCTAGTACTGCACGAACAACCCACGTATATAAGCAGCATGAACAACCAACGATGAAGCTAAAAAAATCCTAAAATAAAAATGAAGTTAGTAAAAGTTAAAAATTAATAAATAAATTTAATTATAATTTTTTAACCAAAACTAATTACTCTAAAGTAATTTAAACCTTAAACCCAATCAAAATGTAACCAAAACTAACAAAATTCTTACATTAATATCCTATATCAAACCTTGATTAAAAAATTAAACTCTAATTACTCTATACTAGTTTAATTAACATATATTAAACTATTATATTAACCTAATGCACAAATTAAACTAAACAATAAAGTTGTGTTTGTTTTTAAAGACAAGACACATAAATATGAACCGTGAATGTTTAAAAAATGTTTAGAAGCAGAGACATAGACACTTGACACATTGTCTTCAGAACAGTTTTCTTTATTTTTGTGTCCACTCTTTTATGAAGGACAATGATGGACATGAAATTTGAGAAAGTGGACACAGATTTTTTTTATGATTTTTTTCTTTTTTTGTCCATAGATATTGTTTATTATTCCACTGTTACCCCCTTCTTATCTTCCCTAATTTGAGCTTCTTCTATGCATCGTCATTCTCAGAAAGGTACTCTCTTCTCCCTACCCTTTCAATTCTCTATCTCTGCGTTCTTCTTCTTCCTTTTTTTTTCAGGTATTCTCTTCTTCTTGCATAATTTTTTAGTTGGCTTGATAATTCCTTCCTTCTTATTATTCATTCTCATTTCTGTGATATGCTGCAAGTTTACTCGATGGAAGCTTAATTCACTCTTCTACTTACGTTACTTTCTTTATTCTTAATTTTGTTACTTCAGTACCATTTTTACCTTATTGGTTAATAGACCAATTGTTCTTTTAATCCCCTATACTTCCACGAACTCTCATTCTCTATTAAATTAGTTTATACTTGATGTAAAAAATTTAAAATCACATAGCTATTTTAGTCATTTCGCATAATATTTTATTTTTATCCATGTCTATTCAACATAATACAGGATATTATATTAGTGTCTTGTATATTGTATCCAAACACAATACATTAAGGATAATTTTTAGTGTCTTTGTTCTATTGTCTCTATCTCAGTGTCAATGTTCTGTCATGTCCACAAAAACAAACACAACCTAAGTACTCTAACTGCTCTAAATTACTCTAAACCCTAAATAAACCCTAACTAAATATTATATTACTCACTCTAAATTATTTCAATAATAAACCCTATTTAACCCTAGTTAAACCCTAATCAACCCAAATGTAACAAATTAATATATTAATATCCTAAACCCTAAATTTAACATAATCTAACAAAGTTAATCTAATCTAAACTAATATATTAACCTAAAGTTAGGATTTTGAAAGAAATTAAAAAACAAAATTAAATAAAAAATAAAAAATTAAAAGCTTACCCTAAGAGAAAAGCGTGGAAGCGTGGTAATAGTGGCAGCAACGGCTGATGGAGGTTGAACACGATCTTTCCTCACACAGTACCCATTCACGACGGCAGAGATGGGAATAGTGGCGGTGGCAGTGACGGTGGTGGCAACAACAATATAATGGAGGCTGGTGGTAGTGAGAGAAGAGAGAGAGATGAGAGAGATGGTGGTCGCGCTAGACATCACTAGTAGTGGCACAGAAGGGGCACTGACAGTGACCACGATGGACATCACTGGTGGTGATAATGGAAGCTGGTAGTGGTGGCAGAGAGAGAAGAGAGATAGAGAGAGATCATAAGTTGCACATTGATAACAATATAAAAAAAGAATAAAATTATATACTTCAAGCGGTTATACATTAAGTCCCACTTTTTACTTATAAGTTCCTAAATAAACATACAGTTACAAAATCAAATTGCATAATTAACACACACACTGTCTTCTATTTGGAGCCGTATTCATATATCAGAATTCAGAAATTAGAATCTTCTAACCCAACAAATCAAAATAAATTATAACAAAATCAGAAAGCAAGTTGTTGCTTAGCAGTTTAAATCGACAATGTTCACGAATATTACAGTAGAATAAAATGACATTGTTTATAACATTCCCATATTCAAGGCTTCAAGTGAAAAATTATTCTAATTAGTGTCTCATGTGATTAATTAATCAAGCAATTGGCACTAATTCTCTAATTACACATAACTCCAGAAATGCAGTCAAAAACCCACAACCCAAGCAGAATTAATCACAAAACACAAAGCAGCGCATCACTCTCCAGCAGCACATCACTACACAAAAATAATCACAACCCACAAAACAGCAGCATAGCAGAACATTGAACAGAGCATAAAATCACAACACACGAAATAGCACCATAACAGAATTAGAGCTAATCGATAAAATTAAAAACACAGCCACATAGCTTCGAAAGATAGAAACAGAGCATAAAAAACAAAAAAAAAATGAAGAACAAGCGAACACTGAGCCATTAACCTTCAAAGATGACATCGACAGATTATTGATGGACGGACGATGCTGACCAGACATCCGCGAGAAAATAAAGACAACGGCGAGAAGACGAAGACGACAGATGGGCCGGGCTTGTAGAAGAAGAGAGCAGGGGTTGGAGACTTGAGGGCAGTGACTCAACGGACGGGCGGCGATAGTAGTTCGAAGAGGCTAGGGTTGGAGAAGGGAGAGTGAGGAGTGAGAGAAGTGAGAAGCAAATTAGCGAAATGAGAGGCATGGAATAAACGCATAGTCTTCAGACACTTAACAAGCCTAAAACAAACATCGTTTTTTTCAAATCAGCCGGTTCAACAATTCTCTACTAATTTTTTGATGAATGGTTTCACATGTTTGACCGAATCATTAATATCGTCGATTTGCAATTAAACTGATCCAACTTGCCGATCTGGTATGATTTTTAGAACCATAGACCATACTCATAGTATCGCTACTTAAGATTCACTGTGTATTTGTACCACTAGGAAGTTCACAAACTTTGATATTCTTATTTAGTTATCAAAATGAATCACTTGTGTATTTTCACATGTGCTGTGATTTGCTTTAAGTTGTTGAGCCATAATTTCAAAGAAAATATATCTGCAAGTATTAATTAGCTCGCGAGTGTCAACACTCTTCCTAGTAAATAACTCATTCAATCAATAAAAAGTTACTCCAATAGTATCATAATTAGGAGAATACATGCCCTCTTCAATATAAAATATATACACTTAATTAGGTTCATGGTCGTGTGACCTTAGCAATGTTAACCATCTATCAAATGCTATAACCCACTTTTTCCTGTTCGATCTAACTAGGCTATTATGTTTATACTTCGCCACACACGCAATTACTGATAATACATATTATATTCACGCTTCATCCTAGCATAGCTTGTCATCGACAACATTGGTACAATATTTATGCATTATATATTGAATGATATGCAAAATATAATATTAGAAAACAATAAACATATATACATCTTATCTATTCATGCTGACAATAAGTTTGTGCAAGTACGACATACACTTTGAATCTCTTTAGGAAATTAAATAGAATATATTGAACAAATGTTAGGATTGGAGATCATTAGAATATATTGATTTTGGCTATTATTTAGTCATTAATTTAACAATTTAATTCTTTTAATTTAGTTTTTTTAGTCTATTAATTTAATAATATATTTTATCTTATACTTTTAAATATTAATAACTAACTGATGACAAAAAATAATAAATTCTAATAATCCTCTAATATATATATAGCATGCAAAACATATAGGCAATCTGCATGGCAGCTTCCATTTACCATTATTATGATATATTGCTAAATTTGCATATTCAAATGCATCGTAATGAATGTTGACTTACTACTATGTTTACCACAACTTCCACGTGTTGTATGTCATCGGTTTGATCCTTGTTCTCATTCCCAACCATTTTGTAGTTGCCTTTGAATTCGTCTTTGTTTTCACTATTTTCCGCTCATTCTATGTTTCTAACTTCAAACATATATGCATATTTAAGCCATCTTTTTCCTTCCTAGTTGGCTTTGATTAGTTATTGGATCAAAAACTATTTTGCATACTATAGTTTCAAATTACAAGCATTGTTTGAAATAATACGAACCCACTGTATATTATATATAGGACACTGTTCATTCTCTTTAAAATATAAGCATCTATGCTTTGATAAAGTTGTGTATTTATAGCTTCTCAATGGATATTGTGCAACAAATAAAAAAAAATAACTGAATTCTACTCACAAATTGAATCACACACCCTCATCACGCCCTTGCCCTTGAATGTATGTGGTTCAATCTTGGCATCACAATAATTTTTTAATTGACAAATTGCTTTAGCTCCGTGAATTCTTGATTATGTATTTTTACTCTTAAAATTAAAGTTTATGAATTTGTCCTTATAGTATTCTGGATTTTAAAATATTGAATTTTTTTTCTTGAATTGATCTCCCATATGAAATTCTAAATTTGAAAAGCTTTTAATATTTACTAATTTTTCCCTTAGTAAATATTTTAAGAGATTATTACAATACCTTCTATAATTATAGAGTACTTATGATGCTTGTGATTAAAAACTTTCATGTGTTTCATAAACTAAAAATAATTTTTGAAATTTTAAAACTTATAAACTATTAAACTAATCTTAAATACTTGATTAGAAAAAAATGCTCAATATTTTTTGTTATTATCTTCAAAATAATTTATATGTGTGTATGACAAGAGAATGATAATAGTGGTGTGAAATTAACTGTTATGGATATACAGAAATTGGAGACAATAATTTCTTTTTGGCTAAATGATGGTGTGCAAAAATAGTATACACCGATTTACATTGTTTAATTCTTTTAGAAAAAATAAAAAAATCGGACTTTTTGATTTACGGTCTTTGAAAATTAAACATTTTTAATTGAAATTAGACATTTTAATTTTCATTTTTGAAAATAAAAGAATTACAATGTTTTAAAATTGAAATTGGACTTTACAATTTCTTTTTTGAAAAATTAAAATATTTTTTAAATTAAAAAAATAATAAATAAGTCTTGACTTTTTAATTCGAAAATAAATAAGTGTTTTTTCAAAATATACGAAGACATAGATTTTTCACATGAATCTAGATGTTTCGTATTTTAGAAGATAAATAAAATTTTATATTTTCAATTAATCAAAAACACTTATTTGTCTTCTAGTTAAAAATTTAAAAACTTTTTTTTTCTTAAATTAAAATTAGACTCTCTAATTTTATTTTTTTTAAACAATGTTATATTTAAAAATAATAATATACTTAAAAATTATCACATTCTATCTCTCTACTAATTTTTTTGGAATTATTTTGGATAAAATAAAATTTTTTAAAAATTATTTTGGGTAAAATAAGTGCGAAAATAAATTGTTAAAATTCTCCACCACAAATTGTCACCTCTGATCTTTCACGTATTCTGAAAAAATACCTATCTCTCCCATTTATCGGCGTTTCCCATATTGTTTGTTCTTTATTTTTTCCGAATCAACTTGTGCTTTGTCATATCACGTGCGTTTCTTTGTTATTGTCTAATCCCACGAGACATAAAACAGGAACTAACATGGTGGTTGTGTTAGTTGTTGCTCAACATGCTACTAGCGATGGAGAATTTTGAACATATATAAATTTTGAATGCGTATTGCAACTTAATTATTTGACATCGAATGAAAAAAGAAGTAAAAAACCTT
>NC_029773.3:74618587-74622023 GCF_000817695.3 Arachis duranensis | reverse complement strand
ATATATAAAAGATAAAATTTTCATGCAGTTAAATAGTTAATTACCTATGTACGGTCTGCTACTTCCCATGTTACTATGTAAATTTATTCAAAAATAAAATCGAAATACAAAATATGTTAAATATTTTTTGGTCTAAATAAATTACCAATATTTATATTTTATAGTATGAGCCAAAATGTAAAATATTTAAATATTCTTTTATTCCTATTAAATAAAATTTTGAGTAATTTATATTGTTTAAAATAAATGAAAATTAAAATTACATAAATACAATATTTTTAAACCGCATATATCTGGGTCCTAACCCTAATCTATATAATCCGCTATAACATATAGATTTTTAGGAATTATCATGCAAAATCGTAACAAATCGTGAATTACGTGTGACAACTATCAAAGCATATACCATCATCCTGTTAAACCATCGAAACCCCATAAAGCACCATCCACCATCATGGATTAATTAGAAGAACGAAAATGTGTGTGTAATCCGCTTTGACCAACTACGGATTATGAAAAAATTATGTCCTAAAACTGCTAGCGGTTGTCACGGTTTATAGAGACTTAAACCTCTTTGGACGGTTGCGGTTCACGCTTTGTAGCATTATAAAACTGCGATGGTGAGTCACATATTATTCATTTGAGTGAGCCAGGAGTTTTGTGAGTGAGAGATTTTCAGGGAGAGAATCACGTGAATACCATACTTTGGTGGGGTCATGCAAGAAAAAAATCGTTTGTACTGATTGAACGGTATTGCTCACGTTGTTGGAAACATCAATAAAGAGGTTAGTACTTACTACACTATAAGAAAAACGATGAGTACCATCGAATATAGCGTCGAACGTTAGCGGCGAGTTTTTCATCGGATTTTGCAATAAATTCGTCACCTTAAAATATTACCGTCGAAATTTATATTCCAATGTTAATATTTGAGGGAAAGAAATAAATTTTGGCGCGCTCACTACTGCCCGATTTACCGGTGGGTAAATCCGATGATAACCTTGTTTAGTGAAACGTTGCGTTGCCGTTTTGGGCATATGGATAACGTTAATCCGACGGTAAAGTTGGAGCTAAATTTAAACGCGAAGCCCTTTCTCCCTCACTTGTTCGAGTTCTCTCTCTCTCTCTCTTCTCTCTCTCTCTCTCTCTCCTCTCGTGTTCTCTCGTCGGAGGAGGTACTGCCGGCATCGCTGCAACTTGCCAGAGCCTCTAGTGCAGCCGCCGCTAGACGTTGTTACTGTTGGAGCTGTTGGTCACTGCTAGAAAGGTGGGAAACGCAGCCGCTGTTTTTCGTGGCCACTGCCATCGGTGTCGCCATCACTCTTGCTACCACCACACCTCTAGCATCCTGCAGCTATCATCAGAGGTAATTTTGGTATACTTTTTTAATTTTTTAAAGATTTTTATGTGAGTTTAGTTTTATTTTATTAAATAGTTTATGAAATTATTGATTAAGTTAATGAAAATTGTGATTAGAATTTGGTATAGTATTTTTACTATTTTTCATATTTTTTTGTGACTTTAGGATTTTGTTAGGTATTTTACCCAATTATTGATTAAATTATGGTAATGAAGTTTGTTGTTAGGCTTTGGTTTGGGGTTTTTAATGTTGTCATATTTTTTTGTGAGTTTAGGATTTTGTTATGTATTTTATTATCAAATTATCGATTAAAGCAGGGTAATGAAGTTTGTGATTATGATTTCTTATTGTAATTTAACGTAAATAGAAATTATAATTAAGTTAAGGTAGGTTAAATAGGGTGAGATTAAGAGTGGTCCACATTATTGGTGGATGACTTTGTGTAGTTTGTTGAATTAATTAGTTTCACCTTATGAGTTCAATAAGTTTTCTTTTTTATTGGGATGGTGGTATTTCTCTGAAATTAATTGGATTTCTCTTCTTCCGTATTCTGTGCATCCATATTTCAGGTAGATTTTCTATCTCTAACTATAATCAATTATTTAAGTTTTATGTTCGACTTACTTTTCTTAGGATATCGTTTTAGGACGGAAGTGAGAGAAGGTCGTGTAGAGGCGCCTTCTCGAAACCCTTGTTTCCTTTAGCCTCATGTTGAGTCACATAGAACAACGGTTGCAAGGAACGATGAGCGAAAAGAATCTTCGTTGGGTGGAACAAATCGATGCCGAACATCTGCATATATTGTTTAACTGTGACCAGATTTCACCGTACCTCATGTGAGTTTATCAAGTCCTCATAAGTATTGCAATAAGTAACATTCTAACTTCTTAATCTAGTCAAAACTTCTTTATCCTATTCCATCGTATAGGTTATTTCAAGAGGCAAATCATGATACCTCATTGAACAACTTTTCACGTTGGTTCGGAGAATACATCAGCGTGCATTTATCTGGCACAACAAATTCGGAACTAGTTACTCTTAGTTGGGGCCCAATGAATAAGGGTACTAGGTACCCGATGTACAATGTTAATGGATATCAGTTCCATATCTTATAGTGGTTGATAGAAAAGAAAATAGATAACTCCGGAGTTTGGATTCGTGGGGATTCAGGCGGTGGTCATTCTCATTGGTTTGGTGTGTTGCACAACATAATTGAATTAGAACATTTTTGTCACACTACGTACAAGGTGTGTGTGTTTAAATGTAAATGGTATGATCCTAGTTCGCGACAAAGAACACGAAAGTACAAGGACTACGATATCACTGAAATTAATTTAACCAGGAAATATAGGCACTATGATCCTTTAATTCTACCTCAAAATGCACGACAAGGGTACTTTTTTCCTTATCCAAATTCATGTAAGTCTAGTTGGGTGGCGTGGTTAAGAATAAGCCAAGAAGCTGCATCGAGTCTGATGATAAGACAGAGGGTCAGGAACCTTACCAGATTGATGACCCAACTCTTTCAAAAATTGTGGTTGATACCGGTGAGACGATTACCCTTAGCTTGGCTATTATTGATGATGATATCATTGACCTTGGATTACATGACGATGCATGATGAGCGGATAATTTGTACGCTTTTTGGCATTGTTTTTAGTATGTTTTTAGTACGATCTAGTTAGTTTTTAGTATATTTTATTAGTTTTTAGTTAAAATTCACTTTTCTGGGCTTTACTATGAGTTTGTGTGTTTTTCTGTGATTTCAGGTATTTTCTGGCTGAAATTGAGGGACCTGAGCAAAAATCTGATTCAGAGACCAAAAAGGACTGCAGATGCTGTTGGATTCTGACCTCCCTGTACTCGAAGTGGATTTTCTGGAGCTACAGAAGCCCAATTGGCGCGCTCTTAACGGCGTTGGAAAGTAGACATCCTGGGCTTTCCAGCAATATATGATAGTCCATACTTTGCCCAAGATTTGATGGCCCAAACCGGCATTCAAAGTCACCCTCAGGAATTCCAGCGTTAAACGCCGGAACTGGCACCAAAATGGGAGTTAAACGCCCAAACTGGCAC
>NC_029773.3:74616748-74617832 GCF_000817695.3 Arachis duranensis | reverse complement strand
GTGCGAAGTTGTGTTTATGCCATGGTATTGAGCACCAAGTTTTTGGGGCCATTACTAGGGATTATTTGAGTTTTGAAAAGTATTGATCACAATTTCGTGCACCAAGTTTTTGGCGCCGTTGCCGGGGATTGTTGAGTTTGGACAACTGACGGTTCATCTTGTTGCTTAGATTAGGTATTTTTTTCGGAATTCTTGAAGATGAATTCTAGTGTTTCAAGATGATTTGTTGAAGTCTGGCTGGCTGTGAAGCCATGTCTAATTTCATTGGACCGAGGTTTCAACTTATCACCACAAGAGCTTGTTGATTTCTATCATTCTTGCTTTTGGAGCAGTGATCTGCTAAGGCTTGGCTGGCCATTGGCCATGTCTAGTGTTTTGGACCGAAGCTTTCTTTGAAAGCTTGGCTGGCTGTGAAGCCATGTCTAATTCCTGGACCGGAGTCTTAGACTAAACATTGCATGATTCTTGGAATTCTCATTAAGAATTTTGATACTTTTTTTCCACTTTATTTTCGAAAAAGCACAAAAAATTTTTACAAAATCATAAAATCCAAAAATATTTCTTGTTTGAGTCTAGAGTATAATTTTAAGTTTGGTGTCAATTGCATGCATTCATTCATGTGTCTTAAGGATCTTCAAGTAATTCTTGATGATTTCTTACTCTGATCTTTGAATTCTTTTGACTTGAGTGTTTATGTGTCTCATATGCATTCTCATTAGTGTCAGCAGTATACAAACTGCTAAGTTTGGTGTCTTGCATGCATTGTTATTTGATTTTAGTTGCATTTTGATTATTCCTTATTATTAAAAATCCAAAAATATTTTTAATTTGTGTCTTTTCAAGTCAATAATACAGAGGATTGAAGATTCAGAACATTCAGCAGAGGAATTGCACAGAAAAAGCTGGGCGTTCAAAACGCCCAGTGAAGAAGGACAGACTGGCGTTTAAACGCCAGCCAGGGTACCTGGTTGGGCGTTTAACGCCCAAAAGGGTATAGTTTTGGGCGTTAAACGCGAGAATGTGCACCATTCTGGGCGTTTAATGCCAGGATGGCACAAGAGGGAAGATTTTGTTTTCAAATCAA
>NC_029773.3:74615917-74616611 GCF_000817695.3 Arachis duranensis | reverse complement strand
TTTTCAAAGATACTTGCTATCAATTAATGATTTGATTCAATATTTCAAGTATGTTTCCTTTTCTGTTGAGAAAGGTTTAATGTTTGAATCATATCTTTTCTTGATAGCCAAGTCATTAATTTTCAAAATCACATCTTTTTAAAATGTTTTTCAATTCATATCTCCTCAAATCACATCTTTTTAAATCAATCATATCTTCTTAACCACATCTTTTTTCAAAATAATTTTCAATCATATCTTTTTAATTTCTAATTTCAAAATCTTTTTCAAAAATCACTTGATTTCTTTTCCACCCTTGGTTTTCGAAAATCAATCAAGTTTTTTTTCAAAATATTTTCAAAATCTTTTACTTAATTTTCGAAAATTACTTCCCTTCTTCTCACATCCTTCTATTTATGGACTAACACTATTCCTTAATGCAAAATTCGAACTCCATCTTCTTTGATAAGTTTGAATTTTCTATTTCTGCCTTCTATTTTTCTTTTCTTCTAACACCTAAAGGAATCTCTATACTGTGACATAGAGGATTCCACATTTTCTTGTTCTCTTCTCTTTCATATGAGCAGGAGCAGAGACAAAAGCATTCTTGTTGAGGCTGATCCTGAACCTGAAAGGACCTTGAAGCGAAAGCTAAGAGAAGCTAAGGCACAATTCTCTGTAGAGGACCTAACAGAAATCTTCAAAGAAGAAGAAC
>NC_029773.3:74594823-74609419 GCF_000817695.3 Arachis duranensis | reverse complement strand
ATTACTTGGACGACCCAGTACACTTGCTGGTTAGTTGTGCGAAGTTGTGTTTATGCCATGGTATTGAATACCAAGTTTTTTGTTTCATCACCGGGGATTATTTGAGTTGTGAAAAGTATTGATCACAATTTCGTGCACCAATGCACTACCACAACAGGACGGAAATCTTCAAGAAGAAGACGAGGTTGATGTAGACGAAGAAGAGGAAGACGGGTTCGTTGATCAGAAAACTACCTCGGAAGAAGAGGATAGTGAACCAGAGAAAGAAGATGATAAATTTGAATAGGATTAATGTAAATATATTTTTATGATATGTATAATTCTTTAGCAAACTTTGATAAGAATGTAATGTAATTAACATTATTTAGATATATCAGTTACCATCATTCTCTATTTTTACGTTGGATGCTTGATACTTCACTTTAAGTTTAAAGCACTATTTCAATTATGCTTGTTATCAGGTTACGCTATAAATGGATAGAAAATGACTATATTTTTAAAAAATAAAAAATACTTCCATCAGTATTACCATCAGATTTTACCGACCGCAATAGCCAATTCTTTTTAAAAAAAATCTCCAAAAAATTTTCGTTGGCATTTCTATCAGATTAATCTGACGGTAAAATAGCGCGGATACTGACAACATGGCACCAACGCTAATTTGATGGTAGCTTTTAACGGATTGTATTACTACCACCTATATTTAGTCGCTAGTTCTGACGAAAATTAGTGTTTGACTCTAAATATCCGCCGGTAGGTATTTTTCGACGAGGTTTATACCATCGGATTTATCTAGAAAATCAATCGGTAAATCCGACATTATTCGATGACTTTCTTGTAGTGGTACTGTAATTTGTACTCTGTTATAATAAAATAAATTATCTCTTGATTAGAGATAGATTTGTCGTTGTAGTACTTATTTATTTTTCGTGTTTAATGCAGCCGGCTAGGTGTATTTATGGTGTTAGGAGGCAACAAAATATGGCTCTACATGCTTGGAGTCTGTTGGATTGTATCACTTGGCTAGATTGAATAACCATTGGTTCAGACTAGATGAGCTTATGGTTAGTACATTTATTGAGAGGTGACGTCTTGAGATGCACACCTTCCATATGCCGTTCAGACAGTGCACCATCACACTGCAGGAAGTGGCGTATCAGTTGGGGTTACATGTTGATGGTGAGGCTGTTAGTGGGTGTCTCTTGGACTTTTCGCAGTTCATGGCTAACAGGAAGTTAGTGTAGGAGTGGTTTAAGTAGATATTTAGTGAACTACCGCTACCAAATAAAGTCAAGTAGATGACGATTCACTTTGCATGGTTCCATGAGAGGCTAAGATGCTCCCAGCCGATGCTAATGAGGACAAATTGCACATATATACTATGCTCGTGCTTACATTATGATGCTATTCTCAATTCAATTGTTTAGTGACAAGAATGGGAACTGAATTCATCTTCAGGGGTTGTCTTATGTGATTCCTCCACTTCATGCATAATCTGCTATGGGCTATCGTGGTTTGTGGAGCTTCATATCTTTTGTATAATCCTTTGTCTACTGTTGCGGATTACATGTTATGCATATTTGTTCGTAATTAGCGATAGGAGGTAATTTTTTTGTAATTAGTGATAGGATGTAATTTTTTACGTGAAAATTTTAAAAATTTTGTTGGCTATAATGAATTACATAGAATAGGCATATGGCTAAAATGCAGTTTAGGAAATTGTATTTATATAATTTTAATCTCTATTTATTTTAAACATGTGAATTATCCTAAAATTTAAGTGTTATGCTATAAATTTGTATGTGTGTTCAAGAATGCTAAAAAATTAAAGTTAATTATTTTAATAATTACTTATTTGTATTGTTGTTTTTTTTTAAATACTAGATTATATAACAATCAATTTATGTTTAGATAATTTAGTTAAAAAATAATTAAAATATTTTTTATTTAAAATCTATAAAAAAAACTATTTCTAAAATATTCCCTTTTTTTCATTTTATCCAATTATCAATAATTCCATGTGAAATTTGTTGAAGAAGATTGAAGGTAAGAATGTCTCTAATAAAAACTATCAAATAATTTTGACTTTTGCTCAGTAATCATACCATAATTTGAGATGATTTCAGAGCCATTTAAAAGTTAGACACTTTGGCTACCACTTTACTAAAAACATTGAAGGCTAATTATGAATTCTACACAAGAAGCAAAATAGAACGGAATAAAAGGAGAAAAAGGTGTGCAAAGGCATATTTTTCTACAAAAGATAAATTGTAAAAATGGCCAACCTCATGGGAAATTAGCCATGCCATGCAATTCACTACAGAAACACCTATTTCAATGTTCTGAATGCGTTTATTAGTAGGCAACTCGTCTTTTGGGCCAACGTCTTTTATGAAAGAAAATTGGGTTAGTAGTTAAATTGTTAAGAAATTATTAATTAGGATTTATTGTAGTTGCGGAATATCAGGTCAAGTAAGATAGCAAGTTGGTTTAGGACTTTAGAGTTTTAGATACACAAATAATAAATAAGTAGAAAAATTATTGAGAATATTAAATTAGATGACTATTTATATTAAATTATGTAACAGTTATTTATAGTTATTTTTTTCAGATGAAAATATTTTCATATAAATAGTTATCACTAAATTACTCTCTTAATTATTCTATGAATAATATGTGAGTAACGTAAGAGTTCTAATTCATACTCTATTTAATTTTTAAAAATATCAAAAAGATAAAAAAAGTCCAAAGCTTTCTTTATTTAAAATTAGATAGTAGTTTATGACTCCTAATTATTATTCATAATTATATATGTATAAGAGAGAGTAATTTACCCTCTACTATTTTAAAGAGTTCCGAAACAATTTCCAATATTGAGACAAACTTACCTACCATTATTAAAACAAAATTATTTTATATCTTCAAAATTGTATCTTAAAAGACATATTTATATCTAACATAAAAAAAAATTGTGTTGGAGTAAACTTTCCTTCCAAATCAAATCTACTGAGAAACTTTCATGCACTTTAAGAATAAATTAAGTCACTTTATGAAATTTTATTTTTGTTTCAAATTAAATTGTAAAAAGTACTATAAAAAATTACCCATGATCTAAAAGTTTTAATTCAAAACAAAAATAATAAATTTACATTTTAGGCATGTTAAATAATAAGCTATATATAGCAAATAATTTGATTTATTTTTAGAATACAACATAATAATTTTTCTAAATTTTCATTTTTTTCGATAAATAATTTTATTTACATGTAATCTCTATAAATATTGTTGTCTATAAAATATTTTTTTACAATTTTAGTGTCACTGCGTTTATCTTCTTTATAATAAATACTGCTTTGATATTAGTAATTTTTTAACAATTAAATGTGTTTTTTTCTTTTATTAATTAAAAATAATTTAAATACATAAATAATTAATAATAATTATATTTTTATACATGTGTAAAAAATATTTAATATATGATCGGTATTTTTTTTTTACTAGATTTGTAAAACAGCAAACTTTTTGACCAAAAAATGTGTGTAGTGATAAAGTGGGTGGGTAGTTGAAACTTGAAGAGAAGGAATGGACGGCGCATTGAGATGCGTGTGGCAGGGTTCAACGGAAGAGGAACGGAAAGAGAAGTTGCTAACGGTGTAAGAGCGTTACCGTTAGTTGCCGTGTGATTCGTTGTCTGCTTGGAAGCATGCAGCAGGATTGGCTGGAGTTACCCCAGCACAAGGCACACAACATCACAACCATCATTTCATGTCCTCTTCCATTTTCTTTCAACCCAAAAAAGACTACATTAATTGTCTTTTGTCTACTTCGTCCTTCCCTAGTCCTCATAATTACACACTCTGCCACTCTTTCTAACTGGCCCCACCTTTTTAATGTGATACTTGATTATCTGCCCGCCACAGTGCCAATGCATTTAATTATTTGTGAATTCTATAATCTCTATAGTATGATGCCTAATTTTTGCCTAATTTATTTGATACAGTAAATTTTGAATATTTAATAATTTTTTATTTTTATATTTTTAAATTAAATATTAATTTTTAATCTTAATAAATTATATATTATTTTATTAATAAAAATAACTAATTATTAAATCTATTATTATTTAAAAAATTATTTAAATTTATGAATTTAATTGAATAATCATGTAAAATTATTTATTTTCTCTGCACATCAAAACTAAAATTTATTTTTATATAAAAAATACTTTGAAAACTAGATTTTTGTTTATAATTAAAATAGAATAAACTATTAAAATAATACACAAAAATCTATATCATAGACAAAAAATAACTTTAAAAACATGAATAATAAATAAATTTTTATATATTTAAAAATATGATAAAATAACAAAATATTATTTTTTTATTAGTGAAATGACTTGTGTATTTAGTAGACTATTTGAACATTTGATCTGAATTTTTATAAAAATATATAAATAACTATATTCAGAAGATTCATACAAATAATGAAAACAAAATTCGTTTTTTAGACTTTTCATTTTGCAAAAAAAAAAAAAATCATTCACAAATTTTTTATATTTTTAAAATATCCTTTTAAACAAATCATACACGAGATAATAAATAATGGACTCAATTGCATATTTATATATTATTTCATCAAAAAAAAAATTTAATAAATTTTTATATTGATTTATTTTTTACCTTTATCATATATTAAAGCCCACTCTTTATTAATTTATCAAATGAGGATAGAAATTATAATATATTTATAATATAAATTAAATTTACATTGATAATTTATAGAAGAAATATTACGTACAATAATCATAGTAATAATAATTCTTCAACATTTGGGTTTGAATTTTCTTTATCTATATATAAAGAAAATTCAATGGTTTTGGATTTGGACTTTGAACTTTGAAGTCAACGTCACAAGTCACAACTTTAGACGCGAAATAAATAACCTTCCATAGTACCATGTAGTAGTATTGCTACTACTATAATGAATAATAATAATAATACGATGATTGATTTTTAATATAAGAAAGGTAAAAACTCTTTTGACTATTCTCATTATATTTAAATAATTTTCTCAAATTCAGTAACATGTTTTTTTTATAGTATCTTTAGCATTTTTATAATATCTATAGCAAATATATTTGTTGAAAAAATTTAGTCATTTTAAAATGGAAGGACTATTAAATAGGCCAACTGATCCATTTAGGTTCAATTTATCTAAAATTGTAGATTATATGAGATTATTTGTTTATTTTTTTGTTTATTCATGAGTTTTAATTGTCAAGTTCAGATCAATAATAATCAATCCAACGGATTAAATAGATTGGTTCATTTAATTTTTTTAAAAAATATCTTTTTGGTAAAAAATATTAAATAATAAAATTTTTTTAGTGGGTTAGATCGAATGTTTGAATTGAATCAATAAAAATATTAAAAAAAATGTTATATTTTTTTAAATTACAAAAAATTAAATGAGCTGTGTTTTGTCCTCAAATTAGTTCGTTTAACCTACTATTTTTTAGATTAATTGAACTTAACTTGTTTAATCCAAAACATAAATAGATCATATTTTAAGAGAAAAAAATATGTCATTTAAACAGATAAACGGACTAGTCCAATATATTTAGTCTATTTTAACAATCCTATAAAATGATCATTGTCTCAAAAGTTTATTTATTTTCACCTTATATGGTCTATTTAAGTGTATCCTTCTCACCTCTATATTATATTATATAAAAAACAATTATGTTTATATTGATATAAATTTTGTCAATTTTATAATATCTCTGAAATGGAGCTAGGCTAATTATTTAGGAAGGACGGTGTTTAATAATTTACTAAAAATATTTTATATTATTATTTCTAATAATAAAATTAAAAAAAATTAAATATATAATCTTAATCAAAGTAAGATAATAATAATATATAAAAGTTACCACTTACAATTTTGTATCATAAAAAGGCTATTTGATATTTTTTTCTATTTTTAAAATTATTTATTATTGAATTTGTGTCAAAAATAGCTGTTAATTCTTTTTCTATATAGATGACCAAATTGTCTGTAAGAAATTCATCAGTCATCTTACTTTGGAGTCTTGTCTTAACAATTTTCATTGCTGAAAAAGTTTTTTCTGTTGTTGCTGTAGACACAGGTAGAGTTAAAATAAGACGTATTAATCTATCAACCATGTGATAAGTTCTTGATTTTTCCATTTCTTGCAACTTGTTGCAGAATTCAGAAAGTGTATCAACGCCTTTCAAATGATTTGGTATATCATGCTGATAATGTTGCAACTGAGATTTTAAAATATTTAGCTCATTAGAAGGAAAGTCAAGGAGATAAAAGTTCTTTGCTAAGTTGATAATTTCTTCAATGTTAAATGATTTAAAATTGTCCTTAGGATCCAAAGCACAACTCAAAGTCAAAAGCTCTATTGTTTGCTCATTAAATCTACTATTCAACTCTTGTATCTGAGAGTCAATTGTTGCTAAGAATACATCTATTCAATAATGATGCTCAACTGTCACACTTGGTTGACGAGATCGACCTCTTCCAAAAACATATTGTACACTCATATTAGGAACTTTAATTTCATACTTTTCACAAAAATCTTTAACATTTGTAAGAAAATTGCACCATCCACCATCTCTTAATTGTTGAAGAAGTAACTTTGATATAGAAATAATATGCATTACATTAAGAATATCTTGAGATTGTTGTTGCAGTGCTTGGCAAAGAACATTAGTGATTCCCATAATCTCTTTCATCAAGTACAAAGTGAAAACAAATTCAAATGACAATAATATTTTACTAACACCATAAGTCTCACCTCTTTGTGCATAAGTTGTTCTGTCTTCAATGATATTATTGAGAACAATGTTGGTAGCAGTGAACATTTTTATCAAATTGTAAATAGAATTAAAGTGAGAGCTCCATCGAATATCCCCAACTATTTGTAAAGTGCTTACTTGATTCGCACCTTTGCCTGTTTCTAATTCATTTTGAGCAACCGAGTTTGCATTTTCAATTGTTTGAGCTTCTTGTAATTGATCATGTCTTTTTGAAGAAGCACTAACAATAGTGACAATAGAGTTTAATTGAATAAAAAATTCATAAATCTGAAGTACCTCTCTTGAAGCTGCCATCAGTGCTAATTGTAACCTATGAGCAAAACAATGTACATAATATGCTTGTGGAGAATTTTTAAAAAACCAAACTTGCAAACCATTTCACTCACCCTACATGCTACTAACACCGTCATACCCTTGACCCCTAATATTTTCAACTTGGAGATTATAATGAGAAATGACAAAAATCAATTCTTTTTTTAAAGTTATTGCACAAGTATCAGTGACATGCACAAGATTAAAGAATCTCTCTTTGACAAAACCATCTAGAGTAACAAATCTCAAAACAATGGTCATTTACTCCTTTTTAAATTTATCTCTAGTTTCATCAACAATAATACAAAATTTGGCATCTCTAATCTATTCTCTAATTGAATTTCTCACCTTAGTAGCAAGAATATGTAGAATTTTTTTTTGGACATTATTTGAAATATACATAGCATTTTTTGGAGTATTTCCAAAACATTCTTTTTCACTCTTTCATTGTAAGATCCAAAAAATTTTGATATTTTCAAAAAGTTACCTTTATTGCTTGAACTTTGGCTTTCATCATGTCCTGTGTAGGCGCAACCTTAAAATGTCAACCATCTAATGCAATCTATAGATGCTCCTAGTCGAATTCGATTATTTTTAATCTCTTCTGATGTTTGCTTATGAAGAAGTCTGTCGATACGTTGTGATTGTTTTATCAAATCATAACATAATTTTAGCGTCTTATGATGGAATGAGTTGGAACCTTTGCTAATGTGATTCAAAAGAGCACATTATTTTTCACGATTTACTTTTTTCTAATTCCTGAAACCATTCTCAATAAAAGCATTTGAACCCGTATTGATTGAAGGTTCCTTAGCAAAAAAGAAAGCATAACAAATAATATATGGCATCATCTTCTATAGAATATTCTAATCAAGATGGGAACAATTTAAACCATGACGCTTGAAAGCGATAATGATTTTTATCACCAGAAAATAGATAGTTATCAAGAATTGGTTGATTTGGCCCAACTTTAATATAAGTCCGACGGGTTTTATCTCTTTGATTTGGAGGAAACTTTCAAATCATTGGTCGCATTTCAGGATCTCTTTTCAAATGAAAAATATCCAATTGATTAAGAAGAAGTCATGGACGCTTTGAGCTATTCAATAGAAAACTTGAAGTGATGAAATTTAATGACCTTTCAAGTATTAGAGTAGTAATAGTAGAAGCATCTTCATTCCCATGATCTTTTCTTTTAAAAAATGTATCAATAGTTTTGAACTTACCCATAATTCAAATGGCCAAATAAATTCTTATAATTAAAAATATATTTAGCAAAAAGTGTAAATTACAATCTATATTTTTTTATAAAATATAAAAATTATATTTTAATTTAAAATAAAATATTAAAATTCAGAACAATAATACTAACATTGTAGTATAAATAATATAAAATTATATTAAATAGTTAATTAATAAAAAAACTAAATATACAAGCTAACATATAATAACATAAACTTAATTAACAAATAATAGTAAATTAAGTAAATAACCAAATATATAAAAATCATTAAAAAATTAGGCAAGACTAAAAAAAAAATAATAAAAAATATTAAACAAAAAGTTGCAATGCTAGAGGTATATAATTTATTCTTCTTATCCTTTCATCCTACAACATAACATTTACTAATCCTTAAGAAATTGTAATATTAAATACAATTCATTTGTTCTATTTTTGTATGATTATCTGTCTTTGTTGTTAGTTCAATAATTCTCTTGAAATAAAAAAAAGTAAAAATAGAACCTTTTTTAAAAAAGAGGAGTGAAGAACCATTTGTTGAATTATTATCTTTTTTTTTTAATCTGAAAAAAAAAAGAGTAAAAGAGTAGAAGATAAAAAAATTAAAGAGATAAATAAGGAGAAAAATAGAAAAAGTTGTTACTGTTGGTTTGCTACAAAGTAAAAGTGGAAAGTTTGAGTGAATGAGAACATTGGGAGAAAAATAAGGATTTATATTTTATTTTTTAAATAAAGTGGATTACTGGATTAGGCCTAAAACTATTATATTTTATTTACACTGTACAAGAATGGATTGTTTTTTTTATGGATTAAAGACCCAAAAAATAACGTTACTGTATTAGTACTACTAGTTCACCAAGTAATGAGTTAGGGAGGGGTTGGAAAAAAAAAACGGGGGGCATGTCTACTATTTTTTTCAACAAAAACTAAAGGGGGGATTGTCCCCTCCAGAGCTATGTGTCTCCATCCTTGTAACATCCAATGGTTTCTTAAGTTTAATTTCGATGTACTGAAATTGCAAAACGTTTTATATAATTGTTTAAATGCACTCGTTCTTTTGAACGACCATTCACACGGTTAATATAAAAATTACTAATGTGTTATTCTATAATTGAATACATGTGTAAATCTCTTTTACACTGATAATACATTAAAATTAAATTCACAGTTTCTTATGCAAAAGTTTTCCTCTTTTTTTTGTTTTTTTGTTAGGTAACCGACTTAACAACTTTACACAAAAAAAAAATAGCGCCAAGTATCATTTTTTGTTCAAAATTGAGTCGCTATCACCTAAGTAATGCACCAACCATCTTTGTCTTGCATTTATGGATTTTCTTGCAAATGGAGGCAACCACATCAAAACCAATTCCAAAACACATAAACAACAATGAAGCAACAATAGTTGAACATGATGACTTCATTAAATACGATGAAGGTGATGTGCATGAAGGAGCGGCGAAGCATGAAAATAATCTTGTGGAAAAATTAATAATGAACAAGGCCATCAATCTAGCATGGGTTTAGACAGCTAGGATCAAGGGAGAAAAATGTCACTCGAAAAATTTAGCATGATCAAAAATTGATAAAAAAAGTATACCAATTTTTCTTTAAAAAAAAAGCAATCATGAGAAGAATTCTCAAAGGTATTCTTTATATTTCTAGAAACTTATGGCTATTGATCAGGAGGTAGGAGAAAGATGTCACTACAAGTGAAATAGATTTTTCTATCACAGAAATAAAACTACAAATTAACACTACAAGTTTGAAACCTAGAATATTATAAAACAATCATTTTTAGAAGAAGATAGTCAGTAAAATAGGAGATATATTACAAATTAGCATAGCAAACCTGAGAATAGAAACTTTCTAAAATCCAGGATACAAATGAAGTTATTTGAACTAAGCAAGACTGAAATTTTACTAGGAAATAAAATAGCTGGATAACAACAGATTAATTTCAGGTACGAACAATTCTCCAATTTTTGTTATTTTTGTAGAGTTATTGAACACGACAAAATCTCTTGCGACAACCCAGATATGGAAGAGGAAGGGGTAGAATGGAAGCTAAGAGACTTAGGGGCTAGGTTAGAGCAGATGTTGTTAAGACCTTAGTGGAAAAGATAGAAGAAAGTGAGACTATGAGTGGAGAAAGCAGGCGTGAAAAGTGCCATGGGAGGGCTATGATTCATGAAAAATTGGCAAGACTGACATCAGAGATGCAAGAACATCAACAACAACAACAGAGGACATATATGCTAAGTAGAAGAAGAAAGAGTTACCACATAAGTTGAACAAGAGCAAGATTGTTCATAAGGTGCAAAAAGGAGCGATTATTGGCCAAGTAAACAAAGAAGAATTATCTAGACCCATAATGGGAAAATAAATCAACATAGAAAGGGAGGTAAAGAGGGGGGATAAGATTGTCTATCATAATGCAGAGGCCCATATAAAAGATAATGTGGACCCAAAACATCAAGGGAGGGAGGAACCAAAAAGATGGTAAGTATTAGGTGAAGGAAAAAAGAAAAACAAAAAAAGAGTCCATGAATAGGAGTCTGAATGAATAACTCAAATTTCTAACACCTAGAAAGAAGCAGAAGATAATGGTAAGAGACTGAACACACCAAATTTCTCCTAGCAAGAGCCAGAAGATGAAAGCAAAACAAGAAATGTGAGGTGGTAACTGAAATTACCAATGAGATTCATAAGTTGGAACTATTGTGGCCTTGAAAATCCATAGGCAATGAGACCTCTAAATATTTTCTTGAGACAGTAAGTTTCCCAATTTTGTTTTCCTTATGGAAACGAAAAGAAATGTTGTAGAAATGAAGAGACTTATAGGCAGAGGAGGTATGGGCAATGTTTTGGGACTCGATTGTGAAGGACATAGTGGACACAGATTGAGAGGATTAGCGATTATGTGGGACAATTCGTAAAAACTGGTGGTATATTGAGCTCGACCAACCTTAAACCCAATCGGCTAACCAACCTTGATCTTTTGATCGCTTGACGACCTAACTCAATTGGTAGTGTATCGAGCTCGACTAGCTAACCAATCGCCGACCTACCTGAAACAACTGATGGATTGTCCTATGATCGATGTTGACCATCTGTACAATAGAATGGTTTGTCTAATTGGTGGAACCTGATTGACCGACTGTCTAACCAACTACCAAGCAACATACTCCGACCTACCCAACTGACTAACCACTAACCTATCTCAACTGATTGATCATCGACCGACTTACCTTGATCAATCGGCTCCTGATCTACTTGACCCACCTACCATTTGTTGAACTACTTCAACTGACTGTCCATTGATATATCATGATTGACCTTTGGCAGACTACCTATGGAATAGCCCTGCTGATAAATCCCATTTTTAGGGTTTATCTTGTGTTGAATTTAGAGGATTTTATGAACTTTTCTCACATTTATTCAATAAAATAGCATGGTTTTGTAATTCTTCCTAAATTGTGCTTAATGATTGAAAAAATACTTTTTAGGCTTTAAAATAGCTAAATTTAATTCACTTTAATTCCATTCGATGCCTTGATATGTTTGTTAAGTGATTTTAGGCTTATGAGGCAAGGATTGGATGGAAGAAGTGAACAGAAAAGCATGCAAGTGGAGAATTCATGAAGAAATGAAGATTTGGTGGATTCATGCCCACGCGCACGCGTTATCCATGCATACGCGTGAGAGGGAATTTCGCCAAGTGACGCGCACGCGTCACCCACACGTACGCGTGACAAGCGACACGTGACCAATTTAAAGGCAATGCGCTGGGGCGATTTCTGAGCCATCCAGGCCCAAATCCAACTCATTTCTGAAGCTATTAGAGGCTGAATTTCAGGATAGATCAAGAGGAGAGCAATTAAGACTAGCTTAGTATCATGCTTTAGGTCATTTTCTAGAGAGAGAAGTTCTCTCTTCTCTCTAGAATTAGGTTAAATTTCCTTTAGATTTAGGTTTAACTTTTGTTTTCATTTACTTTTTTCTTACAATTTATTGTTCTTACATCATTGCTCTTCTAGTTTTATTTGTCATTTCCTTTATTTTGTTGCCTTTATGTTTATGACATTTTGTTGCTTTTAATTTTCATTTAATGCAATTTATGTTTTATGTTTCTTTATTGTTTAATTGAATTCTTAGTGTTATTTTCTTGCATTGGGTAGTTGTAGATTTAACATTTCTTGCCAATTTACCATGCTTTCCTTTTATACATTCCAAGTGTTTGATAAAATGCTTGGTTGGTTTTTAGAATTGATTTTGGTACTCTTGACTAGTGATTGAAGATTTAGGACCCTTGAGATAATTTATGTCCAGTTTCATTGGTGATTTAGGGTTGTTAGTGGTTTTAGGGCTAACTATGTCCACTTGACTTAATCCTCTGATGTTAAAGGGCAACCAAGTAGAATTAACTCTTTGTAATTGCCATGTTGTGGTCAATAATCCAAGATAGGATACCTTGACTCTTGATCCTTGGCAAGACCCATATTAGTTGTTAGTTTATTTTTTTGCAATTTATTTTCTTGTCTATCAAACCCAAAAACCCCAAAATATACCCCATAACCAATAATATGAACACTTCCCTGTAATTCCTTGAGAGACGACCCGAGGTTTAAATACTTCGGTTTATTTTTATTGGCGTTTGTACTTGTGACAAATAAATTAAACTTTGATTGAATATTGTTTTTGATTGAGTATTGTTTGTTGGTTTAGAACTATACTTGCAACGTGATTATTTTTGTGAAAATTCCTAACCGACATTAATCCTCCGTCAAGTTTTTGGCGCCGTTGCCGGGGAGTTGCAAATGTGTGCCTTGTTATTGGTTATTGTATATATGTTAATATTGTAAATAGCTTGATCTTTGATTTGTTTGTTATTTTTTGCTAGTTGTAGGAGTTTGTTTTCTTTATTTGTCATTAGTATTTGTTTTTAATTTTCTCTTGCTTCTATAAATTCTCATCACTTTGGCTATGAGTTTGGTTCAAACTATGTTGTAGGGAATGGAAATTACAATGAAAGCATGCATCAAAGATAGAACAATCAAAGGTGGGAGGAGCCTCAAGTATATGCTCAGTCTTCATGGCATCAACCTCCACCAATGTACTATTAGAAAGAGCCATTCCAAGATGCATACCAATTCAATGGCTATGGTGGACCTCTTTGTGATTAACAAAAATCACCATCATATGCCTGTGAACCCCTCCTCAATATAGCCCTCAACCACCATACTCACAAGCCCCATACCACCAAACACCCCTATTTGACCCTAATCCTTATCCAGCATACCAAGAACCATATGAGCCATATGAACCATACATAGAGTCACCACAATTCCAACATCAATACTCCCAAGAACCACCTCCATATACACCATCTCCATATCCTTATCAAGATGAACCACCTTCTTATTATGAACCCTTCCTCCCAAACAATGAACCCTCATATCCACTCCAATCCCTAATAGATAATCTCCTTTGCACCATTCTCCAAGAGCAAAGGGAACTTCATACCTTTCTTCAAGAGCGACTTGAATTTCAAAGGAGGCAAAAAGAATTCATGGCTACCTTGACCAAGGTAGTAACCAACTTAGCCTCCCAATGTTTATGCACTCAAAGTACTCCCATAGCCACATGTGGAGAATCAAGTGAAGAGTGGAGTATGAAGGAGAGATTAGAAAATCCAGTGGAGAATGCGGAATTGAATTTTGTATTGAAACTGGTGCACGAAATTGCAATCACACTTTTGCAATTCCGCACAACTAACCAGCAAGTGCACTGGGTCGTCCAAGTAATACCTTACGTGAGTAAGAGTCGATCCCACGGACATTGTCGGCTTGAAGCAAGCTATGGTTATCTTGTAACTCTTAGTCAGGATATCAATAATTATCAGGGTTGATTATGAAAAGTGAAAGAACATGAAATAAGTACTTGTTTTGCAGTAATGGAGAACAGGTTGAGGTTTTGGAGATGCTTTATCTTCTGAATCTCTGCTTTCCTACTGTCTTCTTCTTCAAGCACGCAAGGCTCCTTCCATGGCAAGCTATATGTAGGGTTTCACCGTTGTCAATGGCTACCTCCCATCCTCTCAGTGAAAATGTTCAACGCACCCTGTCACGGCACGGCTAATCATCTGTCGATTCTCAATCGGGTTGGAATAGAATCCAGTGATTCTTTTGCGTCT
>NC_029773.3:74592652-74594224 GCF_000817695.3 Arachis duranensis | reverse complement strand
AGAAAAACACACAAACTCATAGTAAAGTCCAAAAAAGTGAATTTTAACTAAAAACTAATAAAAATATACTAAAAACTAACTTGATTATACTAAAACATACTAAAAACAATGCCAAAAAGCGTATAAATTATCCGCTCATCACAACACCAAACTTAAATTGTTGCTTGTCCCCAAGCAACTAAAAATCAAAATAGAATAAAAAGAAGAGAATATACTATAGACTCCAAAATATCAAAGAAACTTAGCCCCAATTAGATGAGCGGGACTAGTAGCTTTTTGCTTCCGAACAGTTTTGGCATCTCACTTTATCCTTTGAGGTTCAGAATGATTGGCATCTATAGGAACTCAGAACTCAGATAGTGTTATTGATTCTCCTAGTTAAGTATAATGATTCTTGAACATAGCTATTTTATGAGTCTTGGCTGTGGCCCAAAGTACTTTGTCTTCCAGTATTACCACCGGATACATACATGCCACAGACACATACTTGGGTGAACCTTTTCAGATTGTGACTCAGCTTTGCTAGAGTCCCCAATTAGAGGTGTCCAGGGTTCTTAAGCACATTCTTTTTGCCTTGGATCACAACTTTATTTCTTTCTTTTTCTTCTATCTTTTTTTTTTTCGTTTTTTTTGAATCACTGCTTTTTCTTGCTTCAAGAATCAATTTGATGATTTTTCAGATCCTCAATAACAGTTTTCTTTTTTCATCATTCTTTCAAGAGCCAACAATTTTAATATTCATAAACTTCACTATCAAAATTATGCACTGTTCAAGCATTCATTCAGAAAACAATAAGTATTGTCACCACATCAAACTAATTCAACTAGTTTCAAAGATAAATTCGAAATTCTGTACTTCTTGTTCTTTTGTGATTAAAGCACTTTTCATTTAGGAGAGGTGATGGATTCATAGGACATTCATAGCTTTAAGACGTGAACTTTAAATTTTATTAATCATGAATTAAGAACAAGACTCAAAAATAGATATAAGATGAGACTAGTAAGAATAGAAAACAAAAATTTAAATAGGCTCCTAATGATAGAGGTTATCACAGGGTTAGGACTCAACAACCTTGACTTTGAGAGGTGGATGCTCCCTCAAATTGAGGGGAGAACTTTTGGCGTTTCAATTCTTGAAGTTCACGCCCCTGCTTCTCTTGTTTCTTCAGCAATTTGCAGAGCATGCAGTTCTGATTCTGCTGTTCTTCCTTAAGTTGCTCTATAGTTTCTTGCAACTTGGTGATAGATGCTTCTAGGCTGGCCCAGTAGTCAATTTCAGAAAATTCAGGGAGGAACTCTTGCGCCCTCTTTTTGATAGAGTTGTCTTGCATTTGTCCTTCCATTGACTTCTTGGTGATTGGATGTTCAATGGGTATGAATTCATCTACTCCCATCTTTACCACAGCCTCTTTACAGAGCAAGGAGATCAAGCTTGGGTAAGCCAGTTTGGCTTTAGTGGAATTCTTATTTGCAATTGTGTAGATCTCACAAGCAATCAGATGATGAACCTCTACTTCTTTTCCAAGCATAATGCAATGAATCATCACTGCTCTCTTGATAGTGACCTCAGAA
>NC_029773.3:74590670-74592578 GCF_000817695.3 Arachis duranensis | reverse complement strand
AGATTTCTCTTATTTTGTCCAGATGGAAGTATATAACTTTCCCTCTGACCATGGTTCTGTAAGTATGGAAAGCAGTTCCAGTCATTCTCTGCTTATCTGTCAGCCACAGATTTGAGTAGAATTCCTGAACCATATTTCTTCCAACCTTTATCTCAGGATTGGTTAGAACTTCCCATCCTCTGTTTCGAATTTGCTCTTGGATCCCCGGATATTCATCTTCTTTCAGATCGAATTTGACTTCCGGGATCACTGACCTCAGACCCATTATTTTGTGATAATGGTCTTCATGTTCTTTGGTTAAGAACTTCTCTTGATTCCAAAGATTCTTTGGATTATTCTCTTTCTTTCCTCTTAAATTGGTTTGTTTTCCCTTAGGAGCCATGATCTTGATGAATCTTGGCTTAGTGATCATGGAAAGCACACCAAACTTAGAGGTTTGCTTGTCCTCAAGCAAAAGAAAGGAAAGAGGGGAGAGAAGAGGAGAGAAAATTCGAATGGTGTGGGGAGAGAGGGGTGGCTGAACGTGTTTAAATAGGGGAGGAGGAGAGATTTTTCGAAAATTTGAGGGAGATTTGAGAAGATATGAAAGAAAATTGAGGAGATAATAGAGTTTTTGAAAGAGCCTAGGAAAGGATTTGAGATAGATTTGAAGAAGATTTGATTTTTGAAATTGGAAGGTGAATGATGAAAGTTTGTAATGTGTTTATGCAGAGAAGATTTTAATTTTTGAAATTGGAAGGTGAATGATGAAAGTTTGTAATGTGTTTATGCAGAAAAATATGGATCAAAACAAGAAAGTTTGAAAAAATTTGAAGTGGGAAACAAAATCTCCTCCCCTTGCCTTTCTGGCGTTAAACGCCCATAATGGTATCCATTCTGGCGTTTAACACCCATTTGTTGGCTAATTTGGGCGTTTAACGCCCAGCCAGGTACCCTGGCTGGCGTTAAACGCCAGGAATCCCTTTATCACTGGGCGTTTTGCTAAACGCCGCTGCACACCTGGCGTTAAACGCCCAGAATGGTGCCCATTCTGGCGTTTAACGCCCAAAATGGCACCTTTACTGGTGTTAAACGCCCAGAATGGTGCCCATTCTGGCGTTTAACGCCCAAAGTACCCCTTACTGGCGTTTTTTCGCCAGTAAGCTCCTTTTCTCTGCTTTTTGCACTGAATCCTTCTGTAACTCTGTGAATCCCTTAAATTTTGATAATTGCCCTTGTAGAAACAAAACATATGACTTGCTAATGACTGGGTTGCCTCCCAGCAAGCGCTTTTGTCTTTAGCTGGACCTTCACTGAGGATCATTCCAGCCTCAGGTTTGAGCAGTCCTGCTCAAAGTTACTTTCAAGATAATGTTTGATCCTCTGTCCATTAACAATGAACTTCTTGTCCGAATCAGTATCCTGAAGCTCAACATATTCATATGGTGATACTCCTGTAATCACATACGGACCCCTCCAGTGGGATTTCAGTTTTCCTGGAAACAATCTGAGCCTAGAGTTGAAGAGCAGGACTTTTTGTCCTGGCTCAAAGACTCTGGATGACAACTTCTTGTCATGCCATTTCTTTGCCTTTTCCTTATAAATCTTTGCATTTTCAAAGGCATTGAGTCTAAATTCATCTAGCTCATTTAGCTGGAGTAATCTTTTTTCACCAGCTAACTTAGCATCCAGGTTTAGGAATCTGGTTGCCCAGTAGGCTTTATGTCCCAGTTCCACGGGCAGATGACAGGCCTTGCCATACACAAGTTGGTATGGTGAGGTTCCTATTGGAGTCTTGAATGCTGTTCTGTATGCCCACAGAGCATCATCCAAGCTCCTTGCCCAATCCTTCCTTCGGGCTATTACAGTCCGTTCTAGAATTCTTTTTAGCTCTCTGTTGGAGACTTCAGCTTGCCCATTTGTCTGTGG
>NC_029773.3:74585846-74587437 GCF_000817695.3 Arachis duranensis | reverse complement strand
TGCGAAGTTGTGTTTATGCCATGGTATTGAACACCAAGTTTTTGGATTCATCACCGGGGATTAATTGAGTTGTGAAAAGTATTGATCACAATTTCGCATACCATGTTTTTGGCGCCGTTGCCGGGGATTGTTCGAGTATGGACAACTGACGGTTCATCTTGTTGCTTAGATTAGGTATTTTTTCTTCAGAGTTCTTAATAATGAATTCTAGTGTTTCAAGGTGATGTTCTTATCATCACCAAAGCTGATTGATCTTCATCAATTTAGCTCTTGAATGCAATGTTCTGCTGAAGCTTGGCTAGCCATGTCTAATTTCTTTAGACTAACATTGCATGATTCCTGGAATTCTCATTAAGAATTTTGATATCTTTATTTTCTTTTTCCACTTAATTTTCGAAAAAAAAAACACAAAAAAATTACAAAATCATAAAATCCAAAAAATTCTTGTTTGAGTCTAGTGTCTCATTTTAAGTTTGGTGTCAATTGCATGTTTCTGTTCTTTTTGCATTCATGCATTTGTCATTCATTTAATCTTCAAGTTGTTCTTGATGATTTCTTACTCTGATCTTTGAATTCTCTTGACTTGAGTGTTTATGTGTCTCATATGCATTCTCATTAGTGTCAGTAGTATACAAACTGCTAAGTTTGGTGTCTTGCATGCATTGTTATTTGATTTTAGTTGCATTTTGATTATTCCTTATTACTAAAAAAATCCAAAAAAATTTTTTAATTTGTGTCTTTTCAAGTCAATAATACAGAGAATTGAAGATTCAGAACATACAGCAGAGGAATTGCACAGAAAAAGCTGGGCGTTCAAAACGCCCAGTGAAGAAGGACAGACTGGCGTTTAAACGCCAGCCAGGGTACCTGGTTGGGCGTTTAACGCCCAAAAGGGTATAGTTTTGGGCGTTAAACGCCAGAATGTGCACCATTCTGGGCGTTTAACGCCAGGATGGCACAAGAGGGAAGATTTTGTTTTCAATGCAAATTTTTTTCAAGTTTTCAAAATTTTTCAAAATCAAATCTTTTTCAAATCATATCTTTTCAATCAAATCATTTTCAAAATCAATTTCTTTCTTTTTTCAAAGATACTTGCTACCAATTAATGATTTGATTCAACATTTCAAGTATGTTACCTTTTCTGTTGAGAAAGGTTTAATGTTTGAATCATATCTTTTCTTGATAGCCAAGTCATTAATTTTAAAATCAAATCTTTTTAAAATGTTTTCAAATCATATCTTCTCAATCACATCTTTTTAAAACTAATCATATCTTCTTAACCACATCCTTTTCAAAATAGCTTTCAATCAAATCTTTTTAATTTCTAATTTCAAAATCTTTTTCAAAAATCACTTTACTTCTTTTCCACTTTTTGTTTTCGAAAATTATCAATCAAAGTTTTTCAAAAATGTTTTCAAAATATTTTACTTAATTTTCGAAAATTACTTCCCTTCTTCTCACATCCTTCTATTTATGGACTAACATTATTCCTTAATGCAAAATTCGAATTCCATCTTCTTTGATAGGTTCGAATTTTCTACTTCTGCCTTCTATTTTTCTTTTCCTCTGACACCTCAAGGAATCTCTATAC
>NC_029773.3:74583999-74584540 GCF_000817695.3 Arachis duranensis | reverse complement strand
CAGCTGAGCAAGAGAATTACTGAACTCCCTCCTAGCACTCTTCCAAGCAATACAGAAGAAAATCCAAAAGGAGAGTGCAAGGCCATCAACATGGCCGAATTTGGAGAGGAAAGAGAGGCAGTGAACGCCACTGAGGAAGGCCTCAATGGACGTCCACTGGCCTCCAATGAGTTCCCCAATAAGGAACCATGGGAATCTGAGGCTCAAAAAGAGACCATAGAGATTCCATTGGACTTACTTCTGCCATTCATGAGCTCTGATGAGTATTCTTCCTCTGAAGAGGATGAGTATGTCACTGAAGAGCAAGTTGCTAAATACCTTGGAGCAATCATGAAGCTAAATGACAAGTTATTTGGAAATGAGACTTGGGAGGATGAACCTCCTTTGCTCACTAAAGAACTGGATAACTTGTCTAGGCAGAAACTACCTCAAAAGAGACAGGATCCTGGGAAGTTTTCAATACCTTGTACCATAGGCACCATAACCTTCAAAAAGGGCTTGTGTGACTTAGGGTCAAGTGTAAACCTCATGCCTCTCTCTA
>NC_029773.3:74582791-74583431 GCF_000817695.3 Arachis duranensis | reverse complement strand
TCACTAGAGATGGCAGACAACTCAAGAAAACAAGTTTATGGACTTGTGGAGGATGTTCTGGTAAAGGTTGAAGACCATTACATCCCTGCTGATTTCATAGTCCTAGAGACTGGGAAGTGCATGGATGAATCCATCATCCTTGGCAGACCCTTCCTAGCCACAGCAAAGGCTGTGATTGATGTTGATAGAGGAGAGTTGATCATTCAAGTGAATGAAAAATCCCTTGTGTTTAAGGCTCAAGGATACCCCTCTGTCATCATGGAGAGGAAGCATGAAGAGCTTCTCTCAAAACAGAGTCAAACAGAGCCCCCACAGTCAAACTCTAAGTTTGGTGTTGGGAGGCCACAACCAACTTCTAAGTTTGGTGTTGAACCCCCACATTCAAACTCTAAGTTTGGTGTTGGGAGGTTCCAACATTGCTCTGAGTATCTGTGAGGCTCCATGGGAGTCCTCTGTCAAGCTACTGACATTAAAGAAGCGCTTGTTGGGAGGCAACCCAATGCTACATTTCATATATATTTCCTTGTTATTTTATATTTTTTGTAGGTTGATGATCATGAGAAGTCACAAAATCAATGAAAGAAGCAAAAACAGAATGAAAAGCAGAAAGAAAAACAGCACACCCTGGAGGAGAGCGTGC
>NC_029773.3:74582065-74582694 GCF_000817695.3 Arachis duranensis | reverse complement strand
CGCCCAGTCTGGCACCATTCTGGGCGTTTAACGCCAGAAAGGGGCACCAGACTGGCGTTAAACGCCAGAAAAGGGCAAGAAGCTGGCGTTAAACGCCAGAAATGGGCACCAGCCCGGCGTTTAACGCCAGAATTGGCTAAAAACGCAATTTTGCTTGCCATTTGGTGCAGGGATGACTTTTCCTTGACACCTCAGGATCTGTGGATCCCACAGGATCCCCACCTACCCTACCACTCTCTCTCTTCTTCACCCATTCACCAATCACCTCACCACCTCTTCCCCAAAAACCCTTCACCTATCAAATCCCATCTTTCTCTTCACCACTCACATCCATCCTTCATAAAACCCCACCTACCTCACCATTCAAATTTAAACCACTTTTCCACCCAAACCCACCCTCACTTGACCGGACCCTACCCTCCCCCCTCTCCTATATAAACCCATCTTCACTCTTTCATTTTCACACAACCTAAACACCACTTCTTCCCCTTCTTGGCCGAACACAACGCCATTCCATTCTTTCTCATTTCTTCTTCTTCTACTCTCTTCTTTCTTCTTTTGCTCGAGGACGAGCAAACCTTTTAAGTTTGGTGTGGTAAAAGCATTGCTTTTTGTTTTTCCATAACCAA
>NC_029773.3:74579870-74580059 GCF_000817695.3 Arachis duranensis | reverse complement strand
TGATTCAGAGACTGAAAAGGACTGCAGATGCTGTTGGATTCTGACCTCCCTGCACTCGAAGTGGATTTTCTGGAGCTACAATAGCCCAATTGGCACGCTCTCAACGGCGTTGGAAAGTAGACATCTTGGGCTTTCCAGCAATATATGATAGTCCATACTTTGCCCAAGATTTGATGGCCCAAACCGGCG
>NC_029773.3:74577088-74578853 GCF_000817695.3 Arachis duranensis | reverse complement strand
GGTATTGAACACCAAGTTTTTGGATTCATCACCGGGGATTAATTGAGTTGTGAAAAGTATTGATCACAATTTCGCATACCACCTCCTTTGTGGTTGGACCATTGGTTTGGCATTATCCTCCAACAGGATCTTGTGCATGCATCTAGCTGGGCTAATGCCCTTAAGATCACTTATGGACCACCCAAGAGCTGTCCTGTATGTCCTTAGCACTTGAATCAGTGCTTCCTCTTCCTGTGGATTTAAAGCAGAGCTTATAATCACTGGAAAAGTGTCACCCTCTCCCAGAAATGCATACTTCAGGGATGGTGGTAGTGGTTTGAGTTCAGGTTTGGGAGGCTTATCCTCCTCCTAAGGAATTTTCGAAAATTCCTTTGTTTCCACTAATTCTTCTTGATCAGGTTGAGCATCTTTGAATATGTCCTCAAGCTCTAATTCTAGGCTTTCAGTCATATTGATCTCTTCTACCAGAGAGTCAATAATGTCAGCGCCCATGCAGTCATTTGGTGTGTCTGGATGCTGCATAGCTTTTACAGCATTCAACTTGAACTCATCCTCATTGACTCTCAGGGTTACTTCCCCTTTTTGTACATCAATGAGAGTCCGTCCAGTTGTTAGGAAAGGTCTTCCTAGAATGAGAGTTGCACTCTTGTGCTCCTCCATTTCCAGCACCACAAAGTCAGTTGGAAAAGTGAATGGCCCAACCTTGACAATCATGTCCTCTATTATGCCTGATGGTTATTTAATGGAGCCATCAGCAAGTTGGAGGCATATCCGGGTTGGTTTGACTTCTTCAGTCAACCCAAGCTTTCTGATAGTGGAAGCAGGTATTAGATTGATGCTTGCTCCAAGATCACACAGGGCTGTCTTGGTGCAAGCACCTTCTAATGTGCATGGAATCATAAAGCTTCCTGGATCTTGAAGCTTTTTTGGTAAGCTTTTTAGAATGACTGCACTGCATTCTTCAGTGAGAAATACTTTTTCAGTCTCTCTCCAATCCTTCTTATGGCTTAAGATCTCTTTCATGAACTTAGCATAAGAAGGTATTTGCTCAAGTGCCTCTGCAAATGGAATCTTTATTTCAAGAGTCCTTAGATAGTCTACAAAGCGGGCAAATTGCTTATCCTATTCCGCTTGGCGAAGTTTCTGAAGATAAGGCATCTTGGCTTTATATTCTTCAACCTTAGTTGCTGCAGGTTTATTCCTTATAGAAGTGGTTGAAGAAGCCTTTTTAGAGGGATTTCTGTCAGCACTCTCAGGTGTCTGATCCTCCCTTGGCGTCTGAACGCCAGGATTGGGTGAAGATTGGGCATTTAACGCCAATTTCTCTCCCTTTTCTGGCATTTGAACGCCAGAACTGGGCAGGGAATGGGCGTTTAACGCCAGCTTTCCCCCCCCTTTTCTGGCGTTTGAACGCCAAAAGTATTCCTCTCTGGGCTCTTACTGTCCTCAGAGGGATTTTGGACAGTGGTTTGGTTATCCTCTGTCAATTGTTCCTTATTTGGCTTTTTGCTACTTTGAGCAATGTTATTCAATGTCTTCCCACTCCTCAGTTGAACTGCTTGACATTCTTCTGTTATCTGTTTAGATATCTGCTGTTTTGCCTGATTCAACTGCAGTTCTATGTTCTTGTTAGCAATTTTAGTTTCATGGAGCATCTCTTTAAATTCTGCTAATTATTTTGTCATCAGGTGTAATTGTTGATTAAGCTCAATCATCTGTTCTTGAGGATTAGGATCAGTGGCTACTGCCATGACTTCCTCTTTTG
>NC_029773.3:74575448-74576464 GCF_000817695.3 Arachis duranensis | reverse complement strand
AACTGAATCAATTAGTTAATTAAAAAGATTTTGGAATTAGCAATAGAAAAGATATGATTGAAAATTATTTTGAAAGAGATTTGATTTTTTTTTGAAAAGAGGAAAGAGAAAAACAACAAAATGACACCAAACTTAAAATTTTTAGAAAATCAAACACTAATTTTCGAAAATTTTAAGGGAAAAACACAAAAAGGACACCAAACTTAGAATTTTTAAGGATAAAAAAGGAACTAAGGACATGCAAATTCGAAAATTAAAAGAAAAATAAAAGCATGCAATTGACACCAAACTTAAAATATGAAACTAGTCTCAACTAAAAGACTCTAAACCAACAAAAATAAAACAGTCCTAATCTAAGCAACAAGATAAGCCGTCAGTTGTCCAAACTCGAACAATCCCCGGCAACGGCGCCAAAAACTTGGTGCACGAAATTGCAATCACACTTTTGCAATTCCGCACAACTAACTAGCAAGTGCACTGGGTCATCCAAGTAATACCTTACGTGAGTAAGGGTCGATCCCACGGAGATTGTCGGCTTGAAGCAAGCTATGGTTATCTTGTAACTCTTAGTCAGGATATCAATAATTATCAGGGTTGATTGTGAAAAGTGAAAGAACATGAAATAAGTACTTGTTTTGTAGTAATGGAGAACATGTTGAGGTTTTGGAGATGCTCTATCTTCTGAATCTCTGCTTTCCTACTGTCTTCTTCTTCAAGCACGCAAGGCTCCTTCCATGGCAAGCTGTATGTAGGGTTTCACTGTTGTCAATGGCTACCTCCCATCCTCTCAGTGAAAATGTTCAACGCACCCTGTCACGGCACGACTATTCAGCTGTCGGTTCTCGATCATGTCGGAATAGAATCCAGTGATTCTTTTGCGTCTGTCACTAACGCCCCACAATCGCGAGTTTGAAGCTCGTCACAATCATTCAATCATTGAATCCTACTCAGAATACCACAGATAAGGTTTAGACCTTCCGGATTCTCTTGAATGCCGCCATCAATTCTAGCTTATG
>NC_029773.3:74572605-74575213 GCF_000817695.3 Arachis duranensis | reverse complement strand
AAACAGTAGTAATTGCATTAATCCATCAAGACACAGCAGAGCTCCTCACCCCCAACCATGGGGTTTAGAGACACATGCTGTAGAAGACACAATGAGAAACGTGTAAAGTGTCATGATGTACAGATACAATGTCAAAAGATCCTATTAATAGTGAACTAATAACCTAGGGTATACAGAAATGAGTAAATGACATAAAAATCCACTTCTAGGTCCACTTAGTGTGTGCTTGGGCTGAGCATTGAAGCTTTCATGTGTAGAGACTTTTTCTGGAGTTAAACGCCAGCTTTTATGCCAGTTTGGGCGTTTAACTCCAATTTTTATGCCAGTTCCAGCGTTAAACGCTAGGAATTCTGAAGCTGATTTGCAACGCCGGTTTGGGCCATCAAATCTCGGGTAAAGTATGGACTATTATACATTGCTGGAAAGTCCAGGATGTCTACTTTCCAACGCCGTTGAGAGCGTGCCAATTGGGCTTCTGTAGCTCCAGAAAATCTACTTCGAGTGCAGGGAGGTCAGAATCCAACAGCATCTGCAGTCCTTTTCAGCATCTGAATCAGATTTTTGCTCAGGTCCTTCAATTTCAGCCAGAAAATACTTGAAATCATAGAAAAACACACAAAATCATAGTAAAGTCCAGAAAAGTGAATTTTAACTAAAAACTAATAAAAATTATACTAAAAACTAACTAGATTATACTAAAAACATACTAAAAACAATGCCAAAAAGCGTATAAATTATCCGCTCATCAGAAACAATTGGAGGAAGCCATAATTGTTGAAGAGGAAGAAGTGGTTGAGGACTTAGGGGATGTTGAAAGTCCATTGGAAGCTAAAGTTATAGAGCCCTCTAAGGTTGAAGAGGTTGATCAAGAGATGAATTCAATCATTGGAGAATTTTTATCTACTATTGAATCCTCTCCCATTGGACATGAGTTAGAGGTCAAAGAAGAATGTGCACAACCTCCCATACCTTTAGCAAGTAATGAAAAAAATTGGATCATAAGAAACCTACCAAGAGGTGGAGGTAAATCAAAAAGAGCACAAGGGAGTGGAGCTTGCAAGGCCGTTGGAAACAACCCTTCCTAAGTCACCATCCATCACAATATTCAAGTGGGTAAAATTCTTATCCCTAAGGTTCACTTTTTTGCATGAATATGGTTTGCTTGAGACGGATGGTCAACTTAGGGCTCTTTGTGTAATTAAGAGCAAGAGACAAATGGTTAGTGGTTGGAAATACAAACCTAGGTTCATTATGGTTGAGAGGTCAAAGTTGAATTGCAAAGGTTGGAGTCATGCTACATTGAATGGGTTTAGAAGGATAGCTTGGTGCCTAAAGGTGAATTCTAAGGTTATGCGACCCGAGTGGAACAATGATGATCAACTTGAAGACGGGTGTAGAAATAGGATTTGGGATCCGGGAATATATGAAGATCAACTTTGGGAACCCTTAGCTTCTGTGGAACTTCATCAAAGCTTGGAACTATTAATTTTGAATGTTGGAGCTTATTGGAAGTCCAAGCATTGGTGGAAGTTCAAAGATGAGTACAAGCACAAGACACCATGACAAGGAGCTTCCCAATTGTCTAACTTAAGGACAATAAATAAAAGTGCTAGGTGGGAGACACCCCACCATGGTAACATCTTTTCATTTTTTCTCTTTTATATATTGATGCACCACGATTTCGTGGCACATCTTGTGCTTAATTGAGTGGATTTTATCCACTCATCTCACACTTATTCATGTAAATTGCATGTCTTACATTTTCCTTCCTGATTTTGTGCTATGATTGAAAACATGCTTCTTTGACCTTAGATTTGCTAATTTTAATCTTCTCTTATTACCATTCGATACCTTGATATGTGTGTTGAGTGTTTTCAGAGATTACAGGGCAAGAATGGCGTAGAGGATGGAAAGGAAGCATGCAAAAGTGGAAGGAATACAAGAAGCTGAAGGAACTGCAAAGCTGTCAATCCTGACCTCTTCACACTCCATTGATCATAACTTGAGCTACAGAGGTCCAAATAAAGCGGTTCCAGTTGCGTTGGAAAGCTAACGTCTGGGGCTTCGAAATGATATATAATTTGCTATAGTGGCCATGCAGCTGGGAGACGTGCACGCGCACTTGATGCGCACGTGCACATTGGCAAAAAGTCCATCGGCGCCTGGTGCACGAAATTGTGATCACTACTTTTCACAAATCAATTAATCTCCGGTGATGAACCCAAAAACTTGGTGTTCAATACCATGGCATAAACACAACTTCGCACAACTAACCAGCAAGTGTACTGGGTCGTCCAAGTAATAAACCTTACGCGAGTAAGGGTCGATCCCACAGAGATTGTTGGTATGAAGCAAGCTATGGTCACCTTGTAAATCTCAGTCAGGCAAACTCAAATGGGTATAGTGATAAACGCATAAAACATAAAGATAAAGATAGAGATACTTATGTAATTCATTGGTAGGAACTTCAGATAAGCGTATGAAGATGCCTTCCCTTCCGTCTCTCTGCTTTCCTACTGTCTTCATCCAATCCTTCTTACTCCTTTCCATGGCAAGCTTAATGCAAGGGTTTCACCGTTGTCAGTGGCTACCTCCCATCCTCTCAGTG
>NC_029773.3:74568691-74569765 GCF_000817695.3 Arachis duranensis | reverse complement strand
GGAAAAACAAAAAGCAATGCTTTTACCACACCAAACTTAAAAGGTTTGCTCGTCCTCGAGCAAAAGAAGAAAGAAGAGAGTAGAAGAAGAAGAAATGAGGAAGAAGGGAATGGCTTTGTGGTTCGACCAAAAAGGGGAAGAAGTGGTGTTTAGGTTGTGTGAAAATGAAGGAGGGAAGATGGGTTTATATAGGAGAGGGGAAGGGTGATGTTCGGCCAAGTGAGGGCGGGTTTGGGTGGGAAAGTGGTTTGAATTTGAATGGTGGGGTAGGTGGGGTTTTATGAAGGATGGATGTGAGTGGTGAAGAGAAAGATGGGATTTGATAGGTGAAGAGTTTTTGGGGAAGAGGTATTGAGGTGATTGGTGAATGGGTGAAGAAGAGAGAGAGTGGTGGGGTAGGTGGGGATCCTGTGGGGTCCACAGATCCTGAGGTGTCAAGGATAATTCATCCCTGCACCAAGTGGCGAGCAAAAATGCTCCTTCTGCCAATCTTGGCATTAAACGCCGGGCTGGTGCCCATTTCTGGCATTTAACACCAGCTCCTTGCCCATTCCTGGCGTTAAACGCCAATCTGGTGCCTTTTTCTGGCGTTAAACGCCCAGAATGGTGCCAGATTGGGCGTTAAACGCCCATCTGCTAACCTTACTGGCGTTTAAACGCCAGTAGGTGCGTTCTCCAGGGTGTGCTGTTTTTCTTTCTTTTTTTCATTCTGTTTTTGCTTTTTTCATTGATTTTGTGACTTCTCATAATCATCAACCTACAAAAAAAACATAAAATAACAAAAGAAAATAGTTAATTATAAAACATTGGGTTGCCTCCCAACAAGCGCTTCCTTAATGTCAGTAGCTTGACAGTGGGCCCTCGTGGAGTCTCACAGATATTCAGAGCAATGTTGGAACCTCCCAACACCAAACTTAGAGTTTGAATGTGGGTGTTCAACACCAAACTTAGAAGTTGGTTATGGCCTCCCAACACCAAACTTAGAGTTTGACTGTGGGGGCTCTGTTTGGCTCTGTTTTGAGGGAAGCTCTTCATGCTTCCTCTCCATGGTGACAGAGGGATATCCTTGAGCCT
>NC_029773.3:74567857-74568414 GCF_000817695.3 Arachis duranensis | reverse complement strand
CTTCTCCATTACAGAGAGAGGCATGAGGTTTACACTTGACCCTAAGTCACACAAGGCCTTCTTGAAGGTCATGGTGCCTATGGTACAAGGTATTGAAAACTTCCCAGGATCCTGTCTCTTTTGAGGTAATTTCTGCCTAGACAAGTCATCCAGTTCTTTGGTGAGCAAAGGGGGTTCATCCTCCCAAGTCTCAATTCCAAATAACTTGTCATTCAGCTTCATGATTGCTCCAAGGTATTTGGCAACTTGCTCTTCAGTGACATACTCATCCTCTTCAGAGGATGAATACTCATCTGAGCTCATGAATGGCAGAAGTAAGTCCAATGGAATCTCTATGGTCTCATTTTGAGCCTCAGATTCCCATGGTCCCTCATTGGGAAACTCATTGGAGGCCAGTGGACGTCCATGGAGGTCTTCCTCAGTGGCGTTCACTGCCTCTCCTCCCTCCCAAAATTCGGCCATATTGATGGCCTTGCACTCTCCTTTTGGATTTTCTTCTGTATTGCTTGGAAGAGTACTAGGAGGGAGTTCAGTAATTTTCTTGCTCAGCTGACCCA
>NC_029773.3:74562232-74564268 GCF_000817695.3 Arachis duranensis | reverse complement strand
AATACAATAGTAAAAGGTCCTATATATAGAAAACTAGTAGCCTAGGGTTTACAGAGATGAGTAAATGACATAAAAATCCACTTCCGGGCCCACTTGGTGTGTGCTTGGGCTGAGCAATGAAGCATTTTCGTGTAGAGACTCCTCTTGGAGTCAAACGCCAGCTTTGGTGCCAGTTTGGGCGTTTAACTCCCATTCTTGTGCCAGTTCCGGCGTTTAACGCTGGAATTCCTGAGGGTGACTTTGAACGCCGGTTTGGGCCATCAAATCTTGGGCAAAGTATGAACTATCATATATTGGTGGAAAGCCCAGGATGTCTACTTTCCAACGCTGTTGAGAGCGCGCCAATTGGGCTTCTGTAGCTCCAGAAAATCCACTTCGAGTGCAGGGAGGTCAGAATCCAACAGCATCTATAGTCCTTTTTGGTCTCTGAATCAGATTTTTGCTCAGGTCCCTTAATTTCAGCCAGAAAATACCTGAAATCACAGAAAAACACACAAACTCATAGTAAAGTCCAGAAAAGTGAATTTTAACTAAAAACTAATAAAAATATACTAAAAACCAACTAGATCATACCAAAAACATACTAAAAACAATGCCAAAAAGCGTACAAATTATCCGCTCATCAGCGCCCACGCGCACCTGGCGCATACGCCCGACATGCTCGATGTACTGCAACTGCAGAAATCGCTGGGGGCAATTTCTGAGCTGTTTTTGACCCAATTTTTGGCCTAAAAAATATAAATTAGAGGCTATAGAGTGGGAGAATCAATTCATTCATCACACAACTTATTATTCACAATTTTAGGTTTTAGATGTAGTTTCTAGAGAGAGAGGCTCTCTCCTCTCTGTAAGTTTTAGGATTCTTAGGTTTAGCTATTTTCAATTTAGGATTTCTCTTCTACTCTTATTGATTACTCATTGTTATTACTTTAGTTTGTGAACTTTTGATGTTAGATTCAATTTCCCTATTAATGCAATTGATTGTTTGGATTTTATTCTCTTGTTGCTTTTCTATGCTTTTGTGTTGTGCCTTCCAAGTGTTTGATAAAATGCTTGGGAGGGTTCTAGAGTAGATTTTTCTCCTTTTGGCTTGGTTGAGTAATTGGTTACACTTGAGTTATCAAACTCCTTTGTTGATGGATAATTATTATGTTTGCTAGTTTATTTGAATTCCACTAACTCTAGTCTCTCCAAAAGAGTTGACTAGGACTCGAGGAAATCAAATTGATTTATCCACTTGACATACCTTCATAGTTAGAGGTTGACCAAGTGGGAGCAACGAACAATTCTCATCACAATTGATAAGGATAACTAGGATAGGATATTGATGAGTGGATAATTTGTACGCTTTTTGGCATTGTTTTTAGTATGTTTTTAGTATGTTTTAGTTAGTTTTTATTATATTTTTATTAGTTTTTAGTTAAAATTCACTTTTCTGGACTTTACTATGAGTTTGTGTGTTTTTCTGTGATTTCAGGTATTTTCTGGCTGAAATTGAGGGACCTGAGCAAAAATATGATTCAGAGGCTGAAAAGGACTGCAAATGCTGTTGGATTCTGACCTCCCTGCACTCGAAGTGGATTTTCTGGAGCTACAAATACCCAATTGGCGTGCTCTCATCTGCGTTGAAAAGTAGATATCCTGGGCTTTCCAGCAATGTATAATAATTCATACTTTGCTCGAGATTTGATGGCCCAAACAGGCGTTCCAAGTCAGCTCAAGAATTCTTGCGTAAAACGCCGGAACTGGCACAAGAATGGGAGTTAAACGCCCAAACTGGCACAATAGCTGGCGTTTAACTCCAAGAAGAGTCTCTACACAAAAATGCTTCAATGCTCAGCCCAAGCACACACCAAGTGGGCCCGGAAGTGGATTTTTATGTCATTTACTCATTTCTGTAAACCCTAACTACTAGTTCTCTATAAGTAGGACCTTTTGCTATTGTATTAGAGGTCTTTTGATCACTTGAATCTTTTGATCATGTTTTTATGATTGAACCCTCTTTGGGAGGCTGGCCATTCGGCCATGCCTAGACA
>NC_029773.3:74555539-74561976 GCF_000817695.3 Arachis duranensis | reverse complement strand
CCGTTCTACAAGCAAACAAGGCTTGAATGTTTATCTCTTGGATTTCTTAATCGGAATCTTCGTGGTATAAGCTAGAATTGATGGCGGCATTCGAGAGAATCCAGAAGGTCTAAACCTTGTCTGTGGTATTCTGAGTAGGATTCAAGGATTGAATGACTGTGATGAGCTTCAAACTCGCGATTGTGGGGCGTTAGTGACAGACGCAAAAGAATCACTGGATTCTATTCCGACATGATCGAGAACCGACAGCTGAATAGCCGTGCTGTGACAGAGCGCGTTGAACATTTTCACTGAGAGGATGGGAGGTAGCCATTAAAAACGGTGAAACCCTACATACAACTTGCCATGGAAAGGAGTAAGAGGGATTGGATGAAGACAGTAGGAAAGCAGAGAGACGGAAGGGACAAAGCATCTCCATACACTTATATGAAATTCTCACCAATGAATTACATAAGTATCTCTATCTTTATTTTATGTTTTATTCATAAATCATTCATAACCATTTGAATCTGGCTGACTGAGATTTACAAGATGACCATAGCTTCCTTCATACCAACAATCTCCATGGGATCGACCCTTACTCGCGTAAGGTTTATTACTTGGACGACCCAGTGCACTTGCTGGTTAGTTGTGCGAAGTTGTGATAAAGAATTGAGATTGCAATTGAGCGTACCATGTTGATGGCGCCATTGATGATCACAATTTCGTGCACCAAGTTTTTGGCGCCGTTGCCGAGGATCGTTCGAGTTTGGACAACTGACGGTTCATCTTGTTGCTTAGATTAGGTATTTTTCAGAATTTTTAAGAATGAATTCTAGTGTTTCAAGGTGATGTTCTTATCATCACCAAAGCTGATTGATCTTCATCAATTTAGCTCTTGAATGCAATGTTCTGCTGAAGCTTGGCTAACCATATCTAATTCCTTTAGACTGAAGCTTTAGACTAACATTGCATGATTCCTGGAATTCTTATTAAAAATTTTGAATCTCTTTATTTTCTGCTCCATATAATTTTCAAAAAAAAAACAAAAAATTGCAAAATCATAAAAACCAAAAATATTTCTTGTTTGAGTCTAGTGTCTTATTTTAAGTTTGGTGTCAATTGCATGTTTCTGTTCTTCTTGCATTAATCATGTGTCTTCATTGATCTTTAAGTTGTTCTTGATGATTTCATTTCTCTGATCTTTAAATTCTCTTGTTTTGTGTGTTTTATTGTTTCTCATATGCATTCTCAATTTGTTAGTGTCAGTAGTATACAAACTTCTAAGTTTGGTGTCTAGGATGCATTGTTTATTTGATCTTAGTTTTATTTTGATTATTCCTCATTATTAAAAATCCAAAATTTTTTTTAATTTGTGTCTTTTCAAGTCAAAAATACAGAGAATTGAAGATTCTGAACATACAGCAGAGGAATTACACAGAAAAAGCTAGGCGTTCAAAACGCCCAGTGAGGAAGGAAAAAAAAGCTGGGCGTTCAAAACGCCCAGTGAGGAAGGAAAACTGGCGTTTAAACGCCAGCCAGGACACCTGGCTGGGCGTTTAACGCCCAAAAGGGTGGCATTTTGGGCGTTAAATGCCAGAATGGATACCATTCTGGGCGTTTAACGCCAGGATGGCACAAGAGGGAAGATTTTGTTTTTAATGCAAATTTTTTTCAAGTTTTCATAATTTTTCAAAATCAAATCTTTTTCAAATCATATCTTTTCAATCATATATTTTCAAAATCAATTTCTTTCCATTTTCAAAAAAATACTTGCTAACAATTAATGATTTGATTCAACATTCCAAGTATGTTGCCTTTTCTATTGAGAAAGGTTTAATGTTTGAATCATATCTTTTCTTGTTAGCCAAGTCCTTGATTTTAAAAATCAAATCTTTTTAAATTGTTTTTCAAATCATATCTTTTCAATCAAATCTTTTTAAAACCATAATTTTTCAATCATATCTTTTTAATCACATCTTTTTCAAAATAAGTTTTCAATCATATCTTTTTTATTTCTAATTTCAAAATCTTTTTCAAAAATCACATAATTTCTTTCCCACTCTTAGTTTTCGAAAATCATCAATCAATTTTCAAAATATTTTTTTTAAATCTTTTTAATTTATTTCTTCCCCTCTTCTCACATCCTTCTATTTATGGACTAACATGTACAGTCGAACTCTATCTTTCTAAGTTCGAATTCTTCTACCTCTTCCTTCTATTTTTCTTTTCCTCTGACACCTCAAGGAATCTCTATACTGTGACATAGAGGATTCCATATTTTCTTGTTCTCTTCTCTTTTATATGAGCAGAAGCAAAGACAACTCTCTGTAGAAAGAACTTTGAAGCGAAAGCTAAGAGAAGCTAAAGCACAACTCTCTGTAGAGGACCTAACAGAATTCTTCAAAGAAGAAGACATGGCAGCCGAAAACAACAACAATGCCAACAATGCAAGGAAGGTGCTGAGTGATTTTACTGCACCTACTCCCGACTTCTATGGGAGAAGCATCTCTATCCCTACTATTAGAGCAAACAACTTTGAGCTTAAACCTCAATTAGTTTCTCTAATGCAACAGAATTGCAAGTTGCATGGACTTCCATTGGAAGATCCTCATCAGTTTTTAGCTGAATTCTTGCAAATCTGTGACACTGTTAAGACCAATGGGGTTGACCCTGAGGTCTACAGACTTATGCTATTCCCTTTCGCTGTAAGAGACAGAGCTAGGAAATGGTTGGACTCACAACCTAAAGAAAGCCTGAACTCTTGGGAAAAGCTAGTCAATGCCTTCTTGGCAAAGTTCTTTCCACCTCAAAAATTGAGTAAGCTTAGAGTGGAAGTCCAAACCTTCAGACAGAAGGAAGGAGAATCCCTCTATAAAACTTAGGAAAGATACAAACAATTGATCAGAAAGTGTCCTTCTGACATGCTTTCTGAATGGAGCATCATAGGTATCTTCTATGATGGTCTGTCTGAACTGTCCAAGATGTCATTGGATAGCTCTGCTGGAGGATCTCTTCATCTGAAGAAGACGCCTGCAGAAGCTCAAGAACTGATTGAAATGGTTACAAATAACCAATTCATGTACACTTTTGAAAGGAACCCTATAAACAATGTGACGAATCAGAAGAAAGGAGTTCTTGAGATTGATACTCTGAATGCCATATTGGCTCAGAACAAAATTTTGACTCAGCAAGTCAATATGATTTCTCAAAGTCTGTCTGGAATGCAAGCTGCACCAGGCAGTACTAAGGATGCTTCATCTAAAGAAGAAGCTTATGATCCTGAGAACCCTTCAATGGAAGAGGTGAATTACATGGGAGAACCCTATGGAAACACCTATAATCCTTCATGGAGAAATCATCCAAATCTCTCATGTAAGGATCAATAGAGACCTCAACAAGGTTTCAACAACAACAATGGTGGAAGAAACAGGTTTAGCAATAGCAAACCTTTTCCATCATCATCTCAGTAATAGATAGAGCATTCTGAGCAGAATTCTTCTAACTTAGCAAACTTAGTCTCTGATCTATCTAAGGCCACTCTCAGTTTCATGACTGAAACAAGGTCCTCCATTAGAAACTTGGAGGCACAAGTGGGTCAGCTGAGTAAGAAAGTTACTGAACTCCCTCCTGGTACTCTTCCAAGCAATACAGAAGAGAATCCAAAAGGAGAGTGTAAGGCCATAAACATGGCCGAATTTGGAGAGGAGGAAGAGGCAGTGAGCGCCACTGAGGAAGACCTCAATGGACGTCCACTGGCCTCCAATGAGTTCCCTAATGAGGAACCATGAGAATCTGAGGCTCACACTGAGACCATGGAGATTCCATTGGATTTACTTCTGCCATTCATGAGCTCTGATGAGTATTCTTCGTCTGAAGAGGATGAAGATGTCACTGAAGAGCAAGTTGCTAAATACCTTGGAGCAATCATGAAGCTAAATGACAAGTTATTTGGTAATGAGACTTGGGAGGATGAACCCCCTTTGCTCACCAAAGAACTGGATGACTTGTCTAGGCAGAGATTATCTCAAAAGAGACAGGACCCTGGGAAGTTCTCAATACCTTGTACAGTAGGCACCATGACCTTCAAGAAGGCTCTATGTGACCTAGGATCAAGCATAAACCTCATGCCTCTCTCCGTAATGGAGAAGCTAGGGATCTTTGAGGTACAAGCTGCAAGAATCTCACTAGAGATGGCAGACAATTCAAGAAAACAAACTTATGGACTGGTAGAGGATGTTCTGGTAAAAGTTGAAGACCATTACATCCCTGCTGATTTCATAGTCCTAGAGACTGGGAAGTGCATGGATGAATCCATCATCCTTGGCAGACCCTTCCTAGCCACAACAAAGGCTATAATTGATGTTGACAGAGGAGAATTGATCATTCAAGTGAATGAAGAATCCTTTGTGTTTAAGGCTCAAGGATATCCCTCTGTAACCATGGAGAGGAAGCATGAAGAGCTTCTCTCAAAATAGAGTCAAACAGAGCCCCCACAGTCAAACTCTAAGTTTGGTGTTGGGAAGCCACAACCAAATTCTAAGTTTGGTGTTGAACCCCCACATTCAAACTCTAAGTTTGGTGTTGGGAGGTTTCAACATTGCTCTGAGTATCTGTGAGGCTCCATGAGAGCCCACTGTCAAGCTACTGACATTAAAGAAGCGTTTGTTGGGAGGCAACCCAATGTTATATTTATCTAATTTTCCTTTGTTATTTTATGTTTTCTATAGGTTGATGATCATGGGAAGTCACAAAATCAATTGAAAAAGTAGAAACAAAATAAAAAACAGAAAGAAAAATAGCACACCCTGGAGGAGAAACTTGCTGGCGTTTAAACGCTAGTAAGGGCAGCAAATGGGCATTTAACGCCCAGTCTGGCACCATTCTGGGCGTTTAACACCAGAAAAGGGGCACCAAACTGGCGTTAAACGCCAGGAAAGGGCAAGAAGCTGGCGTTAAACGCCAGAAATGGGCACCAGCCCGGCGTTTAACGCCAGAATTGGAATAAAGAGAATTTTTGCTCGCCATTTGGTGCAGGGATGAATTTTCCTTGACACCTCAGGATCTGTGGACCCGACAGGATCCCCACCTATCCCACCACTCTCTCCCCTCTTCACTTCTTCATTTTCACACAACCGAAGCACTACTTCTCCCCTTTGGCCGAACCACAAAGGGTCAACTTTGATCAAAGGTTGGACCAAGTCCTCATAGACCTTTGTGAAGAGGGCGCTCAATGGAAGAGAGATTCAAGAGGGAAGCCGGTTCAAAGAAGGCATGACCTCAAGCCCATCACCAAGAAAAGGTTGGAGCAAATAAGAGAACCTCATCAAGAGCATGAGGAAATTCCTCATGATGAAATCCCTGAGATGCCTCAAGGGATGTACTTTCCTCCACAAAACTATTGGGAGCAAATCAACACCTCCCTAAGAGAATTGAGTTCCAACATGGGACAACTAAGGGTGGAGCAACAAGAACATTCCATTCTCCTCCATGAAATTAAAGAAGATCAAAGAGTCATGAGAGAGGAGCAACAAAGGCAAGGAAGAGACATTGAGGAGCTCAAGCACTCCATAAGATCTTCAAGAGGAAGAACAAGCCGCCATCACTAAGGTGGACCCGTTCTTTAATCTCCTTGTTCTTTAATTTCTTGTTTTTCGAATTTTTATGCCTATGTTTATCTATGTTTGTGTCTTATGATCATTAGTGTCTTAGTGTCTATGCCTTAAAGTTATGAATGTCCTATGAATCCATCGCTTCTTAAATGAAAAAAATGTTCTTAATTGGAAAAGAGAAGAATTGCATGAATTTTGAATTTTATAACAGATTAATTATTTTAATGTGGTGGCAACACTTTGACTTCTGAATGTATGCTTGAACAGTGCATATGTCTTTTGAATTTGTTGTTCATGAATGTGGGCTCTTGAAAGAATGATGAAAAAGGAGACATGTTACTGAGGATCTGAAAAACCATAAAAATAATTCTTGAAGCAAGAAAAAGCATTGAATTCAAAAAAAAGAGAAAAAAGGGGAAAGAAAAAAGAAAAAAATAAAGTTGTGATCCAAGAAAAAAAGAGTGTGCTTAAGAACCCTGGACACCTCTAATTGGGGACTCTAGCAAAGCTGAGTCACAATCTGAAAAGGTTCACCCAGTTATGTGTCTGTGGCATGTATGTATCCGGTGGTAATACTGGAAAACAGAGTGCTTTGGGCCATAGCCAAGACTCATAAAGTAGCTATGTTCAAGAATCATCATACTAAACTAGGAGAATCAATAACAGTATCTGGATTCTGAGTTCCTATAGAAGCCCATCATTCTGAATTTCAAAGGATAAAGTGAGATGCCAAAACTGTTCAGAGGCAAAAAGCTAAAAGCCCCGCTCATCTAATTAATACTGATCTTCATAGATGTTTTTGGAATTCATTGCATATTCTCTTCTTTTTATCCTATTTGATTTTCA
>NC_029773.3:74535567-74554684 GCF_000817695.3 Arachis duranensis | reverse complement strand
GGTCTAAACCTTGTCTGTGGTATTCTGAGTAGGATTCAAGGATTGAATGACTGTGACGAGCTTCAAACTCGCGATTGTGGGGCATTAGTGACAGACGTAAAAGAATCATTAGATTCTAATCCGACATGATCGAGAACCGACAGCTGAATAGCCATGCTGTGACAGAGTGCGTTGAACATTTTCACTGAGAGGATGGGAGGTAGCCATTGACAATGGTAAAACCCTGCATACAGCTTGCCATGGAAAGGAGTAAGAAGGATTGGATGAAGACAGTAGGAAAGCAGAGAGACGGAAGGGACAAAGCATCTCCATACACTTATCTGAAATTCTCACCAATGAATTACATAAGTATCTCTATCTTTATTTTATGTTTTATTCATAAATCATTCATAACCATTTCAATCTTCCTGATTGAGATTTACAAGATGACCATAGCTTGCTTCATACCAACAATCTCCGTGGGATCGACCCTTACTCGCGTAAGGTTTATTACTTGGACGACCCAGTGCACTTGCTGGTTAGTTGTGCGAAGTTGTGATAAAGAATTGAGATTGCAATTGAGCATACCATGTTGATGGCGCCATTGATGATCACAATTTCGTGCACCAGATATCCAGTTCTCATACCTTGCAAGAGCTTTTCTAGTTATTAGTCTACTTCTTTTACCATTTACTTTCCTTGATCCTTATCTCAAAAACTCCAAAAGCACACTTTTCCACAACCAATTATAAGCACACTTCCCTGCAATTCCTTGAGAGACGATCCAAGGTTTAAATGCATCGGTTATCAATTTTATTAGGAATTTGTTACTTGTGACAACCAAGATTTTGTACGAAATGATTCTTGTTGGTTTAGAAGCTATACTTTCAACGAGAACTTATTTGTGAAATTCTAGACCACGCAAAAATCCGTTCGTCATATATATTTGTAAATAAGTTTAATTTCATGTTTAGTTTAGTTTGATAAGTTTATTTGGTAGTCTAGTGTCTTGAATAAGATTTGGTGATGTTTAGATGGCTGTTTGAATGTTTGGAATGCTTAGTTTGGTACTAGAACTTGAAAAATTTTGAAAAACAAAGCACCCAGCCACACGTACGCATGACCCTAAGATTCCAACCACCGACGCGTACGCGTGACTCAAGCGTATGGGAATGGTGCGTGAGTGTTGCTGCTGCATCGGTGCCAAACAGAGGGTTGTGTGGGAAGGGTGCGGACACTGTGCATTTAGCACGATTTCGTCCCACATGTACGCGTTACACCCTATTTTCTCATTCCACATCTGAGCGTTGCCAATGCGTACGCGTCGAATCCATTTCTGCCCCCCACGCCTACGCGTGACTAGGGGTGGAAACAGGCCAGGCCAGGCCAGGCTTTGCTCTTAACAGGCCTGGCCTGTCATACAGTTGATTGGCCTGAGCCTGGCCTGCAGCCTGTTATAGAATAATTTTTTTTCTTACAAAAATAAAAATATTATTTAAAAAAGTATTTTTTAATAACCATATTTATATTTAATATGTCATATTTAATATTTATAAAAAATTTTAAATTTTAAAACATTTAAAATATACAAAACTATTTATAGTTAAATATAATAAATTTAAAATATCTCATAATTTTATTAATAATAAATATTTATTTATATATTTAATTATATTTTAACAGGCCCAGGCAAGCCTAACAGGCCTATAAGGCTAATTAGTAAGCCTGGGCCTGGCCTATTAATGTATTAAGGCTTTTAAAAGAGCCTGGGCCTGTACCTATTTTATAACAGGCCAGGTCAGGCCAGGCCAAACACAGGCCAGGCTGCAGGCCCCTGGCAGGCCGCCTGGCCTTTTTCCACCCCTACGCGTGACCCACATGTATGCGTGGACACTCTTGTTCCACCCATCTTCTTTTCTTCTCTTCTCTCCATTTCTTTTCTTTTCTTCTCTTCTCCTCTCTTCTTCCCCTCCTTCAACCATCATCTACCACCACCATTGACCATAATCTTCTTTAGTTAATTAGTTAGTTGGTTAGTTATTTAGTTAGTTAGTTAGTTTAATTTTCTGTTTAATTTTCTGTTGTAGTGGATAAGTGTTGGATTATTGATTTGATTTGCTATTTCTTGATGCTGAAATTATTTATTATTGGACTTCTTTATTGAGGTTGTAATTTGTTGCTTGGTTTTGAGTTCTTCATGCTTAATTTTGTGCATACCAAGTACTCACAATATTGCCTTCAAGCTTTATAAATCTTTTGAATTGCACTTTGTAACTAGCCACCATGTAATTTGATTTCATTATCTATGATGAGGCAATTTGTGTATCATCAATGCATTTTTTGTTCGGTGATGCTTGTTTATGATTGACCCTTATTTACATCACCTATTTCATGCATTGAGATTTTGAAATTATGAATTGGATCATAAGCTTACCTAATTGCATATTTTTGAGCTTTTTAAAACTTTGTGGATCATGCTTGCTATGTGATTGATTTTAATTTCTATCTCTTTTTCCCAAAGTTCCATAGCACTCATCCTTCTATGTCAATTAGGCAATGCAAACAAACTTTAAAGTTTATCATTGATTGATGTGTGAATTTCATATTTCACTTAGTTCATTAAATTTTCTTGCACATCAATCAATGTCCATTCTTTATTCATTTCACAATTGCTTGATTATTTTCTTGAGTGCTTTCATGCTTCTGTATTGCTAGTTTGTTTATCTTAATCTACAAGTTTTCTTTGAAGTATTTCAAGCATACTAGAATAAGTGAAGTGCATACTTTTTTTGTGTAGTTGTGACACACTTAGTTCATTAATGTCACACACTTATTCACTCACTTCATTTTAGTGATTCATACCTCATTCGAACAATCTATGCTTCCTTTATTTTGCATTTACTTGTCTTCTATCTTGTTTCCTATTTTCAGGATAAGTCACCGTAAGCGAAAAGGGAAGAGGAAAAAACATACAGCAACCAGTTGATCCACCAGCTGAAGGTGGCAATCCGGACAGTCGCCGTACCCTCTTGCTCATCTTTTGAATGTACCGAGGACGGTGAAAATTTTTAAGTGTGGGGAGGTCGTCTGACCGATCGACGATTTTTGGGTGACAATTTTTAATCCCAACACTTCCACATTTTATTTTATTTATTTTTAGGTCTTTTAGAAATTTTAGCATTTTCTTAGTTTGCATATATAAATAATAAGCTTAGTCAAAATAATAAAATTTTTCAAAAAATTTATCTATAGGGCATTCCAAAATTGATTTGAGTAAAAATTTTTCATTGAACTTGCTTGAACTATATATTGTGGAACATGTTTTGAGCTAAGAACACAAAACCTTGTAAGTTTTTTAGCCTAATTGTGTGGTTGCATCATATAACCACTATTTTCATTCTTGAGTGTATTAATCTCTTTCTATGATTGTAATCTTTGATTTATTTGATTCTTTATGTTTATTATTTTGTGTATGAATGTAGTTATGTGATTGAGGCCATCATTTTATTTAGCTCACTTACCCAAATGGCCTTACCATTTTATTCACCTTTGTTAGCCAATTTTGAGCCTATTTTAACCCCTTTTGTTCTTAAATTTAGTACATTACTAGCCTTAAAGTGAAAAATAATAAATGTCCTTCATTTGGATCTTTGATTAGTTTGGGCTAGTGAGAGTGTGTATCATTCAAGTGTGGGAAAGTTTGGAAACATTGGTTGAGGTAAAAGTGCGTTTTTATATTTTTGTTGAAGATATTTGGAATTGGGTACATACTTATGCATTAGATATTTAAACCATATGCATTGACACTCTTGTATATATTTTAGTTTGAAAAAAATGAAATGAAAATGAGAAAAAGAAAAAAAAATAAAAAGAAAAAAATAGCAAAAGAAAAAAATAGAAAAAGAAAATAATAAAAAAGAGACAAAATGCCCCCAAGTAGGATAATAATAACAATGCATATAGAATGTGAATTGAAAAGAATGCATGAGTGTGTGAAAAAATGAAGAATGGGTAGTTAAGATTTGTATTTGAATTTTATAAGTTGTTATATGTATTAGGTGAGAGCTGAAGTCAATCAAAAATTCAAATTTCAATCTCACTTGACCATATATAATCTTACCTTAACTCTAGCCCCATTACAATCTTGTGGAAAGTCCTCATGATAATTGTATGCATATATTGAATAATTATTGATTGTTAGATGAAAAACAAATCTTGGAAAGCATGATTAGAGGATACTTGACTGAATCAACCCTATACACTTGAGTGATTAGAGCAGATACACATCTGGTGAGGGTTTGATTGCTCAATTACATGTTTTCACCTGTTATTATCTCTTATGTTGCAAGTTGTAAATTCTTTTCAATAACTCAATTCAATTGTGGATTTAATTTGATTCTGATTGCTTTAGCCCTTATGTTTATACATGCTTTCTTAGGAATTGATTTATTTGACAAAGTAGTTGCATGCATTTAGATAGATTGCATGTAGATAGGTTGCATTTAGATAGTGTGCATTGAACAAATATTAATACCCCTTCTTTTCTTTCTTGAGTTTAGCATGAGGATATGCTTAGTTTAAGTATGGGGAGGTTGATAAATCCCATTTTTAGGGTTTATCTTGTGTTGAATTTAAAGGATTTTATCAACTTTTTTCACATTTATTCACTAAAATAGCATAATTTTGTAATTCTCCCTAAATTGTGCTTAATGATTGAAAACATGCTTTTTAGCCTTTAAAATAGCTAAATTTAATTCACTTTAATTCTATTCGAGACCTTGATATGTTTGTTAAGTGATTTCAGGCTTATGAGGCAAGGATTGGATGGAAGAAGTGAAGAGAAAAGCATGCAAAGTGGAGAATTCATGAAGAAATGAGGATTTGGTGGATTCATGGCCACGCGCACGCGTCATCCACGGGTACGCGTGAGAGGAAATTTTGCCAAGCGACGCGCACGCGTCACCCACGCATATGCGTGACAAGCGGCACGTGACGAACTTGAAGGCAATACGCTGGGGTGATTTATGAGCTATCCAGGCCCAAATCCAACTCATTTTTGAAGCTATTAGAGGCTGAATTCAAGATCGATCAAGAGGAGAGCAATTAGGACTAGTTTAGTATCATACTTTTGGTCATATTCTAGAGAGAGAAGAGAGAGAGCTCTCTAGAATTAGGTTAGATTTCCCTTGAATTTAGGTTTAACTCTTGTTTTCATTTACTTTTCCTTGCAATTTATTGTTCTTACATCCTTACTCTTCTAGTTTTATTTGTCATTTCCTTTATTTTGTTGTCTTTTTGTTTATGACATTTTGTTACTTTTGATTTTCATTTAATGCAATTTATGTTTTATGTTCTTTTATTGTTTAATTGAATTCTTATGGTTATTTTCTTGCATTGGGTAGTTGTAGATTTAACATTTCTTGCCAATTTACCATGCTTTCCTTTTATACCTTCCAAGTATTTGATAAAATACTTAGTTGGGTTTTAGAATTGATTTTGGCACTCTTGAATAGTGATGGAGGATTTAGAACCCTTGAGATCATTGATGTCCAATTTCATTGGTGATTTAGGGTTGTTAGTGGTTCTAGGGCCAACTATGTCCTTGACTTAATCCTTCGATGTTAAAGGGCAACTAAGTAGAATTAACTCTTTGTAATTGCCATGTTGTGGTCAATAATCCAAGATAGGATACCTTGACTCTTGTTCCTTGCCAAGACCCATATTAGTTATTAGTTTATTTTTTTGTAATTTATTTTCTTGTCTATCAAACCCAAAAATAGCAAAATATACCACATAACCAATAATATGAACACTTCCCTGCAATTCATTGAGAGACGATCCGATGTTTGAATACTTCGGTTTATTTTTATTGGGATTTGTACTTGTGACAAACAAATTAAACTTTGATTGAGAATTGTTTGTTGATTTGGAACTATACTTGCAACGTGATTATTTTTGTAAAAATTCCTAACCGACATTAATCCTCCGTCACCTGCCAACTGCCTGCTAGCTTACTTCGACCAACTACCAATTCATCTTGACCAACACATCCAATTAACCAACGACTTACCCTTTACCAACCAAAGTGGGTGGAATAACCCTTATCAATAAATAAATAATGTTGATCGATTGACTCTATCAAATATTAGCTAATTGTTAAACGATCCTAAATTGTATAAGTTGACTGTTATCGTTTATTCTAAAACATTTGTCAATCGATCTTAGATAATCTCCTTAACTTATATAAGTTTTTGACTGTGATTAGAATATTAATATATGATTAAGTTTTTATTTTATAATAAATATTAAATATTGGTATACAATTTATTTAAAAAGAACTATCAACTATAATTTTAGATAATGTCTTCTAATACTCACAACTATGTTGATTGACGACAGTCCATCAATTTCTTTTGCCCCTTTAATTAAACTTGCTGATTAAAGTCACCTACTCAATTAATATTAGCATCACATCAAAGTGAGAGCCTAAGAAATCCCTCACTTCCATGTAAAATTTTCGTAACCCATTCTTGAGGCTAAGTTTTTTGGTTATTGTAAACGATCCTAAATTGTATAAGTTGATTGTTATCGTTCATTCTAAAACATTTGTCAATCGATCTTAGATAACCTCCTTAACTTATATAAGTTTTTGACTGTCATTAGAATATTAATATATGATTAAGTTTTTATGTTATAATAAATATTAAATATTGGTATACAATTTATTTAAAAAGAACTATCAGCTATAATTTTAGATAATGTCTTCTAATATTCACAACTATGTTGATTGACGACAGTCCATCAATTTTTTTGCCCTTTTAATTAAATTTGCTGATTAAAGTCACATACTCGATTAATATTAGCACCACATCAAAGTGAGAGCCCAAGAAATCTTTCACTTCCATGTAAAATTTTCGTAACCCATTCTTGAGGCTAATACAGTGATTATACAAATTTCGTGTAATGCATCGATATGGGATAGAATGCTGTCAGAATAAATCGTGAATGATGATTTGAGAATTTGACAAAAAATACGTAAACTATAACTAGTGATTTAAAAGAGAAAACAATTTTTTTTCTCAAAGAAAATGAGAGTTACGATTTTTCTTCAAATTGGTAGTACCAATTTCTTGAGGAACCTCTAGACGTTGATCAGCGATCCAACGGTTCTTGGCCTCTCTTTCTCTCTCTCTTTTAATGGCACATCGCTCTTTTCATCAAATCGATAATCCCAAATTCTTGAATAGCTCCCAGCCGTTGATCATTAATCTGACGGTTTCTAACTTTTCTTTCCCACTCTTTCTCTTCTATGAAATCATAACTAACGATTTCATTTAAGTCATATGTAACGATTTCTATATAAATTGTCATTAATCCCATATCTATGTATTATACACTCAAATTCTCATTTTCCCATATTATACGTATCTAACCTTTATATTAAAAATAAAAAGCCCATTTTTGATTCTTCTCGGAAAATAATGAACATCATCGCTTCATGGATTCCCAAACTAATATTACCAAAAGTAATGCTTATTATAAATATGGATAAACATTTGAAACGTAACACATAAAACGATTATAATATTAAATAACCTATATCTAAATCAAAACATGATGCTACCAAAATTTGGTTGCATCTCATCGTTGTTTATCCAATACATTCGTAATTTCTCAATCAAGTAACCATAACATATCTTTAATTAAATTCTTCTATGTAAATGTTTTTGCTAAGTTTGGCCGGTGTATAGCTCGTCTGTCAATGAATGTCTTCAAACTTTTTGTTGGGATGAGTTATACGTCGATAAGGAGAGAACAAGGGGGTGGGTACCTGCAAAAGACACTCTGACGCTCAAGTCAGTAAGTGTTTAAGAGGTATAAGAATAATTCTATGAATATAGAATGTAAGACATGAAATAGAAATTATCATGTGTTGTGTGTAATAATTCTATGAATATAGAATGTAAGACATGATATAGAACTTATCATGTCACTCTTTGAGATTAGATATAGAAGATTTCTTTTATAGGCATAGAATTGATGAATGATATTCATGTTATGACCGTTTTGTCATTAAGATTGAAATGATGGTCATTAAGTCGGTAATGAAGGTGTCAGTTACAAGCAAAGAATGAATGATAATTAACGCTGAGTTATAACTCATAATGCACAATAAAGACCGAGTTATAAGGTGACGGATCACAGCCCTCAAGCTTTGTCTGCCGATTATATGATCTAGGCTAAGCTTAGACAATAAAATAATTTATAACTCGGTTAAAAGATAACTGAATAATGATATAGTGAGCCCCCAAGCTTAGTCGGATTATTATATCGGCACTTATTCAAAAAATAATTGAATGATAAGAGTCATTCAATCAAGATAGTTGCGTGGGGGATACTTTTCCGCTTAAGAACAATTTTAGCATTTGATTGTATCTGAACTGAAAAGTTCAGAGATGGATATCTATTGACGGAATCGATTGTATGATCCAAGGATATAATGGTTAATTGTCTTAGAAAATTTTCCGGCCCACAACAGCTTATTGATGAATTTCTCGCTCAAAGCAATTAGTTTTTTGAATATTTATAATTTATAGCGAAGGTCTGACATGAATAAGATACATTGAGAAACTGAATATGTACAAAATCGTAACGTATATTGAATAATATATATTGTAAAAGTAAAAGAGTTCAAAGTAGAAAAATATACCTTGAAAGTTGATAGTTATAGAGAAGAATATGACATATATGAATGTCATACATGTCAAATGTGAATATCTGAATTTTGTTTTATAGGACATGCTTTAATTTGATAATAAAGCAATAAGATAACAGTCATGTAATAATATAATAAATTTTGTTTAGCTATGAGGTATATTCCTTGTGCAAAAGTAACAAATTTGCATGTTTGTAACTATTTTTTGTTTAATAACTTTCTGCATTAAACAAATAGTAAAATAAAATTTAATAGCATAAAATGAATAGTGTAACAGTTATATACAATTAATATTTGATGGAATCCAATTTTAAGATTTGAACTCATCATCATTACTATCCAATTTTAATATTTGAACTCATCATTACCGTCATTTAATTGTATAAATGAAATTATTAAACAATAAAAATATAATACATAATGAAATAAAAATGCAATTGACATGGTTGTTTAGATGCAATTATTGTATAGAACATATATTGAGATTTGAATATAACTAATAAATCAGTAAATATTAGTTACATAAAATATAAATGTAAAAGTATGTTGAATAAAATATATAATTTTACTTGTGTAAATAGGGAACTTTGAAAAAGTAAGCAAAATTGATAAATGAGTTTGTGCTCAAATTGATTGAAAATCGAGTTTGTTCTCGGATTGATTGAAAGCCGAGTTTATTCTCGGATTGATTGAAAGCCGAGTTTGTTCTCGGATTGGTTCATTGATCGATTATGAGATGTGAAATATTATGATACGTAAAAATAAAGCAATTTGAATGTATAAAGTACATAGTTTATGAAAAGTTACGATAGATTATATTTTGATAAGAGGTATTAAATAAAATCTTAAAAAAGATTGTTAATATTGGTTCAAAAATTTGAATGTAAATCAAATTTTATAAACCTAAGGGGAGTGGGAATTATTTTACTCGTCCCCACAGATGGTGCCAATTGTTCTTGCTGAGTTTGGCCGGTGTATAGCTCATCAGTCGATGAATGTCTTCAAACTTCTCATTGGGATGAGTTATACGTCGGTAAGGAGAGAACAAGGAGATGAGTACCTGCAAAAGTCACTCCGACGCTCAAATCAATAAGTGTTTAAGAGGTATAAGAATAATTCTATGAATATAGAATGTTAAGACATGAAATAGAAATTATCATATGTTGTGTGTAATAATTCTATGAATATAGAATGTAAGACATGATATAGAACTTATCATGTCACTCTCTGAGATTAGATATAGAAGATTCTTTTTATAGGCATAAAATTGATGAATGATATTCATGTTATGACCGTTTGGTCATTAAGATTTAAATGATGGTCATTAAGTCGGTAATGAAGATGTCAGTTACAAGCAAAGAATGAATGATAATTAACGCCGAGTTATAACTCATAATGCACAATAAAGACCGATTTATAAAGTGACGGATCAGTAAATATATTTTATTTAGAATTCTTTCAAGAAAAATATTTTAGTATTAAAATACGTGGGATATAGCTGCTTTTGAGCTACTGCTTGTGGAAACTTTCCATGAAAGAATATATATATATAAAAGAGAACGATGATTATTATATACGATGAATGCTATCTTGCTTATTAAAAATTAATATTTAACTTAAATAATATAAACATAAATAATTTTAAAATATTACAAATTTACTTTAAAAGAAAAATTAAGAAAATTCGGCACTAAAGTAATCAGCACGAGAGAATTGGCTAAACATATATCGTTACATCTTTTGATTAATTAGTGTTGTATTTTTTGTATTCCGTTCCTACTTTAATTTGGCGACGACTTAAATGAAGTTACCCTTTGTGATTTTTGCTGAAGTTACCCTTTATAGCTCCACGCATCAAATTTTTTTCATTTTTTAAACTAGTTTTACACTTCAAGTCGTGAACCGGGGGAGCCAGAAGATGGGCCCCACCTTACGAAGTTTACAAATTTTTAAATAAAAGTAATTGAAAACTAAACTAGATCAATTTATTTGATATTTTATTTTTATACTTTAATATTATTTAAATTATATTACTCAAAATTATTTTTAGATACAAAATTACAGAAAAAGACATAAATTTAAATAATTATTTTATGTTATCTTATAATTTTATTTTAAATATTTAAATAAATTTTAATATTTTTTAGTACTTTCTTTAGTACTCTAATAAGATTAATAGAATCATAATACAAAGTAAAAAAAAATTATTCCATACAAAAAATAACAATAACAGTAAATGAAAGACATAATTAGTATATAGAACATAAAATTCAATTCAACGTGAAAAATCAATGGAAAAGTTAGAATTTTTAGCTTTTGGTAAACCAGGGTTGAAGACAGAAATCACTTCTATGTTTACAGGATAAAAATGTTGTCAAACATGAAGATGAAGCGTTCAAAGAACTCAAACGGGCTTCTCTCTTCTCCAACGCAAATCCAAACACACCCTATAACTTTTCAAATCACGCGCATCATTCTCCTTCTCTTTCTCTATTTCCTCTTCCTTCTCCTTCTTCTACCAAATTCGCACACGCATGTTCTTCTTCTTCTTGGTTATCGTCATCACCAATAACACCAACGTTTTGCAAATATCTTTATTAGTTCTGATTTTTTCTGCGTGTCATCATTCAATAATTTCGGTTCATTTCTTTATTTATTTCGGTTCATTTTTGTGTTAATTGAGGTTCACTCGATGCTGCTGATAATAGCTTATTCAATTACGGCAAATATATGATGTATAACGTAAACAATAAAAAATTAACTTAATAATAACTAATTTATATAATTATTTTTATTCTAATAAAGGCTATATATATATATATATAATATTTTTTGTAGTTCGAAAACCTAGATCTGAGAGTCAACTCATTTTTTTTAATTTATTATTCTTTTTTGACTACTTCATAGAATAAGTATGTATTTTTCATTTTTCATTGAAGTTGATCTTTTAAGGTGCAACTTATAACTTTTTATAGTATTTTTTATATACTCATTCTATTATATTATTCTTTTGATAATTTAATAATTGTTCTTACTCCAACTTATTCTTTTCGTCTAATGTTCCAATGCGATTGTCTTTTGCCGCAATCATTTACAATGCACCACATCTATCAAATAGCATCTCAAGTTGTATTCAATAATTTGGGTTCTAATTACATGGATATAAGAGTCTAACGAAGGGGCAATAAACTCTATTTTACCGAAAGATGGTTGGATTTACTCATATATTATGACCAACCTAATGGAATATGGATAAATTTAATTTTCTTGGGAGGAACTCGATTTTTTATTGAGGAATTGTTTCCACGAAGCTTTGTAGGCCAGGTTCAAGTTCTATCTCCTCCATACTTTCTACATCTGTCCGAAAATATTTGAAGTGGAGCACATAATGAGATTGAATTTCTTCAATTTAAGTTCAGTTTTGATAAATTCGTGTTAAACTCGGAGATGTAATTTCAACGATTGATAATATATTCAAATTTTTCTAATGGAGAGCAAGACGGCTTACATAGAAATGGTTTTAATGGATGATAATGTTAGTTGATTATTTTTCATGATTCTTTCAAGAGATGCTAAGTTCAGTTTATAAATATTTTTAATAGCTTTATAAGTGCTAATAGTTTTTATATTTAATTTGTTTTATAGTGTGATAAAATTCATTGTTCAATCAAGAGTTATTTGGTAAAGATGTTTGAGAATGAACAGATCGAGGGGTGGGTATATGTCTTCTCAAATTTTGTGATCGAGGAATCAAGCGAAATTTATCTTTCAACAACAGACGTGTTTAGAATAACTTTTAAGATGGAATCACGTATAGTCACATGTCGTAAAATTTCTAACAATCACTTCAATTTTCTTGCACATGCTGCTATATTGAAACAAACAAATGAATAGTTTAACTTAATTGGTATGTAGTTAATTTGTATTAACCTATACAAATTGGATTTTTTTCCTAACTAATATAAAAGTGAGGTGTCAATTTCTCATGAACTCTTTTTCTTCTACTTCTATCTTCTTATAATTACTAAAACTGGATTTTTCCTAACTGATAAAAGTGAGGTGTCAATTCTTCATGAATTCATTTTTCCTCCAAAATGAAAGCATTGTTCTCTCTTCTAAATTTATTTTAGAAAAATATCATTGTTATAGTTATATTATAATTAGCATTTATTGAATAATTCATTATTATACTAATTTAGAAAATATCTTTATTAAAATATATAAAATCAATATTTAATGCATTATCAATTAATGAAAGTGAGGTGTCATCAATTTCTCATGAATTTATTTTTTCTCCAAAATAAAAGCACTATTCTCTCTTTTAATTTATTTTTAAAAATATCTTTATTATAATTATATTACAATATTACAATTATATTATAATTAGTATTTAATGAATAATACATGATTATACTAATTTAAAAAAAATATCTTTATTATAATTATATAAAATTAATATTTAATGCATTATTAAACTAATTATCAATCAAGAATATTTTTAATTATTTTAATTATATTGATATAGTTCTAATTCTTATTCATTATACAATAATTTTATTAGTGGCAAGTTATTACATTAATGATACCCCATTTATAATAATAATAATATAGATTAATTAAATAATAAATTAAATAGGAGCGAACATGGTTAGAAAATTTAGCAATCGAAATTTGATAATTTAAATATGATATTTGGACTCAATGAATTTTTTTGAGTCAGAAAATATAGTTTTCTGCGTAAAAATGCGTACTGAAAATTTGACCGGTGATACCGGCTGAGATTTATTTGGTACTGCAACGGAGGAAATTAATTATAAGCGAATAAAGTTAAGAAATGAGAATTTATAATTTGGGATGACATCTATTCTATTATATAAAAATCGGATGTCTGCACTTAATGATTGAGCTGACGTGGCATGCTCAAGAGTGTTTTTCGATTTAATTATTTTAACTCATTCAATACAATTTATTACATGACAAGGTGTCTCTTTCTTCCCTGAAGGAGGAAGAGGAATAGGATCTGGAATAGGATGCGGCGAAACGGAGAGCGAGGAAGAATTGGGAAGTGGAGGGATGTGATGAACGGCGAGATAGCACGTACAACGCCATGGTTGAGACTTGGGATTGAATCAGTGTTACACCGCACGGGAGAATGAAATACTTTGTTCTTCTGATCAAATGCTATAAAACAAGTGGGCGAATGGGTGACTTTAGTTAGGCTCGCTTCCCAACCAAATTACAATAATGATTTATATTAGCACAGTATTTTTTTTGTTTTGATATCATATAGTATTGATCATGATAATATTATTATATAGTATTATATAAACTTTCTAATATTAGTATAAAAAAATTAGAAAATTATTCCTTATGGCAATCATTCTTAGTGGAATAGTGTGTCTCTTATATAGTATTGATAATTGTTGCTTAATTTAAAGTAATTGTATGTTGGTATCTTAAATTTATTTTCAATAATGACCTAAATAGATAAATCTAATTGAATTGAATGACTATATAAAATATTTTATATTATTAATATACTAAAATTAAATTCATTTTTTGGTACCGAATTTTATAGGTAAATTTTATACAAAATTAAGTTATTTTTTATTTATTTTATCTATGTTACTTTATTTAATTTTAAGTAGCGTCATATTTACAATTACCGCCAGTATGATATTTTATAAAATATGAAAATCAATTTTTTTTATAATTTAAATATCAATGTTTGAAAAGAGGAACTTAACAGACGAGAGAGAGAAGAAAATTTACCTAGAGAAAAAAAACTCGCATGAGAATGGTGGCGACTGGCTCAACAACAACGGTAATGGGATGAGCAGCGATGATGACATAAGCTGTGAACAGTGACGGACCCAGAAAAATTTAGTAACGGGGACAAAAATATAATAAAATTTAGGTATAGATATTTTTTTTTGCTTCCCACGATATTCAAAAGTTAAGGACTAATCCGTCATGAATTTGAATTCCATTTAAGAATTTACAATTGGCCGGCAACGAGTTGCTATACATACGAGACAGAATTCAAACTCTCAATACTTATTTAAGCTGACGACTAAGTCCCAATCTAAATTGGTTTAGATATATTCAAAATTTAAAATTAGAACTATCTAATACATATTGATAAGAACTAGAAATATACACATAATCATTATTATAATATTTAAAATAATAAAAATATAATTTTATACACATAATATAATATTCAAAATAACAAAAAATATTTATAAGGACTTTTTTTTAACATGACTAAATATTATTTTTTTATACATATTTTTAAACAATTATTTTACTTTTTATTATCTCATATTTAATTGTCAAATCTACTTATTATTATTTTTATAGTATAAATAAATTTTTTAACCAAAATAATTACAGTATATTAATACATAGATAATATTTTTTTATCTTAAACAATTTTTAAAAAATCACTAATAATTTAAGTTGTATTTAATTAGAAAACTAAGTTTTAATTTAATTATTAATTAATTAACTAATATAATATAATTAATTATCACTAATTTTTGAGTGTATTTATTTATTTTTCATACTAAATCAAATTTAACAATATAATTATTATTATGTGTTAAGTTTAACAAAATATTTTTTAACATAAAATACAAAAGAACTATTTATATTTTATTTTGAGACAAATATAATATAATAAGTGGTATATATGTATATAAATATTAATTTTTTTAAAAAAATTTATGGGGGCAAATGCCCCCTCTATATTAAACGTGGGTCCGTCTCTAAATGTGAAGGAAGATGGGAGTTGTGAATAGGTAAGCGGCGATGGACTCAGCAACAACATGACAGGAGCTATGCGGTTTTTTGTGAAGAAGTCGAGAAGAAGAAGATTTTAGGTGAGGATGATTGAGTTTATCTTGCATGGCTATAGAGTATAGATTGAAGCTATGAATCATGTGTGATGTGAGACGAATCCTAATTCCTAAAAAGTATTTATATGTATATATTCAGGGCGGGTACACCCTAAACCCGACGATACCTATCTTGAGCAAAATCTGCCCCGACTCGGGTCAAGTTATTACCCTTTCATCCAGGTATGGACAGGTCGGGTACCTGCGTATTCGAAAACTCCTGCCAAGTCTAACCACGTATTGATACTCCTTTTATTAAGGGTTTATCGCTAGCCAATGAATTACTATATACACAAGGTGAGATTTTAATAAAATATTTATAATAATAATTACTATATATATTATTTAATTTTTTAATAAAATTTTTAATATAATTTTATGTATTATCCCATGTACGGGAACATACACTAGTAAATATTTAAAATCTGGTTTAAAACACTAACTTTAGAGGTTTTGACCCAAAATTGGGCCAACAGACTAAACCAAGTGAACCGGACCCAAGTGAGCCCAATACCCAATATATATGAACATTAGTTATGAGCATTTCAGTTCATAAACCCTAAAAATGAGAGGGACGGGCGGATAGAGAGAAGAGAGGGCGAAAACCTAGCTTTCCAAACTTCAAATCACCATAACTTTCTCTCTGAAACTCCAATTGACGAGCTGTTTGTGGCCACACGTTACACTTCTCATCCTTTACAATTCTATCTAAATTTTATGGTGAGTATTCTACTATCTTCTGCCCAGTTTTAATTTTTTCTCTTTAAATTTGAATTTGGTTTGGGTTTTGAGGAAATATTATGATTTTGGTTATTTAGGGGTGCTCTAGTATGATCCGTTGGTGATATTCATAATAAATTACGGTGGGTTAAGGTAAGAAACCCTCCAACCCTTGTGATTTATCATTTTCATGAACTCTAGTTTGATTGTAAGTGTGAAATCGGTTATGTTAGATTATTGGTTCATTTTGGTGCATAATTGGAAGATCGATTTTGTTTGTGGAGCTTTGGTGAGACTTGGAGTTAATGTTGGTGGAGACTTCCAAAGAAGAGGCTCAATTGGTTTGGCTTCAAAAGGTACGGTTTAAGTTTCATTTAAGTACCGTGTGGTGTGATGAGAATTCATAGGCTAGATGCCCCTATGATTAAGTTTGGATTGTGTAAATGGTTGGTACTAATATGTATAATTGATATGTAATGTGAATTAATGATTGGATTGAGAATTGTGTGAATTTATATGTTTGGTGTGTTAAGAATTTGATGAATTGAATAATGAATATTGGTTTGTGGAATATGCATTTAAATTGTGAATTTGGGCCGGAGGCCGTGAATGTTGGGCCAGAGGCCGGAAAGAGGTATGGAAGGTAAGTGATTTATGTATTGTGTGATGTCATATGAGATTGAATGGATACTGAATACTGAGTATGTGAATAAATGGGAGGAATGTGGAATAATAAGAAATAGGAATTTAGGAGTGGAAGGTGACAAAATTGAATTGAATTGTGTAGATGAGGAGGTTTGATTTTGGTTGAGTGTAATTATGTGAATGTGGTTGGGTTGTGGTCATTTGGATGAGTGGAAATGAATTTGGCTTGTGAATATTGGAAAAATTGGTGATTCTGTTTTTGGGTAAAAAATTAATTTTTGACCAACTTCGGCGGTTCGCAACTTGGTCTTCGGAGTTAGGAATTCTTCAAAATTGAATTTTTATGAAAGTTTATTCAACGATCTTTCCAATGGTTCAGAAATGGTTGAAAAAGGAATTTTTGTAGAAGAAGTTATGTGTGGTAGAAGTTTGAGGTTTGAAAATGAAATTATGCAGTTTTTCTGACTTAGTAAAGTTTTTAAGAAAACGTATGCCCACGCGTACGCATGGCCGATGAGCACGCGTAATCCATATAATTTACCCCTTCCACGCGTGTGCATGGCCAACGCGTACGCGTTGCTTTGTTGATGCTGCTGCGTGGTAGAAAAACCAGATAGTTGTGATGGCACTGTGTTGGATTTGTGTGTGGAGCACAAAATGCCTCCAAGCATACGCGTGACTGATGCGCACACGTCACTGCCCCTCTTTGATTTCCATGTGTACACATGGACAACGCTCACGCGTCACTCCCTTTTTACGCTTTCCACGCATGCGTGTGGGTGACGCGCACGCGTGACCCTGTTTTCAGAAAAATGAGTTTTTGTGTTTTAAAACCGAATTTCAGACCTCTAAGCCTCCATTTCCACCTTTTAAGTCTTAAATCGTTGTAGTATGCGTAGTAACGAGAAGAAGTTAAGGGAGAGGAGATATCTTGGTGGAAAATAAGGTTGGTAAGGGTTCACTTACGTATGGAAGATGTGAATATATGAAGTATATGTAATGCCATAGTGATGATGGATGGTTGATAATGAATGAGTTAGCTTTGAGAATGAATATGACTTTGAGACGAGATTAATGATGAGAGTGATAATGAGTATGGAAATGATACTGAATATTGAGATATACCTTCCTGGGTAGATGAGGTGGAGTGATTCTGCTTGCTCCAGGACGAGGTGAGATACACCCGCCTGGGTAGATGCAGTGGAGTGATTCCACTTGCTCCGGATTTGGTTTTGAGACTCCTGGCGTAGATGCAGTGGTTAGCCCCCACTTGCTCCCAGACGAGTATGATTTGAGATTAAAACTATCTGAGTCTTGTATTTCCTTGGGTAGATGCGGTGGGTTGGCTCCACTTGCTCCAGGTTGAGATCCAAAATTCTGTTGATTTTGCGTCGTAAGATGTGGCCGGACACTTAGACCTTTGGGGATGCGCGCTCGCAGGGACTATCTAGCGGTTAGCTACCAACACATGTCAGGTTTCTGGTGGACGAAATTGTGATAAAAGAGTTCCAGGCATTGTTAGAGAAGCTCACAACTCCGTTCAACTTAACCAGCAAGTGTACTGGGTCATCCAAGTAATACCTTACATGAGTAAGGGTCGATCCCACAGAGATTGTTGGTATGAAGCAAGCTATGGTCACCTTGTAAATCTCAGTTAGGCAGATTAATTGATTTATGATGATTTCGAAAATAATAAATAAGCAGAAAATAAAATAGGATAGAAATACTTATGTATATCAATAGTGGGAATTTCAGATAGGCGTGTGGAGATGCTAGAATCCTTTCGAATCTCTACTTTCTTATTGCTTTCATCCAATTTTTCTTACTCCTTTCCATGGCAAGCTGTATGTAGGGCATCACCATCATCAATGGCTACTTTCAATCCTCTCGGGAAAATGGTCCTATGCGCTGTCACTGCACGGCTAATCGTCTGGAGGCATCACCCTTGACAATGGCTACATCCCATCCTCTCAGTGAAAATGGTCCAAATGCTCTGTCACAGCACGGCTAATCATCTGTCGGTTCTCAATCAGGTTGGAGTAGAATCCATTGATTCTTTTGCATTTGTCATCACGCCCAGCCTTCAGGAGTTTGAAGCTCGTCACAGTCATTCAATACCGGAATCCTACTCGGAATACCACAGACAAGGTTAGACTTT
>NC_029773.3:74534210-74534874 GCF_000817695.3 Arachis duranensis | reverse complement strand
GTGGGAATTTCAGATAGGCATGTGGAGATGCTAGAATCCTTTCGAATCTCTACTTTCTTATTGCTTTCATCCAATCCTTCTTACTCCTTTCCATGGCAAGCTGTATGTAGGTCATCACCATCATCAATGGCTACTTTCAATCCTCTCGGGAAAATGGTCCTATGCGCTGTCACTGCACGGCTAATCGTCTGGAGGCATCACCCTTATTGATAGCTACATCCCATCCTCTCAGTGAAAATGGTCCAAATGCTCTGTCACAGCACGGCTAATTATCTGTCAGTTCTCAATCAGGTTGGAGTAGAATCCATTGATTCTTTTGCGTTTGTCATCACGCCCAGCCTTCAGGAGTTTGAAGCTCGTCACAGTCATTCAATACCGGAATCCTACTCGGAATACCACAGACAAGGTTAGACTTTCCGGATTCCCGGGATCGTACTCGGAATACCACAGACAAGGTTAGACTTTCCGGATCCCCATGAATGCCGCCATCTATCTAGCTTATACCACGAAGATTCTGTTGGAGAATCTAAGAGATATGCGCCCGGCCTAGAGTAGAACAGAAGTGGTTGTCAATCACGCGCGTTCATAGGTGAGAATGATGATGAGTGTCACAGATCATCACATTCATCAAAGTGTTGTGCAACGTATATCTTGGAATAAGAAT
>NC_029773.3:74519433-74534124 GCF_000817695.3 Arachis duranensis | reverse complement strand
AGAGCTCCACACCCTTAATCTATGGTGTGCAGAAACTCCACTGTTGAAAATACATAAGTGAAAGGTTCAGGCATGGCCGAATGGCCAGCCCCCTTAATGATCAAAAGATCAAATGATCAAAGACTAGAATAGTCAAAGATTAAACTATCAAAAGATGACTAATACACTAGTAAAAAGTCTTATTTATACTAAACTAGCTACTAGGGTTTACATGAGTAAGTAATTGATGCATAAATCCACTTCCGGGGCCCACTTGGTGTATGTTTGAGCTGAGCTTGATCTATCCACGAGTTGAGGCTTCTCTTGGAGTTGAACGCCAAGTTATAACGTGTTTTGGGCGTTCAACTCCGGATCATGACGTGTTTCTGGCGTTTAACTCCAGACAGCAGCATGTACTTGGCGTTCAATGCCAAGTTACATCGTCAATTTCCAAATAAAGTACAAACTATTATATATTGCTGGAAAGATCTAGATGTCTACTTTCCAACGCCGTTGAGAGCGTACCAATTGGAGTTTTGTAACTCCAGAAAATCCATTTCGAGTGCAGAGAGGTCAGATTCCAACAGCATCAGCAGTCCTTTTGTCAGCCTTTTTCAGAGTTTTGCTCAAATCCCTCAATTTCAGTCAGAAATTACCTGAAATCACAGAAAAACACACAAACTCATAGTAAAGTCCAGAAATGTGAATTTAACATAAAAACTAATGAAAACATCCCTAAAAGTAGCTTGAACTTACTAAAAACTACCTAAAAACAATGCCAAAAAGCGTATAAATTATCCGCTCATCAGTTGCCTATGTAACCGACAGATGATATCATCATCCATAGGGCAGGCATACATCATTTGCATATGTTTGAATTGTTTGGGTTTGCCTATTTGTTTTGGATTGCTATATCATATATGTTATGTTACCTGATTATGTTCTACTTGTACCTTATTGTGTATTACTTGCCTGTATTGCTTGTGTTTGTACAACTGAGACGTCTCTCATGCTGGTGTCAATTGACATTGAAAGCTATTCTTTATGATGATTATTGAATGAGGTAATTGAGCTCTCTGGGTAGACGAAGTGAAGTGATGTCACTTGCTCTAGGTAGAGAATGAGATAATTAGTATTAACGTACTAAGTTCTAATTACTGGCTATGGCTTTGTTCCGATTTGAGTGTTAAGAGTCTTGGAAGGATGGAAAGAATGAGGAGTTGACTAGACTTGGCATCCCTTAGAATAGTTACCTAATTCGTGGATTAGTGAGAACCTAGGGTGAGTAATTGACGAAGGGAAGCTTATGGTGCTTAGTGATTTTTTTTATTACAATGCATTATATTTATTTGGCACCTTTACTGTACTGGGAACCCATGGACCGGGGGTTCTCATTCCATATATATCTCTTATTTTTCAGATACAGGTCCAGGTACCCAGAAGTGAGCTGTGATTCATCTGAGAGATGGTGAAGATCTTTATATTCTCTACTTTATATTTTTCTTAGAATCTCTCCACCTTGATTTTGAAATTTCTATATTATGTATTGAACTCTTTTGAACTTGCCTATAGAGGTTTTTATGTTTCTTTTGGAAGAAATTAGGAGATACTGTTGTCAATTACTGTTATACTGTACCCTAACTGGCCTAAACTTTGCGGGTTGCAGCTAGTGTCTATTTACTTATGTTATATATCTATATACTGTCCTTCTCTTATTCTCCTTAATGCTTTTATCTGTATATCGCTTTCGACTTCACGCTTTATCTTTTAGTTGTCGATGCATGAGTGAGATGACTTCGCAATTTTATTTTTACTCTTTTCAGGCTCCTCGATTAATACTCCTTTCAATTTTACTTATAATTATGTATTAAAAATCTCCCTTGAGAGTCGTACCACCTTATTATCATTGAATTATGACTTGAACATAAGGATTTAAATATTAGGGTGTTATAAGCACATAATGAAATTGAATTTCCTCAATTTAAGTTTAGTTTTGGTAAATTCGTATCAAATTTGGAGATGCAATTTCAACGATGGGTAATATATTCAAAATTTATTATCTGATTAATTAATACATTTACCGATGGAATTTATACTATCAGATTAGAACTAATACAAAATCTGACGATAAATTTATTATCGGCAAATTAATTTTATTTTTATACCAATAAATCCGATAATACTCGAGTATTTTTTTGTAATAAAAAACTCTTAAAACAATGACTTACAATAATCTTTTTCAAAGTTTAAAGTAATTAACCTGCATGTAAATCCTTGATAAATATAAAGGGTATAGTCTGCTCCAACAATATATTGGTGAATGCTATTCAATTCTCTCTAAAATAACATGTAAGTTACTGATAAACCACTATTTGATAATATATTTTGGATTGAATTGAGTGGGTTTTGTCAACTATTCTCACACTTATTCATGTAAATTGCATGTTTTTCATTTCCTTTCTAATTTTGTGATATGATTAAAAACATATTTCCTAGGCCTTAAAATTGTTAATTTTTAATTCCCTTTTATTACCATTCGATGCTGTGATGTGTTTGTGAAGTGTTTTCAGGTTTACAGGACATGAATGGCTTAAAGGATGAAGATGAGGCATGTTAAAGTGGAAGGAATACAAGAAACTAAGGAGCTGAGAAGCGAGGAGCGACGTGCACGCATGACTGACGCGTGTGCGTGATTTGAAGCGTCCTACAGCAACGCATACGTGTGACTGACGCGTACGCGTGACAAGTGTAGAAGTCCAGCGACGCGTACGCGGGGTCGATGCGTACGTGTAACAGAGCGTCACGTGCTGCACTTATCAGAACTCGATGGGACAATTTTTGCGCTGATTTGGACCCAATTTCAAGCCCAAAAACGCAGACTAGAGGCAGGGGTGTAGCTAAGATTGGGAGAATTTTCACTTTCATTTTAGTTTTAGTTTTAGTTTTGAATTCTAGAGAGAAAACACTTACTTCTCTTAGGGTTCTTAGCGTTCTTAATTCATCTTCAAATTAAATCTTGAGAGAGCTGTCACTACTTTCAAGTGGAGTCAATTTCTTTCCAATTGTCTTTTCTAATTTCTTTATTACTCTCTTCTACTTGATTATTTTACTTCATGTTTGGATCCTGTCACGGTTGAATTTAATCAATGCATTGAATTATTTCTATATTTATTTCCATTGCTTGTTTTATCATTTTTAATTAATTGTCAGTGCCAATTTTGATTTTATTAATTTATTTTAATTACTATATCTTTTAATTACTCCTTTTATATGTCTATAAAAATGGCATTCATGTTAATAGAATAGATATTCCAACATGGCATAGGAGTTGATTAACTGGAAATTTTTGAGTTGTAATACTCAAGTATCAATTTGTAATTGGGAATTGCTGACTAACTCCGTTTTCACCAACTCTAGTCCCTCCGGATGAGGTGACTAGGACTTGTGAGTCAGAGTTATAACTAAGTGGAGTAATGAACCTTTACTATTATAATTGAGAAAGACAACAAGGATAGGAACTCCAATTTTCACTCCTAGCCAAGGCCTTTTATTTCAGATACATAACACCTCTTCTTATTCATTCGCTGCTTTTAATTTCTGGTTATTTATTTTACTGTTCTCCACATCAAAAAAATATTCAGAAAAATCCTAATCAATAATTTACATTATTGTGTTAACTCTTTGGGAACGACCCGGGATTCTATTTCCAGTTATTTATTTTTAATTGTGACACATTTTTAAATTGATAGAGGAATTTTTGTCGGTTAAGACTGTACTTGCAACGTTATCTTTATCAGAATTTCTTAACCGGCATTTTTCTACCCATCAGTTACCTTTCAACATGTGTCACATTGTAATCGGTCTTTATCTTAATCAAAATTGGGTTATTTTATAATTTATTATTTGAGATTGAAAATAATATAATTTCTTAAAATATCAAAACCTCACTCCCGTTAATGGAAGTACATTTCCACTCCTCCATTCTTTTTTCATCACTTCATAACGTAGATTCGATCCTTCCAAATACCGTCGTCGCGTTCGTGACAAGGAGCGCCGACGTCGTCGCCATCTATTGTCTTCCCACACAATCTCTCTGAGTCATCCCTTAGTCACGTCATTGAATTCCGTCGCCGGTAACTTCACCGTCCTTCCCAGCTTTCCCACATAATTAATGATTAATTTGGTTATTAAATTTTTTTTTAAAACAATCGTTTCGACTAACTAAATCAAATTAAAGAGACTAAGAAAGACTATACTACCTAATGAAAATAAATATTAAAAATTATTGTATATTTTAAAGTATTTTAAATAAAAATATTTAATATTAAAATTTTTAATACAAAAATAAATTGTATAAATATTTAAGAAATAAATATGAAATACATATCTAAAATAAATAACACAGACAAAATGGAAGTACTCTTGAGAAATAGAGAATTATTTTTGTCCATTTTATTTATTTTAGACATGTATTTCATATTTATCTCTTAAATATCTATTTATACAATTTACTTTTGTATTTAAACATTTTAATATTATCTATTTTTTATTTAAAAATCATTTTTACATTTTTTTAAACTATTATATTGGTCTCTTTTTTAAGATAATACAAAAAATTATTTCTCATAAAAATAATTTGTTTAATCATTAATTAAATAATAAAGTACGAATAAATTAAAAAAATTTTTCAAAAATAAATGTTATTTTATTAATATAAAATAAAAGTGTTTCAATAAGGAAGTACAAAAGAATTGGGTATTCCCATTTATCACCAACTGTGACTGAAAGACTAAGAACTTAGAAAAGAGTAAAGTAAGAGTAAAGAAAATTAGCAGCATCTATCAGGTATGGCTCACGACTTCACGCACTAAATTGATGGCTTCTTTTACTATCTCTGGTGTCGAGCTTATTACCTTATCAAAAACACATTGATTTCTCGCTTTTCAAGTGCTCCAACACAGCGCCGTTGCCCAGGATAAGACTCGTTGCCACCAATTGGAATTCTCTCATCCATAGGTCAGGGGTTATTAAGTTTAGGCTCCATATTATTGAAGACAGGGGGCATTGGAACAAAGCATGAGAAATTGATTCAGCCTTCAACATGCATCTTGGACAAGTGGCAGGAGTGGATGCAAACCAGCTGTGAACTTGTTGCAATACCGGAAGCTTTTCATGAAGACTTTTTCATAGAAAAACCTTAATTTTATGAGGTAATTTCAATTCCCAAATGCTATTCTAGACTCTGTTATTCTGTATGTTATGGGAGCTCAATGAAGTAGGAGCATGAAAGAATCCATAAGCAATTTTGTATCTTGACCTAACCTCATATATACCAGATTTTGTCCAACGCCAATTAACTTCATCTTTCTCTGTTGGTTTGATTGAAAAAATTTTATTGCATATATCAACTGAAAAATTTGACTCAATCAGATTTCTATTCCATCTTCTATCAGGATTTAATAATGCACTAACGTAATACACTTGCAGATTTGGCGGGATTGTGAGTGCATCTTGAGTGACATTAAAGGGCACTGGTGGTGGGAGCCAGGGTCATGAAAGATGCGGACATTAGCACCAGAGCCTATATTTCATAACAAGCCTTTCTCAATCACCTTGCGCCCTTCAAGAACACTTCTCCAGTCCCACGACGGTATGCTTCCTATCTCTGCATGTAGAAAATCTGTATATCTGAAATATTTAGCTTTGAGTATTCTTGATAGAGTAGAATTAGGGTATTTCATTAGACGCCAACATTGCTTGCCCAATAAAGCCAAATTTTGCGCCCTTAGGTCTTTGATCCCCAACCCTCTATCTTTCTCCGGTCTTGTCATTGTGTCCCATTTAATCCAAACCATTCTTCGTTTTACGCCTTTTTGACCCCACAAAAATTACGAGAGCATGCTATGAATCTCAGTCAACAGCGTGTCCGGGAGCTTGAAACAAGAGAGTGTATAAATAGGAATCGCCTCCCCCACCGCTCTCAATAGCATGTGCCTGCCACCTGATGACAATAGACTTCTTTTTCAACCCATAATCCTCTTCTAAACTTTATCCTTGATAGCTCCAAAGGTTGCTTTCTTTGATTTTTGAACTATAGAGGGTAGCCCCAGGTATTTGTCTTGTGCTCCGATATGTTCAATATTTAGTGTCTGAGCAATTGCTAGTCTTGTGTTCTGAGGTGTCTTGTGACTGAAAAAAATAGCTGACTTATTCAAATTGAATTTTTGCCCACTGAAATCCTCATAGATCTCTAGCAATTCTGGAATACTTTGGCTTGTATTAGGTTCACTCTTACAAAAAAGGATTGAATCATCAACAAACAAAAGGTGATTAACTGTTTGGCATCTCCGATTAACTTGAACTCCTTGAATTAATTTGTTTTGCTTTGCCTTGTGTAGCAAGAAGGAAAGCCCTTCTACACAAAAAAGAAAGAGATATGGAGATAGGGGGTCACCTTGTCGGATGCCCCTATTTGGCCTAAAATAGCCAAAAGGTTGACCTTCCATAACGACAGAGTAAGAAATAGTCGTTACCAATTTCTTAGTCCAGTTAATCCATTTAGTATCAAAGCCCAACTTATCCATAATATACCATAAGAAATGCCATTCAACCTTATCATAAGCCTTGCTCATGTCTAGTTTAATAGCCATCTCATGCTCTGCCCCATTTCTCTTATTTTTCAAATAGTGCATACATTCGTGGGCAATTAGAATATTATCTGAAATGAGTCTACCTTTGAGAAACGTACTCTGATTTGGGCTTATAATTTTATTCATAATATCTTGTATTCAGTGCGCCATACCTTTAGAAATAATTTTATACATAATTGAAGACAAACTGATCGGTCGTACCTGAGTCATGTCACTGGCATCTGGCACCTTTGGAATCAAACAAATTTGAGTATGATTGAAGCTTTTTAGAATTCTGCCACTGTAAAAGAAACTTCTCACTGCCGTAAAAATGTTACCTCCAACTATATCCCAGAAAAAGTGAAAAAACTTAGCTGTAAACCCGTCATCACCAAGAGCACTCTGAGCATGAACACTAAATGTAGCTCTTTTGACATCGTCTATAGTTACTAGCCTTTGGAGCCTACGATTCATGGAAGCTGTAACCTTAGGTTCCAAATCCTCTAAGTATGGATTCGGATCAGCCGAACAAGAAGAAGTAAAAATATCGCAAAAGTAGTCTTTAGCTACCTTTGCAATATCCTTCGTTTCAATGCAATCTCATTCTCCCTCCCCACTAATCTCCAAATTTTGTTCCTTCGCATCCTTGATTGAAATTTCTGGTGAAAGAATCTAGTGTTTTGATCTCCTTCTTTTAGCCACTTGACTCTAGATTTTTCTCTCCACTAGCTCTCTTCTTTCAAATATGCCAGCTCCAACTTTTCCTCCAAACTGGTAACCTCCTCTCCCCCATTGATTCCAGCCACCCACAACTCCTCTATTTTAGCTTGAAGGTCCTCAATTTCTTTCTGGGAGTTTGCTTTGTGAGTTTTCTGCCATTGGACTAGTCTATGTCTACAAACTTTCAACTTTTGGGCCAAGGAGAACATAGCCGAGCCTACAACTTCTATTCTCCACACTTCACTGACAATTCTCTTGACATCCTCTTCTCCACACTAACGTTCCTTGTTATTTAAACCGCCTTTTACTATTCCAGGATTGAGGTTCGGTTTCCATCAAAAGTGGAGCATGATCCGAGCTTGACTCTGTGAGCCTGTGCACCACTGCTTTTGGAAACTTTAACTTCCATTCCATCCCAACTAAATAGCGGTCAAGCCTCTCCTTCACAAAATCCTCTCCTTGTCTTCGATTTGTCCACATGAAAAGGTGCCCTACCATTCCAATATCCACTAATTCGTTACTGTCAATAAAATTAGTGAATGTTGCAATGGTGGTTGCTGATTTTTTGCCTCCACCCTCCTTTTCCGCTTAGGTTTTTATTGCATTAAAATCGCCTGCTATTACCACTTTTCCTTCTAGGTGTTGACTCATTGTTGTAAGCTCCTCAAACTGTAAGGATCGAATTTATTCTAAACAACTCAAATAGACACCAATGAATGCCCATACATCACTGCTTCCGACTTTCTTAATTTTGGCTGCCACAAAGAATTCTCCATTGCTAATAATGTAAAAACTGATGCTGTCCTTCCAAGATAGCACAAGTCCTCCTGCCACTCCTGCCGGGTTAACAATATGCCAATTTTTGTAGCCGCATACCCGAAGATTTGCTTCCACCTGTCGAGATTGGTTCTTTGTTTCACTTATAAACACAATCTCGGGGGAGTGGGATTTACAGATCCCTTTTAAGGTGTGAATTGTCAGGGGTCTCCCCAAACCACGACAACTCCAAACTATAGTTCTCATGGCGCCTTGGGTGCCATTTGTAGGCTGGCACCCTCTAGTGCGGAATTTATAACCCACAAACTAACCGGCAAGTGCACCGGGTCGTACCAAGTAATACCTCAGGTGAGTGAGAGTTGATCCCATGAGTATTGATGGACTAAACAACAATGGTTGATTAATTTACTTAGTTAGACAAGTAGAAAATGGTGTTTGAGAGTTCAAAAAGCATTAAACAGGAACTTCAGAATATCAAAAGACAGGCAATAAATAAGTTGAGAAAACAATATGGAGAAGGCAGTTAAGGCTTCAGAGTTATCTATTTTTCGGATTGACTTTTCTTGCTAACTATTTTAATCATGCAAGATTTAATTCATGGCAAACTATATGTGACTAGACTCTAATTCCTTAGACCTTTCTAGTCTCCTCTAATTCTCATCAACTGCCAATTTCTTGGTCAATTAATTCCAATTAGAGGGTGAAATTCAATTCTAGTTTATATGCCACAGAAATCCTAATTATCCAAATATAAGAGGATTATATGTCACGTATCCCGTTAAATCCAGATAATTAGAATTTAGGAGAAATTATTTTCAAGCTGTTGTTCAAGTAAAGAGCTTTTCCAAGTTATACAAGAACTCAATTAGAAAGAGGGTCATACTTCCGTTCCACCCAAATTCATAAGATAACGAACCAAAACAATTCTTAAATTATAAATCAGTACATGAATTAAAATAAAAAAATAATAGAATCAATCCATACAAATAGACAGAGCTTCTAACCTTAATAGTAGAGGTTTAGTTGCTCATGGTTTAGAGAGCAAGACTAAGATTCAGGTAAACTGTAATTTACATTATGAAAATGGAATAATCCCCAGAAGAAAAGTTTCTTTTCTCTTTTATATCTAATCCTAATTAAGTTAAAATCTAATTTCTAAAATTAAAATAATATCTTTTCCTATTTTAAAAAATAAAATTTAAATTTAAATCAGAATTAATTAAAGATCTTCGCATTGTAATGTGGGGACCACTTGGCTTCACTAGGATCCACGCCTAACTTGGGCCTGGCAGCATTATTAATTGGAGTTTAGTTGAGTGAAGCTGCGCCTAACATGGGCTTGGCAGCATGAATTGGAGTTTAGTTGAGTGAAGCTGTGCCTAACTTGGGCTTTAGTGCGCCTAACTTGAAGTGGACAGAACCAATTGATAAACGAAATTTAGCATGTCGATTTAGAACTCAATGATGAATATGATCGTGAGTATAGTCTAATCGACACTTAAACTTCGCACCAAACAATCCTACAATCTATAACCGAGAGTACTAGTCTCCCGAGTCGTCCTCCCTTGGAATTGCTAGAGTGTGCATCTTATTGATTAGGAAGCCTTGTTATGATTCGTTGAAGGTTTTAGCAAAATAGAAAACAAACAATCAATCCTTAAAAGACTTGGCTTAGGGTTGGCATTAGAAATTCTATCCTTATAGTTCCTTCAATGATGACAACAATTAGGCCTTGCTTCATTTAGTTAACCCCTAGGCATAGAGGAAAGTCAAATGAGAGTAATCAACTTGAGTCACAAGTCCTAACTTTACCTTATGGAAATCTAGCTTTAGTGTACTCCAAGTCAATTAGCAATCCCTAATTCCAAATCAACAATTGACACAACTATTCAACTTCTTCTAATGGCCCAAGCCCTATGCCAAGTAAGAAACTTTTACTCCATAACTAGTGTTGGCATTTCATCAAACATTTGGTGAGCAAAAGTGAAAGCCATGGTAAAATTGAGAAGAAAGTAGGGTTAAAAGTATTTCAACACAAGGGACTAACAACAATTAACAAAGAACAACAATGGAAATGAGATTCTAAAGGAATTGATTAAATCCAAAACTACAAAAATTGAATCCAAGATCCATGAGAATTGAGCAATTACAAACACTACTTGAGATTGGAGAAGAAGATCTATGACATGAACAGAATGAATTGAGAATTGCAATGGATCTCACCAAAGAGTGAATGAAAATTCAGAAATTGGATAAAGATGAACCCTAGTGAGAGCTTGGAATCTCTCTCCTTCTCCAAGAGTGTAACTAACTATCTCCCCCAAAATATCTAGAATCTAGAAAATGAGCTAAAAGTCCTTAACCCTTGTTCTCTTGGTCTTCTTAAGCTTTTCCCGCCAGGGCACTTCCCCAAAATGGGATTCCCCACTGTCTCCATGCCCAAGTCACGTGGTTCTTAAAAAAATCACATTCGAACATCGGCGCGCACGCGCAATGTACGCGTGCGCGCCACCGGGGCCTCATTTTGATGTGCGCGGAGGTGTAATGTACGCGTACGCGCCCACGAAGATTATGGCCTAGCTGCTACGCAAGTCGGCTCGTGGCTTGACTCTTGGCTTCGACTTCTAACTGCTCGATCCACGCGGACGCGTCAAGTGCGCGCACGCGCCCATGCTGAGATTTCCAAAGTTCACTTCTCATGCTCCCTTCCTTTGCACCCGTCCTCCTTCTCTCTTCCGGTCCATCCCTGCCCTATATTCTGAAACCACTTAACACACAGGTCACGGCATCGAATGGCACCAAGAGAAGATTAGAAATGTACCTAATTTAGTGCAAAATAAACATGTTTTCATCCATGAGGCAAAATTAGGAAAGGAACACAAAGTCTTGTATTTTCATATAGAAAGCGTGTGGAATTATTGATAAAACCCTTGAAATCAACACAAGATAAACCCTCAAAATGGGGTATATCACCAATCTTGCGTGTTGTTGTTCTGCATTGCGTCTAACTTGGTATTTCTCAAGTTAGGCGCAGCCTTGGTAGAGTTGATGGCAGAGAAGTATGGACTATTATACATCGTTGGAAAGCTCTGAAAGTTAGCTTTCCAACGCCACTAGAATAACGTCCATTGAATCTCTGTAGCTCGATTTATTCAGGTTTGAGTGCAGAGAGGTCATGGTTGACAGCATCATTCGCCTTCATCTCTTCTTCTGCAGAAACTCCATCAAATCCAGCCGAATTCTACCTAAAATAAACAGAATTGCACAAGACTCAAAGTAGCATCCATAGTGGCTAAAAGATAATTAATTCTTGATTAAACTCAACAAATTAAATGCAAATTCACTAGGAAAAGATAGGAAAGATGCTCACGCATCACCCTCCACCATCTGTTCAACTGCATTTTCATTCTCTGTTCTTGCTTTCTTTGTAGATCCTTTAGCTATACCACTCATCAATCTTCTTTTGGGTTCACTTTTGGTATCTGACTCTGCAGCACCTTGTCTTGCTAACCTTTTCAACTTCCTACCTTTCTCTTTGGTGGGACATTACCCAATAACAAATTGCATAAGCTGCCCTTCATCCTCCTTGGTATTGGACTGACCAGCTATGATAACCTCCATGCATTCTGTTCTAGAAGTGGCTGATTGAGGTGACTCAGGTGCTGCCCTGTTACCAGTGTCTTGTGGTTTCAAATTTTGTTTCCCTTCTTGCATTGACATCCCTGCAAATTCTTCCAATAAGCAGTTTAAGACCGGTTTTTTCTTACGTTGAGTGGCCTTATTCTAATTTTGGGTTGAGTTGTTGAATGTTCTTTCTCCTTCAGAGTAGATTCGCGTTCCCACTTGGCTGGCTTTAACCCATTCACCAATGTCATTCTCCTTTACCATATCACTCTCTGTGTCCTTCAGCAGATCGTGGTAGTTTTTCACATTGTGCCTCAATTTTGCGCAATAGGTACAGAACTTTCCAAGTCTCTCATAGCGCAGTGCCACTTCTACCTCCTTTTTATTTGGTCCTACCACTATTAACTGATCTCTCACTTGCCTGGCAGCATCAATATTGATTTTGGCCTTTACAATCCTAGTTTCTCTGCCTTGCATCTGAAATTTACCTACTTCCAACACTGTGCCCAGTTTCTCTCCCAATTTACGTCCAACTTTGAGGGTTTTAAACGATTCTAGCAAACCCCAAAATTGAACCCAAACTGAAAAATTGAAAATAATCTCTTCATCACAGTTCTGATCTTCCTTCCATCTCTTGACATGGAGCACATAATCTTTGAATAGCCATGGAGAACCACGTTCAACACGCAAGACATCCACTTCTTTATTAAAAAAGAATTGGAAGGAATTATCCCCTTTGTCACTCACGCTAAATCCTTTCGAGTTTCCCCATATAGCCTTTAAAGCATTCCCCATGGTTCCAACTGAGAAGGTTTTGGAAGCAAAGAGTCTGCCATAGAGACTATTGGAGCAAGCATTTTTATATGTTTGCCTCTTCCAGTAGAATCACATTCCTACCTCCTTTCCGGTTGTCTTCCTCGGTCTGATCTTCTTCCCTCGTTGTCTCAGCCATACAGATTACGTAGACTTGTATTGAGATTTAATTGACGTTGACAATGTAGCCTTGACGGCAATAGGAACTCTGTTAAGTTAGATTTTATCATTTTAAACTTGTGTTATTAATTTTAACAATGTATTCTTTTTTAAAATAATTTATGTATGATAAAAGATATGTTTACCTGTTTAGAGTATAAATTGTACTATTATATTTATATGTTCCTGATTTTAATTATACTTTTAACTACTCAGACTAAATTTATTTTATTATATTATATTTTACATATGAGTATATGTTCTATCGTCTAATTAAATAAAAAATTTGTTTTAATGAAAAATTTAATAACCAAACTAAACATTACTTATGTTAGTAAAGAGTGATCCACGACAGAAAGAAGGATCGAGTGAGAAGATAGGAGATAGCGACTGCTGGCTATATTGAATAGGACGGCAAAATTACTGACGACCAGAATTCAACGACGTCGATAAGGGATGAAGAAAGAGAGATTGTGTAAGAGGGCATTAGATAACGACGACGTTGGTACTTCTTGTCACCATGGCGACGGCGATGCTTGGAAAGAACAAAGCTACGTGACGGAGAAAGAATGGAGGAGTGGAAAGATGCTTCAATTAACAGGAGTGGGGTTTTGATATTTTAAAAAATTATATCATTACCTATCTCAAATAATACATTACAAAATAACCTAACTATGATTAAAATAAATGACCAATTAAAATGTAATACATGATAAAAAATAACTTACACAAACCTTTTTATATATAAACTTCAAAATTTTAAATTATAAAGAAGTTACATTCATCTTTCCCTTTGTTATTATCACAAGAGCCCAACGAACTTGGTCTAATTTGTCGGACATTCTATATACGAATGATGTGTGAGTCTTTTAAAAGATTTTTCTGTTCTCCAACTTGAATATATATATATATATATTCACATTTAAAAACACTCACATATATACATCTCTTTATTATTATCCGTGACGAACATAGTCTCCAAATCTATTTTAACGTCGTAGAAATAATAATTTTGACCAAGAGAAATTTTTCAAGGATCAATGCTTTTTTTTTTTTTATTGTTTCCTAAAGTAAGGAGTAAAGAAAATTAAAGCAACACCTTTTTACTCATTTGTTCGCAATGTTTCCAATCATTATTTGTTGTTCCATTTTATTTATAATTTTGGATTAGGTATTATTAGGGTTTGATATGCTACACTGGTAGTAGTGTGGATAAGCACTTTCAGTTCTTCTCCAAGATAGGTATCAAATTAGAAAAGCTTTTTCATCAGAGAAAAATATATTATATATAATAAATTAATAATAATATGTCACATACACGGGCAAAAAGGCCACAATAAAACCAATCAAACTTTAGCTATGTGTGCATTTGGTTGTACATCTGCATTATTAGGCCAAAAGTATAGCAAACTTTATTATTTGACACTTGTCCTTCTTACAGTCATTGATTTTATAATGATATGAATTATATGCATGCTTTGAGGCAATGCCCAATTAGAAGTTGGAACCATCAATTTTACCAGTAATTTTTTTCAATTAATTTTTTAAAAATTATTTTAAAATTTTAGATTGTAAATTATAAATTTAAATTCTAAAATTGATTTATATTAACTATCTAAAGTTTGTTTTTTTTTTATATTTTTCTATTTTATTTACCGGTGATGTATACATGTCTTTTGCCTTGTATCAAGAGTCACTTTCATTTCTTTATATTAAAACGCTTACAGCAAAAATAATGCTGAAATTGTCAATTCGCTTTTTAACTTAAGAGAATATATCAGATCGATCACACATGCATCAGGAATCACTTAACACACAGCATAATATTCTATATTAAAAAAAAAGTTATGTAAAAGAAAACTATGATTCTTTGCTGGTGGATAAATTATAAGTTTAGATAAGTTTGACATTATTAGTCGGTACTCGCAAGTTTAGAATAAAATCCTAAACTCATCACTTTTCTTTTGGTGCATTTCTTGCATCTCTTTAT
>NC_029773.3:74447121-74519410 GCF_000817695.3 Arachis duranensis | reverse complement strand
CTTTAGTTAACATTAGCTAATTTTTTAAATTATATTTTTACTCTAAATTTCAAAATTTAAATTCTAAATCCTAAATTATAATGCTAAATTCTAAACCTTTATAAAATAAGAGTTAAAAAATTAGTTAATATTGACTAATTAAAAATTAATTTGTATACTTTATTTCTTATTATTTTGGTAATTGCCAGTGTTATATTGACTTCTTGTTATTGTTTTTACCCAACTAATATATATCAAGACCAGCCATTAGGCACGCTAGCTTCATGCTGATAGAAAACTAAGTCCAAGATATAGAAATATAATAATTTGTTAAAATTTAATACTCACTAGTTAAAGTTAATTAAATAAGAGAAGACAAACTGGAAAAAAAAATTAAAGAAACAAAAAATAGGGATTAATGATGTGAAATATACGTGAGCTCTCACAATGATGAATGGGGATAGGATAATTATTGTTATTACTAAAATAATAATAATTATTATTGTTGTTGTTGCTTTGCTCTCTATAGATTTTCAAAGGGACATGTTTGCTGATTCTCCCACCACCATCACCAGCCCCTCAAATCAGGAATGCTTTCTTTTTCAACTTTATTATAAACGTCACCAAAGACTAAAGACAAGGAAGCCTTTAATTTTAAAAGCTTAGGTTTATTTAATTATTAATAATATTAATAAATATATACTATAGATATAATTATTAAACTTGCGCTTGGTTGCCAAGAGGAAAAAGAGACAGTACTATGATTGGTCCATTTTTTGTAATTTTGTATGCACAAACCACGTGGAAACCAATTAACATGGTTTTGGTTGGGTTTTTACTTATCTACCCTTGGCCTGCACTTACAAACGATTTCATTTCGAATAAACTAATATTATTCAGTTTTCTCTTAAACATATATTATTTATTATTCCGTCATTGAAGATTGACTCAACTCCTAGGATTGAATGATGTCAAAGATTTTTGGGCATCAACATGCATAGTAATAATTTTTTAATTGATGAATTAATTTGGAAAATATAATAAGATTTTGAAAATTAGATTGTTTATTATATTAAACTACTAGTAAAATTAAAAGTTTATGGACTAATCGATGTGTAATTGATTATAATAAAATAATAAATTTATTCATAAAATAATTTTTTTCAGAAAAAAAGAATATCTTTAATTTAACTAAAACATATGGTAAGATTATGATTACTAGAAAAGTTTTAAAATTTTTATTTTAATAATTAAATACATAATAAAATATATTACAAACTTAATTTTTTATAAACTTTTTTAATCGATAACCTTTACATACATATTTACCCCTTAAGTCACATCTCACATGTATGTTAGCTTTTTCTTTATGAATTGGATGGTTTAATTCTCTCAAGGTACTATATGTAAGGGGGAAAAAATAATAGATTGAATTAAGAAAACAAATATATACATTGATTAATCAAGGATGAAAAAAAAAAAACTCTTTCCAAAGTAACCTTAAGAAATTGCCTTTTAGAGAATCAATATCTGTTGATTCCCTTCTCCATCTCCATCTAGATTTAATTAGAAAAAAATTATGTGGGGCTACTACTAAACATAATAAATTTATCCAAGTGGGAACATATGAGGAATAGAGCACAATGCAACTTGGCATAATTTATAGTAAGTGATTAGTTGCCTTTTTAATTTCAAAACCAACAATTAATTAATAAATTAAATAAGCATTGTTGTAGGTCGGGAACTTGGGATCCATGTGAGGACAATCATGGGAAAATGGGAAGAAAATTTTATAGGTTTGTGGGTTATATATATTGTGGAGGGTATCCCTCCATTTGATTCTATTTCTATATATGCTATGGAATATGTTTGGTCACAAAGCTAAGAAAAAAAAATGGTGTCTAAGTGGAAGCTTTGGTCCCTCCAACCCCAACTTGTTCCCACTCCTAACTTTACTTTCCCTTTTATTTTATTCTTTTATTTATTTGACGTTACAACTTACAGGTTACTATCAAGATTCAAGACCATTCAATAATTTTGAAATAGTTAGCTTAATTCTACAATGATTTATTTGTACAATGTGAATAATAGACTTTACAAAATAAACATCCCCTATACTATCTAAAATAATTTTAAACTTATTTTTGGATTTACTAAGGATCGAACTATTGATCTTTCGGATCTAGAACTCTAATACCATGTTATGATACCACTCATCCCAAAAATTCCAACTAATGGAAAAATGTAATACTAATAATTATATTTCTAATACTCCCTAAACCTCTATTATACACATTGTACAAATATTCTATTGGCTTTTCATACTTTTCTCTTCTACAAATTTAAGTTTGTTATGATAGTATTAACTTGCAAACAATTAATTGAAAGTAAGCTCATTTTTATTATTTGAATACATTACCTCGAATAAAATGATACATGTGATATTATTTTAAAAATATTATTGAGTATTGATATGGTCACCATTAATACGAGCTATAACTTGGCCTCATAACCGTTACTGGCCATCACCATAACTTGTTATCTGCCGTTATTGCTCGTCCCTTATGAGCTATAACTCGGTGACATTAATATCATCATAACCGACGTTCCAAACGGTAACATAAAATCAGTTACGAAACCGACAATTTACCATTTAGAATATAACAGACGAATATATATGTCTATAAAAGAAAGGTAAAGTATCTTTTTGGAGGATCATCTTTCTGAACTCGACACCACACTGACTTAAGCATTGGAGTGCCTTTGCAGGTACACTCCGCCCCCTTTGTATTGCTCGTGCCCTCACACCTACAACGGAGATAAGGAACTCGGATTCTCAGAGGTGGACGTTCAGCCTTGCAGCATATAACTCGGCTGATCTTGAGGAGTTGAAACCGACCAATTTCCCAGGCAAGATCAATTGGCGCCCACCGTGGGGCCGAAGAAATCATATTTTTTTCTTTTGGTCCCATCACTTCCGTCTGCATCCATGGTTGACGCACCGCCTCCTTCATTATCCGAACTTATGCGAATGGTAGCTGAGCTACAACAAGTCAATCAGCGAATGGCTGACGAGAACCAAATAATGGCTGCCCAAATTGCTGAAATAAATCATGCTCGGATTGAGCACAACGATGCTCACCGCCAGCAATCAGAAGACGAGGAACATCAGTCCCAACCCACTCATGTTTCGGAGACCGCTCGACACGAGGAGCCACGGCCCGAAGATGAAAAAGAAGAGTCCGAAGACCCTGTGGGTCCCTTCACGGACGAAGTTATGAACTTCGAACTGCCGAAGAGATTCACTCTGCCGCTGACCCTCACGCCTTATGATGGACTCGGAGACCCGAGGAAGTTTCTAAAGAAATTCCGATCAATAATGATCGTCAATGGTGCATCAGATACAGTTTTATGTCGTTGTTTTCCAAATTATTTAGACGGTCCTTCACTTGATTGGTTTTGTGCTTTGCCTGCAGGTTCCATTTCGCGTTTTCATCAGTTGGCGAAGTTATTTGAAGAGCATTTCGCCGGATCCGCAATATACTTGCACGATTCCGATTACTTGAACACCATCAAGCAAGGACCAAACGAAAGCTTAAAGGAATACATGACACGCTTCACTAAGGTCGCGATCAGCATACCAGACCTCCACCCCGAGGTCCATCTGCACGCAATTAAAAGTGGTCTCCGACCTGGAAAGTTTCAGGAGACAATCGCAGTAGCCAAGCCGAGGACTCTGGCAGAATTTTGAGAGAAGGCAAAAGGACAAATTGATATCGAAGAGCTCAGACAAGCTCGGAAGTCTGACAAATCATACTTCCGCGAAGAAGATAAGGGTTCAACCACTAAGAAAAATTTTAAACTAACACCTCGATTTGATTCTTATACGCAGTTCAACACTAAGAGAGAAGACATAATCAAAGAGATCTTGAACTCAAAACTAATAAAGCCACCAAGAAAGGCAAGTACATACCAAGATGCAAAGAACGTGGACAAATCAAAATATTGCGCTTTCCACCAGAAACATGGCCACAACACTAATGATTGCGTTGTCGCAAAAGACCTTCTAGAGCGACTAGCAAGACAGGGACACCTCGACAAATACATTGGTAGTCATATCCAAAAGCGCGGACCAAGCTCCGCAACAAACGACCTCTCTGAACAAAGCCGAGGAAAAGAGAAGGCATCTTCAAGCCAATATGAAAGACCACGAGGTATAATCAATTGTATTTCAGGAGGATACGCCAGTGGAGGATACTCGAACTCGGCGAGGAAAAGATCGTTCAGAGCCATATGTTCGGCAAACGGACCACAACAAAGCGCAACAGTCACCAGTCCACAACCCGAAGTCACTTTCACATACGCCGACTTCAACTCCAGTATACAAAATTTGGACGACCCTGTGGTGATCAACCTTCAGCTAGGAGATCTATTAGTGAAAAAAGTTCTCTTGGACCCGGGGGCAGTGCCGATGTCCTGTTTTACTCCACATTTCAAAAGATGAAGCTCAGCGACAACATGATGCAGTCAACAGAAGGAGATTTGGTCGGCTTCTCAGGAGAACGAGTTCCAATACTCGGATCAGTGTGGTTACAAACCACACTGGGTGAGCATCCTCTTTCAAAAACTAATGATATTCAATATTTAGTAGTTGACTGTTTCAGTCCGTATAACCTTATTCTTGGCCGACCTTTCTTAAATAAGTTCGGCGCCATTGTCTCTACCGTTCATCTCTGTGTAAAGTTTCCACTACAGGGTGACCAGGTTGTCACAATCCATGGAGATCATAAAGAGGCACGACAGTGTTACAACATCAGCATGAAGTTCCAAAACCGCTCAACACAACAAGTCAACAACGTCGGTCTCAAACAAAAGGAGGAAATAATGGCCGACCTCGACCCAAGAGCTGATTTTCTTGAGCGCCCGAAACCATCCGATGACCTACAAAAAGTATACTTCAACAATGACCCTAACAAATTTACATATGTAGGTACCTCAATCAACACAGCTGAGTTACAGGCCATAGCGACCTTCCTGCAAGAAAACGCCAAGCTTTTTGCCTAGACACCTTCAGACATGCCCGGCATTGATCCATAGATTATCAGTCATAAACTAGCAATAAACTCGGCAGTCCGACCAGTACAGCAGAAGAAACGAAAACTCGGCGAAGAAAAGAGGAGAGCATCACTAGAAGAAACACAAAAGCTCATCAACGCCGAATTTATCAAAGAGATCAGATTCACTACCTGGTTAGCCAATGTGGTAATGGTAAGAAAACAAAACGGTAAGTGGCGCATGTGCGTCGATTTCACAGATTTAAACAAAGCATGTCCAAAGGATTCTTACCCACTACCATCCATAGACTCTTTAGTAGACAATGCATCAGGCTACGCTACTTTAAGTTTTATGGATGCGTATTCAGGGTATAATCAAATACTCATGCACCCCTCCGATCAAGATAAAACAGCTTTTATCACTGATTTCGGTAACTATTGTTATAAAGTTATGCCATTTGGATTAAAGAATGCAGGTGCAACTTACCAACGCCTTATGGATAAAGTGTTCGCCAAACAAATTGGCAGGAACATCGAAGTTTATGTCGATGATATGATCGCCAAAACAAAAATCGGAGATAATCACATCAGCGACCTTAGAGAAATATTCGGCCAGATCCGCAAGTACAACATGCGTCTCAACCCCGAGAAATGTGCCTTCGCCGTTCAAGGGGGTAAGTTTTTAGGTTTTTTGCTAACGTGCAGGGGAATACAGGCAAATCCAGACAAATGCCGAGCAGTGCTGGACATGGCCAGCCCTAAAACAGTCAAAGAAGTTCAACGTCTCACAAGACGCCTTGCCGCACTTTCCAGATTTGTTCCCTGTTTAGCTTCAACTTCTATTCCTTTTTTCCAAACAATTAAGAAGAAAAACAGATTTGAATGGAACGACGATTGTGAGAAAGCCTTTTTGAAATTAAAAACAACTCTCTCACAACCGCCGATTTTACAAAAACCCCGACAAGGGAAAGATTTATTTCTATATATGTCAGTTACTGATTGGGCGATAAGTTCGGCCCTTGTAACAGAGAGAAACAAAGTTCAACATCCGATATACTTTGTCAGTAAGACCCTCCAACATGCCGAACTCAATTATCCAAGGATCGAGAAGCTCGTACTAGCACTAATATTCTCGGCACGACGTCTCCGACCTTACTTCCAGAGCCACGTTATCCACGTCAGAACCGATCACCCACTAAGACAAGTGTTACACAAACCAGAAATTGCAGGACGACTCATAAAATGGGCAGTCGAACTATCTGAGTTCGATATCCGATACCAATCCAGAGGACCGATCAAGTCACAATTCCTGGCAGATTTCATTGCCGAATTTACAATGCCATCGGGAGAAGATCATGCAAAACAGTGGATCTTATATGTCGACGGCTCTTCAAATAATGGGGGCTGTGGAGCAGGAATTCGTCTGGAAGCCGACGATGGCTTCATATTAGAACATTCCATTCACTTAGCTTTCAAAGCCAGCAACAACCAATCCGAGTATGAAGCACTGCTCGCTGGACTCCGACTCTGTTTAGATCTCCAAATCTCGACGATCAAGGTATATTGTGATTCTTTGTTAGTGGTACAGCAGGTAAACGACCATTTTCAGGTAAAAGATCCTCTACTCTCTAAATACATGCTATTAGTAAACAAATTATTAACAAAATTCGTCAAATTTGAAATAGAACATATACCACGCGAACAAAATCAAAGGGCAGATATCTTATCCAAACTCGGCAGCACACAATCCGAGTTATCCACACTACAACAATTCACAATAACATCACCCACTGTTACTCTGACAAATGTGTTAAGTGTTACACAGGTTAAGGATTGGAGGGACGACCTTATACACTATTTACAAACAGGTTATATACCAGAGGGGGTCGAGAACGATAAAAAGTTCAGACGACGAGCATCTTCCTTCACAATACTCCATGGAACATTGTATCGACGAGGATATACTCGCCCTCTACTCAAATGCCTCAACAAGTCAGAAGCTGACATAGCATTAGCAGAGGTACATGAAGGAATCTGTGGCACACATACAAGAGCCCGGAGCCTAGCATCAAAAATCCTCCGAGCTGGATTTTTCTGGCCGACATTAAAACAGGACAGCCAGCAAAAAATCAGATCATGCCACAATTGCCAACGACACGCACCACTGATACACATACCTGCCGAGCAAATGCATCACTCAGACATCAGCTGGCCGTTTAACTAATGGGGTTTGGATATACTCGGGCCGTTTCCTACGGCACCGGGCCAGGTAAAATTTCTTATTGTCGGCATTGACTATTTCTCCAAATGGGTGGAAGCCCAACCTTTAGCAAAAATAACATCTCAACAAATGATTTCATTCGTTTGGAAAAACATTATTTGCCGTTTCGGCATACCTCAACATATCACAACTAACAACGATCGCCAGTTTGCCGATCAGAAGTTTCAATCTTTTTTGCAGAATCTCAAAATAAGACAACACTTCGCATCTGTTGAACATCCTCAAACGAACGGGCTAGCCGAGGCCGCAAATAAGGTTATCCTGCATGCACTAAAGAAAAAGCTAGATGACACCAAAGAACTGTGGGCCGAACTAATACCTGAAGTCCTTTGGGGATACAACACCACCCCACAAACATCAACAAAAGAAATGCCATTCAGGCTGGTATATGGATCGGAAGCCATGATTCCCCTGGAGATCTCCCAGAACTCAATCCGAACTCAAATCAACAATCAAGACGAAGCTCGGAGATCCGAGCTGGATATCATCGAAGAAGTTAGAGACATCGCCGCCTTAAAGCAACGCGCGGCGCAGCAAACAATTGCTCGACAATACAACAAGTCAGTCAGAAGCAGATCATTCGTGAAAGGAGACTTAGTCCTCCGCAAAACCGAAACTGCTCGAAAACCACCAACACACGGAAAGCTCGCAGCCAATTGGGACGGCCCATACCGAGTATCAGAAGTACTCGGCCAAGGAGCATACAAGCTAGAATCGCTAGATGGTAAACTCATACCTAGTACATGGAACATATCTTCCTTAAAGAAATTTTACAGTTAAAAGACAGGGACAGGCTGGTACTCTTTTTCCTACTACTAAGATTTTATCCCAAAGGGTTTTGCTTGGAGAGGTTTTAACGAGGCTAGCCTACCTGCACCTTTGTATTCGAAAGGTTCAAAAAGACTCCGAATATATAGGAGACGTATATTATTTTCTTCATCAAACAACTATGCGACTGATATTATCAATCAAATATAACTTTATCAATACAGCTCAGACAAAGCCCAATACATGTCTAAGCTACAAACCTGCCATTGTCAGATAGCATCATCAACAGCAATGCCAATAAGCTTGGAAAACTTTTCGACGAATAACAAACAGCTTTTATAAAAAGCATCACTTTCAAAATTCAAACAAGTCAATTCAACAAAGTTCAAAACACACAAAATTAACTATTACATATGCAAAATAAATTCAAATAAGTTTCTAACAAAACACATTAAACATTATCGGCTTCATCTTCTGCATCCCCATCATCTTCGATTAGCTGACCATCTCGAACAATCTTTCCAGGATCCATGCCAGAGAGATCGGCATCTGGAACCAAAAACTTAACCTGCAACCTTGCTCTTTCAAAACCTTCAATAAACGAATCCAATATCTCATCAGCCTTTTTCTTCTCCATATCCTTAAATTGAGCAGTAACCTCAATCAGACGAGTTTGCAGGTTCACCAGATCACTTTCCTTTTTCTTCAAATCTTCCACATCCTTAGAATAACTTTCTTTAATCTCTTTCAGCAACTTCTCGGTCTCAGTCAACTGCACCTGAAGCTCAGCAGCAATACTCTTACTCTTAACCAACTCCTCCTTCAAAACAGAAACCTCTCCTTTTTCTACAGCAACCCTCTTATTCTTCAACTCTTGGCTACGCCCAAGACTTGCAAGGCGCAGACCAACAACCTACAGAAAAGAATAAACCAAAAAGTCATAAGATTCTCAAAAGAAGAGTAAAGAAAAAATAGTAGGTCATTACCTGCATATACTGCCCAATAGCCATATCCCCAACCTCCTCTGCAAGAGTAACATCAGCCGACGATTGGCAATACTCGTCCACCACAGCCATATAGGGATACTCCTTCCCCCACACCAAAAATGCCTCACTTTGTTCAGAAATTTCATGGAGCCTTTTTTGATTACCCATAAAAGCATGTATCTCTTCCAGAGGAACCCCTACCTCCTTCTCATCAGACTCATCGGATAAATCAACAAGGTCGGACTTCTTTCTCTTCTTCGCAATCACCTTCCTCCGACCTTGACGAGGCTGCGTAACCTCGCCGGCCACAGCAACTTTCTCAACATTCAACGATGATACCTCCTTCTCCAGATTCTTATTCTTGAAATGCGTCCTCAAAGACGCAGCTGAAACACCAGGGTATTTACCACCTGCGAAAGCAAAACAACATCAGAAATATGGCAAGAAGCAATAAACACCTTAGCAACAACCCTATAACTCACCCAAATAAGCTACCACAACATCTTTATCTTCCTCCCGCTTCAGAAGCTCATACATTGAAATCAGGTCCCCACGACCGATATTTTCAACAAGAAACTCAATCACACAAACATTCCTCGGAGAGATAACCTCAGGACCGAGTATATTTTGGGGTTCCGAACACCAATACAACGAAAACTTCTCACCCAGATTTTCATCAACGAAAAAAGGAAAGTCTTTTTCCAAAGCCCTAACCTTTAAATACATCTCTTTAAAATCTTTGAAAGAAGATTTGTACAATTTGAAAATGCCAAAATCAGGGGTGCTATTGAAGTTTATCCAACCACCTTTCCACACCCCTTTGGCTTGAAATAATGAAAAGAAAAGATCAACAGACGGCACCACTTCCAGAAACTCCATCAAAATTTCAAAAGAACGAAGAAAGGCCCACCCGTTTGGATGAAGCTGCGACGGAGCGCAGTTTAACTGCCTCAACACCTGACATTCGAAATCAGTAAAGGGTAATTTAACTCTCAACTCCTCAAGAACGCAGCTATACATATAGAAAAATTCAAACCCACTACCCCGGTGATAAACCCTATCATTAACACTACAGGACAGTAATTCAACCCCAACCCCAGAATTCTGCCTCACCAACCTACTCGCATCCACCTCCTTCACAGCAGCTTCATCACAGAATAATGACACTCGAGACTTCACATCATCCCCAACCCAGTCATAAGACCAGTCTATTTCATCTTTCTTCTCCTTCTCAAACCCCATTACAAACAGTAAACAAACATGCAACAAAGAAATACAAAGAGACGAGGGAAGAAAGGAATTAGAAGAACACAAACGTGACCATACCTCTCTTGCTCATTCTTCACACAAGAAGCAGAAAACCAAAAATGCCCAAAATACCAACCGGCAGAAACAATTAATCACAAACAAAAAAACGCCCCAAATATCACCCTTGCATCAATCACATCAAATGGCAAAAGAGCATTGGAAACCATCAAAACATTAATGAAGCTCCCACTCCTTCTCTCTCCTGAACAAAAGGGGCGCACAATTTCCCACGTGGCACAGATGGGAAGTTAATTTAATGAAGTACGTTGAATTGGGGGCTCACTCAATAACCCACTTTTACCGAGTTATAACTCATCACAAAAGCTCAACCTGCTTCATTAAAAAACTTTCCTCAGGCTAAGCTTGGGGGCTGTAATATGGTCACCATTAATACGAGCTATAACTCGGCCTCATAACCGTTACTGGCCATCACCATAACTCGCCATCTGCCGTTATTGCTCGTCCCTTATGAGCTATAACTCGGTGACATTAATATCATCATAACCGACGTCCCAAACGGTAAGATAAAATCGGTTACGAAATTGACAATTTACCATTTAGAATATAACGGACGAATATATATGTCTATAAAAGAAAGGTAAAGTATCTTTTTGGAGGATCATCTTTCTGAACTCGACACCACACTGACTTAAGAATTGGAGTGCCTTTGCAGGTACACTCCGCCCCCTTTGTATTGCTCGTGCCCTCACACCTACAACGGAGATAAGGAACTCGGATTCTCAGAGGTGGACGTTCAGCCTTGCAGCATATAACTCGGCTGATCTTGAGGAGTTGAAGCCGACCAATTTTCCAGGCAAGATCAAGTATGTATATTGAAATCAACATTTGGATTTAACTGACATTTTTCAGAATCTGTTAGGTGGTATTCTTACATGTATGGTGCATTTGATTGGGTTATCTACTTATCTTAGATTGGTTATTAATAGTGTTAAAGAAACCTATGTTAGTCGTTTTATGGAGGTTCTCTTTTTGAAAAATATTTTTTGACAGTTTTAGAATAGGTAAACTGTTTATTCCACCTTTTTAGATTGTTTTATTTTCTCAATTGTTGTTCAAAATTTAATGAATTATTGTATTTTTTTGAAAAAGCCTTTTTGGTTATTGACAGTATTTTTTAGTTTAATAAGTCAAAGACAATTCTATTACAAATTTAAATTTTATTTAAGAATTTATTTTTAGTCAATAAATAAACTGATCACTTTGTCAAATTATGTTGATTTTGTTTTTTTTTTCTCTAAAGCTATGATAATAACAATTGGTCACTGGCAGGAAAATCATTTTTGTTCATTTTATTGTCAAGAGGAAATATCAAAATTTTTTCCAAAAAAAAAATAAAATCCTGGCAAGATTTTGACTCTCTTAAGTTAGTTATAAAACCATTATCTCATCAATACATAAAATTTAAACGTATTAAACATGAATAAGATAACAATAGGTAACAAATTATATTATATTTAGGCTGTGTTTCTGGTGGCTATGGTAATCGTGGCTAGCGGTGACTGGCTATAAGATGAGCGTTCAATGAGATGTAAATACGTGGTTTTGTAGTTAGTTTCTTAAAGGCATATTTAGTAAATTAAGCACGGATAATTTTGCATCTCTTATCATGGGATATAATTGTCTCTTTTATCACACATATCAGTGACTCAGAGCCATACATCGAGCTCATCCATCTCCTACCCTTCATCCACGGAGTCCGAGCTCCACTCATTCGTCCAATAACCTAAAAAATCAAAGTCCCCTTTTAGATTGATTTCCATTTACAAAACAAATTTTTTATTTCTGCAAATCGAGAGTCCAACATATTACTAATTCCATGACTATGGCTTCTTAAAAAAATCGAAACCGCTCATGTGGAAAGTGAAGATGGTCTACCTTGACAAAACCAGTTCCTACTGTTGCCAGAAAGTCCTCCCTTTGCCACAGTCAGAAAATTCCGATCGGAACAAGCCAGTCGCCTACGCTATTGACAGTCGGAACCTTACGTTTTCTTCTAAGAAAGCTAGCATTCAGGGCTCTTTCTGCCATTTAAGTTTCATTCATGATATTTCTGATTTTCATTTTCTTTAAAATTTACTTCTTTTATCAATTTTTTTTCTTTCATCACTACTTCTTTGTTTAATTTAATTTTCACAAGTAGTCTTTTTAATTTGGTTTCTTTAAATAAATAATTTAATTATTTTAATTATCGAAATATGGAATTTATAGTGTATTTACCAACTTACGTTGCATTAATTTATCTCGCATTAATTATCGAAATAGTTAATTATGAATGTATTTTGTTTATAATGTAAATGAGATATGTGTATTTATAAATATAAAAATATAATTTTTAAAATGAATAAAAAATATTAATAATTTAAATTAGACCAAATTCTTAAAAATGAAACGTTTTAAATAATATGAAAAATAAGCAATTTTTAATAAGGATGATTGACGGTTTCAAAATAATAGCGGAGATAGGCGGTTTTAACTCACTAATTAATGGGCGACTGAGCGCATCATGTAATTTAAAATTATTCATTTAAAATGAGCACATTATTTTCTTAGAAACTAATATATTTAAATTAGTATTCCAACAATAATTAAAAGAGAAAATTCCATTCCCCTCCCTTAAGAGATTTTAAAATGACACTTTCCTCCTCATATTTGTAAAATGTACATTCTCCTCACTTATAACTTTTAAAAAATATCCTCTTTAATCCATTTTAAATTTTTTGTGTTAACTAATGCTAACTTTATCATTTTTCAAGAAAAAATAAATTGTTTTTTACAAAATACCCTTTAACAAAAATTTTATTTTTTTGTCATTAAATTTTACTTACCAAAATATCCTGTAATAAATTATTTTTTTCTAAGATATCCTTCAATAATATTTTAATTATTAAATTGTGATTTTATAAAAAATTTTATTAACAATTTTTATATTTTAATATTAATTTTTCGATATGAATATATATTATTTTAACATTAAATAAAAAAAATTTACAACTGTTGATATGTATAACAATTAATATATATTGATATCAGAAAATAATCTTACCAAGATTTTTTTTATTTGATGTTAAAATAATATATATTGATATCGAAAAATTAATAGTAAAACATAAAAATAATTGTTAACGAAAATTTTCAGTAAAATCACAATTTAATAATTAAAAAATTATTGAAATTTAATGACAAAAAATAAAATTTTTACTAAATGGTATTTTTGTAAAAAATAATTATTTTATCTTGAAAAAAATGAATAAAGTTAACAATAGTTAATACAAAAAATTTAAAATAAATTACAGAAAATATTTTTTAAAAGTTATAAAAAAAAAATATACATTTTATAAATAGAAAGAAAAAGAATGTCATTTTAACATCTTAGATAGAAAGAAAATAAAATTTTCTTTAATTAAAATAATTAAATTATTTATTTTTAAAAAAATTCCATCTTTTTTTTGTACAAGTTTAACACTTTAACTAAATGACAAGGCTAAGTACGGACCACAGACATTTATAATTACCGTCCTCATTAGAAGAGTTACCGTCCTTCAAATTTGGAGTTCTGCGGTCCAACTTGCCAGTCAACCCAACACATGTTGTATCATCACACAGAAGGCACTTTATATTTATCGTTTGGATTGAAATGGTTTGATTTTAAAAAGTGGATATAAAATCTGATATAATTCATGTAATTTGTTAAAATAAAATCCAATTCAATCCAAATTAGTACATTTATAATTAATTTTTAATTTAGATGGAATTGGATGAGCAATTTTATTTAAATTATTTAAAATTTGAACATTCTTGATAAAAGTGATAATATATATTAAGGAGTGCACACATACACAGCTAAGTGAACCTTTTGGTATTTTTAAGATTTGAATTCAACTTCAAACAACTTCCAATAAAACTTGGATAAGATTGGATTTATTTAACATATAATTAATGTATATAATTATAAAAATTATATATAACAAGTTAATAAAATTTTATTCTTAAAGATTAAATTTAATAAATATTATACAGTATATATACCAAAATAAATTATTATAAGACAAAAGTGACATTATATAATATAAAAATATTAATTAAAGCATGAATAAATAATATTATATTACTAATTTTCACCAAAATGAATATATAACATTGCATTATCTCAAAATGGATTTTGTCTATCCTTAGATAATAAAATTGAAACTCAACAATAGAGACTTATTTCAGTAGTTATAATTTTGAGTAAAGTATTTTTTTTATCTTTTATATTTTCTTTGAACTAAAAGCTAAAAAAAAAAAGAAAAAAAGAACAAAGAAATGTAAAACCAGATCCTCCATCACCACACCACTCATTCGACCTTTAAACAGCAAATATACCGTCGTTGCACACAAAACTAGATCTCTTTCAAGATCCACATCGTGAAGGACCATGGCATGAAGTAACGCCCTAAACCCAAAACCGGCTTTCCCTTCTTCCAAACATGACCACAAAACAGATGGATAGCTCTGCAATGCATGAAATTTGTTGTGGCAGCTCTTTAGAAATTTTCTACTACTAAATGAGACCGGAAAGCAACCCCTGCAGCTGAGTTGGAACTCTTAAACGCCCTTATCGTTGCGATATACCCAAATACACTAAATAGCAGTCCCAAAAGTGAACAGAGAATTCCCAAGCAAATCACTATGCTAAAAAAAATTTCACTTGAAAAAATCCAATAAGCACCAAACTATCTTTGATTTGTTGCGATCCCTGAAAAATACTTTTCAATTGAGTGTTGCATTGTTAGTTATTTCATAAAACCAATAACTTACGTACCTTCAACTATTATTAAATATTTATAATTCAAATTTAAAATTTTCAAATATTCATAAACCAATAGTTTAGGTACCTCCAGTCATATGTCATGATGATTATTAGAATTGAAGATCCAAATTATATCTTTTTTATGAACAGTCGTATTTTTTTATTAGAAAACTAATCAATTGTCAATACTTATGAAGCATAGACACTTAGTTGAATTGTCTCCACGTGTTGGACATATTTCGGACACGACACTCGTCCGACACTTATCTGATGCGTGTCTGCTGTTTCTAATCGTATCTTAATAAAAAATAAAAAATTCTTTGCCGGACACACTTGGACACACCTAAATACTATCATGTGTCAGCGTGTCCAATCTTATTATTAACATATATTCTTGAAATAAATTTAGATATAGTATATATTATTATTTATTAAAATAAAAAATATTTTAAATAAAATAAGACATTAAAAATAATAAAAAATTAATTTATATTTCAATATCAATAAAATATTAAAATATCATTATAATTTATCTAAAAAAATACTTTATATTTTATATGGATGTGTGTCCTCGTGTCTTATAAGATTTTAAAATTCGCATGTCGGCGTGTCCCGTGTCGTGTCGTGTTCCGTGTCCATGCATCATAGGCCAATACAATTAAATAATAAGAATTTCTTAATAATTATAATACCACCCAAACTAATTTTTATATTAACAAATTGGACCACAAATATAATCAAATTCTAACAATCATTACATCTAGTCTGTAATTACATACTATGCTCAAATAATTAAGACAAATTACACAAATTATAGTGGCAGGTCTTCGTTAATCAAGAATTACCTTCCATATATTACAGTGTAACATATCTTAATCGAATAAACTCTTTATATAGTATTTCTGTATGAATAAGCCCAATGTTATTTTAGGTCATTAGCTAAATTTTATTTGTCATTCTCTATTATGTATGCGCATAAATACTAACCAAATGAGAAACAAATAATAATAAGGATTTCAACCAAAGATGTCATATAATACAACAAAAGTCATATAAGTGACATTACAGAACTATAAATCCATACTACTAGCATGATTCTTAAACAATCCTAATGGTATGTTTTTTGTTAAAGGATCAACTATCATATGCTTAGTATTAATATACTCTATCTCCACCTCATTAGACCTAACTCGGTCTTTAATGGCTAAGTACTTAATGTTAATGTGCTTACTTCGACTATAATTTCTATTATTCTTAGCCATAAATACAATAGCTGAATTGTCACAATATATTCTCAATAGCTTGGAGATACCATCCATAGTTTTAATCCCAAAAATAAAATTCTTCGACCAAACACCCTGTTATATAGTGTCAAAACAAACAATAAACTTGAATTCCATGGTAGAAGTTGCAACAAGTGATTATTTTACATTCCTCCAAGATACTGCTCCATCAGCAAGCACGAAGATATATCCTGATGTTGACTTCCTAGAAAACATATCCTGTCAAGTCCGAATCTGAGTATTTAAAAATTTTCAAATTGTTGGCTCTTCTATATATGAGCATGAAGTCCTTGGTCCTTTGAAGATATCTCAAGACCTTCTTTGCAACTTTCCAATGGATTATACCTAGATCACTTTGATATCTTCCTAACATGCCAATAGCAAAAGAAATGTCAGGTCTTGTACAAATCAGAGCATACATTAGGCTTTCAACGACTAAAGCATAAGGAATATTTTGTATTTGTCCCTTTTCAAGTTTATTTTTAGGACATTGATCTAAATAGAACTTGTTACTTTTTACAATAGGTGCAACACCTGGTGAACAATTTTGCATTTTAAACCTCTCAAAAACTTCATTAATATAGGTTTTCTGAGATAAACCTAAAATTCTTTTATGTTTATCTCTATGAATTTTTATACCAATGACATAAGATGTGTCACCCATATATTTCATATCAAAATGTTTAGAGAGAAATTGTTTCACCTTATGTAACAACTCCAAGTCATTTATTGCAAGCAAAATGTCATCTACATATAAGATGAGAAATATGATTTTACTCCCACTAACTTTGTAGTATACACATTAAAAAGAATTATTCTCAATGAAACCAAATGAAGAAATTATATTGTGAAACTTTAAATACCACTCTCGAAAAGCCTGCTTAAGACCATACATTACTCTCTTAAACTTGCCAACTAACTTCTTACCAACATTTGAGATAAACCTTTCAAGTTGTCTCATATAGACATCTTCTTTTAAATCTTCATTAAAGAAGACCGTTTTCACATCCATTTGATGCAATTCCATGTCAACGTACACTACCAATGCCATAATAATGTGAAAAGACCGAAAGAGTCTTTCTTTGAAACAGAAAAAAATATTTTTCTGTAGTCGATTCCTTCTCTTTAAGTATACTCTTTGAAAATAAGTCAAGCCTTGTAACGCTCAATATTACCCAATAAATCCATCTTGGTCTTAAAGACCCAGTTACAACCCATGATCTTTTTCCCTTCAAGTAATTATACAATATTCTAAACTTGACTATCCACCATAGATTTTATTTTATCCTTCATAGCATCTAGCCATAAATTGAAATTATAACTTTTTATTGCTTGTAAAAATGTCATTGGATCTTTTTCATTACAAACATCATAGTTGGACTTAGTAAGATACACTACATAGTCATTAAAATTTGCAAGTTCTAGTTGATCTTCTTAATATTGCATCATCAACCTCTTGTAAAGATAGTGGCATAATAGTTTTTTCATCTTCTTGAGATTGCTCTTGAATAATATTTTTATTTTGAAGAGTTTGATCTTCCACCATATGATCTACTAGAACATTATCTTCATGATGTGAAACATCAGTAATAGGTTGTTCTACATTGACCCTATCTGTATGGACATTGTATTGAATAATCACTCTTGTACATGGAGTAGTTTTACAAATGTTATCATTCTCAACAATTTTAAGAGAACGATTTCTCCCACTTTCTACATCATACTCTAAAAATCTTGCATTTCTATATTCAACTATTTTACTTGAGTGAAAGGGATAAGAAAAGCTGTAACCCTTTGACTTTTCTACATAAACTATGAAATAGGCAGTTATCGACTTTGGGTCTAACTTCCTTTTTTGTGGATTATAAACCCCAACTTCAGTAGGATAACACCAAATGCGTATATGATTCAAACTAGGTTTCTAACCTTTCGATAGTTCAAATGGAATTTTAATATACATGCGGCTATTTTAAGAGCTTCACTCTACAAGGATAAAGGAAGATTAGAGTTGCTAAACATACTCCTCACAATATCCAGCAAAAGTCCTATTTCTTCTTTTAGCTACACCATTTTGGTCTGGTGTGCTTGGCATGGTGCATTGTACTACAATACCATGCTATTAAAGAGACTTTGCAAATGGACTAGGTGCTTGTCCACTTCTAGTATATCTCCCATAGAATTTTTCACCTCTATTTGAACTTATGATCTTAATTTATTTTTCGCATTATTTCTCTACCGTAGCTTTAAAAGCGTAAATAACTCATATTTATCATGAAGCATATAGAGATACATATATCGTGAATAATCATTAATAAAGAAGATGAAGTATTTCTGACTACTTAAGGACATATCAAGACAACACATGTCAGTCTAAATTATTTAAAATATGTCAGAACTCCTCTTAGTACATTTTTGAGACCTTTTGACTTGCTTGCCCTTAATACAATCCACACAAGTATTAAAATCAGTAAAGTCTAGAGGTTTAAGAATTCCATCATTTACTAATTTTTTCATTCTCCAAATAGAGATGTGTCTGACCCTACGATGCCACAATATGAAAGGTTTTTCATTCATACAATTACCACGTGTAAAATCTGGTCAAATTGTAATTAATTAAATAATAAATTAAATAGGAGCGAATATGGTTAGAAAATCTAGCAATCAGAATTTGATAATTTAAATATGATATTTAGACTCAGTGAATTTTTCTGAGTCGGAAAACATAGTTTTTTGAATAAAAATGCGCACTGAAAATTTTACCAGCAGTACCAGCTACGATCTGTCTAGTACTGTGGCTGAATAAATTAATTATAAGTGAATAAGGTTAGGAGATCATAAATAATAATTTGGGAAGCTAGAAATATTTAAAATACGATTTAAAACTCTAATCTTAAAGGTTTTGACCTAAAGTTGGGCCAACGGACTAAACCACGTGAACTAGGCCCAAGTGGACCCAAGACCCAACATATATAAGGCCTAATTAAGGCCATTCAGCAGTCACAACTCCCCCATTTTGTGTGTTCCACGTTGAAGAGAAGAGGGGGAAGAAGAGAGAAAAACCTAACCCTCCTTGAAACTTCAAATCACCAACTTTTGATCCAAAACTCCGATTGACGAGCCATTTGCGGCAACGCGTCGCTCTTCTCATTCTCTTCAATTCCATATAGTTATTGTGGTGAGTATTCTATTCATCTCTTCCCAGTTTTCAAAATTCTCTACTGTTATGCATTTTTTAGTAGTTAGTGTTAAAATATTATAATTTTGGTTGTTTAGGGATACTCTAACATGGATTCTAAGTGGGTTCTATCCCTATTTCATGTGAGCTAAGATAAGAAGTACCCAAACCCTTGTGATTTATCATTTTCATGAACCCTAGGTTGATTGTAAGTGTGAAATTGGTTATGTTATAGTATTGGTTGATTTTGGTGCACAATTGGGAGGTTGGTGTTGCTTGTGGAGTTTTGGTGAGGCTTGGAGCTAAGGGTTGGTAGAGACTTCCAAGAAGAAGCTCAATTATTTTGGCTACAAGAGGTATGCTTTAAGTTTTATTTAAGTATCGTGTGGTGTGATGAGAATCCCTAGGCTAGATGCCCCTAGAATTAAGTTTGGATTATGTAAATGGTTGGTACTAATATGCATAGTTGATATGTAATGTAAATTAAAGATTGGGTTGAGAATTGTGTGAATTTGTATGTTTGGTGTGTTGAGAATTTGATGAATTGGATAACGAATATTGGTTTGTGGAATATGCATTTAAAATTGTGAATTTGGGCCGGAGGCTATGAATCTTGGGCCGGAAGCCGGAAAGAGATAAGGAAGGTAAGTTGATGTGTATATTGTGTGATGATATAAGAGATTAGATGGATTTTAGATTTTGAATGTGTGAATAATTAGTTTGATTATTGAATAATAAGGTTTGAGGAATTGAGGTGTGAAATTTGATAGTTTTGGGTGAAATTGTGTAGATGAGGTAGGTTTGGTTTTGGTTGAGTGTAATTATGTGAATGTGGTTGGGTTGTGGTCATTTGGGTGAGTGAAAATGAATTTGGCTTGTGAACATTGGAAAAATTGGTGATTTCTATTTTGGGTAAAAACTGATTTTTGACCAACTTCGGCCGTAACTCGGTCCTCGGAGTTATGAATTCTTCAAAATTAGATTTTTATGAAAGTTCATTCAACGATCTTTCCAACGGTTTTGGAATGGTTGAAAAAGAAATTTTGTAGAAGAAGTTATGTGTGTCGGAAGTTTGGGGTTTGAAAATGTAATCCTATAGCTTTTTAACTTAGTAAAATTTTTGGAAAAACGTACTCCGATGCGCACGCATTGCCGACGCACACGCGCCACTCACGATTTTTACCCTCTCATGCGTGCACCTGGTCGACGCATACGCATCGCTGTATTGATGCATGTATTGTGCTTGTTTTGTGGGAGGAGCACAAAACGCACCCATGCGTACGCGTGACTGACGTACACGCATCACACTACCTCTCTGCTTTCCATGTGTGCGCATGGGCGACACTCATGCGTCACTCTATTTTTCCACCTCCCACGCGTGCGCGTAGGCGATGCGCACGCGTGACCCCATTTTTAGCAAAAATTGATTGTTGAGTTCTTAAAGCCAAATTTCATACTTCTAAGCCTCCATTTTCATCCTTTAAGTCCCAAATTTTTATGATATGCCTAGTAACGAAAAGGATCTAGGACATGTGATAACTTGTGGATGAAGTAAAATGAGAATAAATGATGAATGATAAGTAATGATGATTGTATGAGTTTCTGAGGATGAGGGTGGAAGTGTTGTGTATAGTATCAGCCGGATGGCTGTGATAAGAATTGAATTATGGCTGAGTATGTATATGTATATAATTAATGATTAAATGTGGTAAATGAATAATGATATAAAATGTTGAATGTGATGTGTGGTCTCGGATAGTAGGCAGTGGCGTTGTCCACTTGCTCCGGGTATGAGATGGGGAAGGAGGATTTCGATAAATGAGTTTAATTTTAGAGTTTTGAATGAATGTATGTTTGAGATGCCTAGGTAGTAGCAAGGTTTGTGGTTCGTCCCACTTGCTCCAGGTCAGAGATTGTGACACCTGGGTAGTAGCGACAGTAGTGGTGACTCCACTCACTCCAGGTTGAGCTTTTAAACACCTGCCAGGGTAGATACAGTGGCATTGATTCCACTTGCTCCGGGTTTGGTTTGCAACTCCTGGGGTAGATGCAGTGGTTAGCCCCCACTTGCTTCCAGTCGAGGTTGATTTGAGATTTGTGAAATTATCTGAGTTTCCAATTTTCTTGGGTAGATGCACTAGGTTGGCTCCACTTGCTCTAGGTTGAGATCTGAGATTCTGTTGATCCCATGTCGTAAGTGTGGCTGGAACTATGAAATTTTTGGATGAGCTCGCCCCCGTGGATAAACACCAATGAGGGTGTTATATGTTTATGTTTGAGAATTACTCGAGTAGGGAACGCGCGACAGAGGGACAGTCCATTGGTTAGCTACCAGGATGTATCGGATTGGCTATATAACCGACATATGATATCATCAGCCATATGGCAGGCATACATCATTTGCATATGTTTGAATTGTTTGGGTTTGCCTAACTATTTTGGATTGTTATATAACATATGATATGTTACCCGATTATGTGCTACTTATTTTACTTGTACCTTATTGTGTATTACTTGTCTGTATTACTTGTGTTTGTACAACTGAGAGGTCCCTCATGCTGGTGTCGGTTGACGTTGGGGCTGTTTTTGATGAGATGAGTTGATGATGTAATTGAATAATGATGATGATTATTGAATGAGGTAATTGAGCTCCCTGGATAGACGCAGTGAAGTAATTTCACTGCTCCGGGTTGATAATGAGATAATTTGAGCTCCCTGGGTAGACGCAGTGAACTGATTTCACTTGCTCCAGGTGAAGATATGAGGTATTGATATAGAATTTCTGAGACAGAATAGCTGGTAATAGTTTTGCTTGTGATTCTGGTTCTGGTTTGTTGGAGGGTGAGAAAGTTGGAAAGTATGAAAAATATGAATTAGATTTAGCATTCCCTTATAACAGTTGCCTATTTTTGGATTAGCGTGAACATAGGATGAATATTGGGTGAAAGGATGTTTAGGATGCTTAGTGAGTTTTTATTACAATGCATTGTATTTATTTGGCCTTTTAACCGTACTGAAAACCCATGGGTCAGGGGTTCTCATTCCGTATATATCTCTTATTTTTCAGATACAGGTCCAGGTGCTCAGAAGTGAGATGTGATTCATCTGAGAGATGGCGAAGATCTTTATATTCTCTAATTTATATTTTGCTTAGAATCTCTCCACCTTTATTTTGAAAAGCTTATATTATGTATTGAACTCTTTTGAACTTTTCTATAGAGGCTCTTATGTTTCTTTGGGAGAGATTAGGAGATATTGTTGTCAACTACTGTTATACTGTACCCTAGCCGGCCTAAACTTCGCGGGTCGCGATTAGTGGATATTTACTTATGTTATATATCTATATAATGTCCTTCTCTTACTCTCCTTTATGCCTTTATTTGTGTATCGATTTCGACTTCACGCTTTATCTTTAAGTTGTCGATACGTGAGTGAGACGACTTTGCGATTTTATTTTTACTCTTTTCGGGCTTCTCGATTAATACTCCTTTCAATTTTACTTATAATTATGTATTAAAAATCCACCCTGAGAGTCGTACCACCTTATTATCATTGACTTATGACTCGAGCATAAGGATTTGAATAGTAGGGTGTTACACCACGCACAACCATTAAACTTGATGGAACGTTATTTGCTAGATGGACTTGAATAAATCACCAATTAAAGTACCATATCCAATAATATTATAATTTTTAATAATATTAACAACATCATGATAAAAATTTACACATAATTCTTGTTTCATAGTTTAGATAAATAAATTAAATGCTTAAAGAAATCTGGAATATAAAAGGATCTTTTTAAATCTAAAATTTATCACCTGGTAACTTGGACTAACTGGTTTGGGATTATCGATTAAAAGTCCATTAAGAGTTGCCATGTGACAAAACACTAAGAGTCAAAATCACACAAAAGATCTTTTCCCTAATCCAAATAAGAAGTAAACTGCCTTCAAGTCATATAAATTTAAAAAGAATTCTCATAATACAATTTCAATCTCAGTTTTTGAAAATTCCTAATGCTAAGTATGCAAGATTCATGAAGGATACGAGAAGTCAAGTGTAACTACAAATAATTATAAAAAATTCCACTTTTTATTTTAAATATTAAAAGCTTTTAAGTTTGGTGTTGTGAAGACTCGTCATCTTAAGCTGTTTTTAAATTCTTTTTCTTATTTATTTTCTTAGGTTTTAATTAAATTTCTTATGTTTTCTAATAAAATTTAATAAATAATCAAATATTTAGAGTTGGGATAATATTTTTATATTTTCAAGAATTTTGGGCTCAAAAAGTAGCAAAAATCAAGGCTTTTTTTACAAGAAAAGCATAAAGAAAATAAAAGCATAGCCTAAGAAGCATGGGCCCAGAAAGCGTGGCCCAAGGAGAATGAAGACACACATGCATGAAGCCAGGACACCAACACACATGCTAGGTGGATAGAACTCCACTCCCTGTAGCTCTTTCACGCGCACGGCGGCTTCCTTGTACGCCCGGTGGCCCCTTTTTGAACAACACCTCCGTTGGGCATCCATCCTATACGCCAACTCCACGCTTGGCGGACACACCCTTCCTGGAAGGTGTTCCTGGGCCTTTTGCCCAATTATCTCCAATCCAAGTCAGCTTAAAGGCAATTACAAATCTTGGATTCAACAAATGAAGGACCAAACTTAATTATCCACATCATCAAAAGTCTTAATCACATTTAGAAGACTTGAAGATCTAGAAGATTAGTTATTCATTCTATCTAAAAACATAAGAGATTTGGTCATTTTAGATTTGATTTGAGTTTTCATTTTGAATTTAAAATGGAAGTCAGTAGCTTATCTTTCTTTCTGAAAGATAAGATTAGGGTAGTTATCTTATCTTCCTCTCCGACGGATAAGATTAGTTTAGTTTTGAATTTGAATTCTAGAATTTAGGCTATAAATAAGAGAGCACAGCTCGCAGGAAAGGGCATCAATTCCTCGGACTACTTGTCTTCTTCTTGTTTTTCTTACTTCTTCATGGGTAACTAATTCTTTGTCAAAAGGTTAAGAGCTCTGTTTATGTTTTCTATGGATAATTAATCTATATTTATTTTATTTTGAAGTCTTGTATTAATCTATTTCATGATTGAGTTATTCGTTCTTCATTCGGATTAGTGGATCGAAAGGTAAGCAAATTCTTCTTGGATTCTTTTATTATAATTGGAAAATTTGATATTTGAATCAAAGCTTGAAAACTCTTTCACATGAGTATTTAATTTCGGCTAGGAATAATGGTTAAATAAGTGTGTGACACATACATGATTTTCAATCACTTTAATTTTGAATAAGTGACATATAATTCGGATTAGAACAACTTTTAAAAATTATATTTTCTTTTAAGATTTAACTAGATAGGACTAGCTTGAATACGTGACATATAATTCAACCTAAGGACTACTTTTAAATCTTATTTGAATTTAAAATCAGTTTTTGTACTTAATCTCTTGATTAATTAAAGTGACGCCTTATTAATGCGTGAGAAACTGACGCCTTATTAATGCGTGAGAAACTGAGGAGTCAAGGAATTAGAAACCATTTACTAAAGATTTTGTCATGAAATATCTTTGCAAACTTCAAAAAAATAAACAAGATTGGTTTTTCTAAGAGTATAAGCATCTCCAAAACCCTTGACTCTCACATCACTGTCTTTTCTCAATTCATCATTCAAGCTCACTGTCCATGACAGCCAGATATTCAACATTCAATACTTTCAAGGCTCTCAACAAGACACTGTCTTTTCCTCTTCGATCATCAATCAGCTTTTATTAATCTAGTTAGGTATTTAATCTGTCCTTTGATTGCTCAATCCTTTAATCTTCGTGGCAATGATATCCACTCACTGTGGTATTACTTGTTCGATTTGGTACACTTGCTGGTATCTGTGAGCTTCAATTTTTTCTCATTAGGTTTTTGACACCATTACCAGAGATTAATTGAGATTGACAACATAATTTCCGATTAAATCCTAACTTAGATCTTGTTTATGTACTTTTCTTTAAGTTTCATTGCTTCCTTTTCTTTTTCTTTCACGTTCTTTTCCTTTTCTTTTATTTTCTTTCTTGTTTTGTTTTCTATTTCACGTTCTTCTTTCTCTCTTTTTTATTTTCTTTGTTCTTGTTCTATGCCATTCCATGTTCTTTTCTTTGCTTTTTAGTTTCTCTTCCCTTCTATTTTATTTTTTTTGTCTAAAATTAAATCTTGTTTATTTTTTTCTTTGTATTCACATAGTTGGATTAAATTTTTTCTTTTGGAATTTTTCTTATTCCACAAGGTACGTTTGATCTTGTTTGCTTTTACACATGCAAGAAGAAGAGGGAAAAAGAATGATGGCTGATAATAAAAGTGTAATTTGATTAAGGAAGGACCTCGCTTCTTTTTCTCAAAAAGAGAGCGAATCATTCCATGAAGCATGAGAGAGGTATAAAAAACCGTTCGAAGGATGCTCATATCATGCCCTATCCGATTGGCTAATAATCAACTTTTTTTTTTATGATGGGGTCTCTCAAACCTCAAGAACGATAATTGATTCATCAGTAAGAGGTTCATTACTAAAGTGAAGAGGTATTAGCAGCAATAGCAAAACAATCTGAGGAAGAAAAACCACAAAGAGCTGGCTAAGACACACAGCACTAAGGGGTGCTTTGAAATAATCCGAACCGCAACCTAAGAAGCCTAACGTCAAGCTAATGACAATAAAGAAGTGCTTATTGGGAGGCAACCTAACCATGGTTAATATTTCCTTTTTTATCTTTGTTTCTTTTGTTTACGAGCCCGTAGTCATCATCATCATCTTCTTCCTTTTCTTCCTCCTCTTTTGCATGCATATTTACTTTTCTTTATATAAAGTTTATTCCAACAAAACAAAATTAAAATCACGCTAGATTATGGTTTTTATTTCATCCTTCTTCTCTTCATGCATGTATGCTTTTGGCCATGATTTACATTCATTACTCTGTCAATCTTTAAGTTTAATATGAATTTCTAAGTCTGGTGTATACCCTTAAGTTTGGTGTTGGTAACACCATGGATCATAAGAAACCGACACAAGGAGCAGTGATGATAACTGAATAGACTTAGGTAAGATCATAATAAGATAAAATCTCTCTACTGATGATTAGTTATTTTTCTCCTTTACTCTCATCTTTTTTGTTTTTAGTTTCCTTGTTTTTTCTCTTTTTTTACATTTTCCTTCCCTCCATACATAGCATACTCTATCTTTTCTTATCTTAAACTTAAAATTTGAACGATTGTCCTCTAGTAACTATTTTTATGGAGGATATCTTGATGAAAAGATTGAATAAAATAAATTAAAAAATAAACAATGGAGGTGCTTAAATATATGTGGTTACATTTGAAGAAATATAAAATGCTTAAATCTTGAGGAAACAGAAAAAGAATTTTCAAGAACAGAAATTTAAAGAAATATTATAAGGATCTGACCATCAATTCCTTGAAGCAGTTGAAAAAAAAAGTTTGGAAAGATCAAAGAAATCAAAAGTTCCAAGACTTTGAGCACCAATGAGGTGCCAGTTTTGTGCCTATGATGTTTCTATTTTAAAGAAAGACTTGGGCTAGTAAATCAGAGGGGTGCTTTATCACTCGATAACTAGGGCCAATTGAATTGGAATTATCGATTGAAAGTCTGCTTAAAGAGTTGCCTTAAGACAAAATATCAAGAAGTCCAAGGAGGCTCTGGGTATTGATATCTAGGAAAATAAAACCCAAGTTATGTGCTTATGGGGTTATTGTGCCAAGGAGAGACTATGGAAATTAGATCCGTAGGGTGCTTTATCACCCGGTATTTTGGGCCAACTATACTAGGATTACCAGTCGAAATCCCATTAAGAGTTACCGTGTGATAGAACTCTTAGAGTCAAAAGCTGCAGAAATCTTTCTCTAATTTAAATAAGAATTAAACTGCATTCAAGTCATATAAATTTAAAAAAGAATTCTCATTATGCAGTTTGAATTTCAATCTTTGAAAATTCCTAATCCTAAGTATGCAAGATTCATGAAGGATAAGAGAAGCCAAGTGTAGTCACAAATAATTATCATAAATCTCACTTTTTGATTTCAAATCTTAAAAGCTTTTCAAATTTCTTTCATTAAGCAAAACTCCATTTATCTTTCTTTTTACTTGAGAACAAGCAAAGTTTTAAGTTTGGTATTGTGATGACACATTATCTTAAGCGATTTTTAAATTCTTTTTCTAATATATATTAGGTTTTTAATTAAATTTCTTATGTTTTTAGGAATTTTTTGGGCTAAAAAAAGTAGCAAAAATCAAGGTTTTTTCACAAGAAAATCACAAAGAATATAAAACCCATAGCCCAAGAAGTGTGGCCAAAGAAGCGTGGCCCAAGGGAAATGAAGACACGCACGCCTGGAGCCAGGACACCCAGCACGAACGCTAGGTAGATGGAACTCCACGCCCGGCGGCTCCTTCACATGACCGGCAAGCTCCTTATACGCCCGGTGGCCCCCCTTTGAACATCACCTCCACCGGGCATCCATCCTACATGCCAACTCCATGCCTGGCTGACACACCCCTCCTGAAAGGTATTCCTGGGCCTTTTGCCAGTTATCTCCAATCCAAGTCAGCTTAAAGGCAATTATAACTCTTGGATTTAACAAATCAAGGCCCAAACTTAATTATCCACATCATCAAAAGCCTTAATCACATTAAAAACTTGAACATCTAGACAATTAGTTATTGATTTTCTCTAGAAGCATAAGAGATTTGGTTGTTTCAGATTTGATTTGAGTTTTCATTTTGAATTTAAAATGAAAGTAAGTAGCTTATCTTTCTTTCTGAAAGATAAGATTAGGGTAGTTATCTTTCTTCCTCTCTGACAAATAAGATTAGTTTAATTTTGAATTTGAATTTTAGAATTTAGGCTATAAATAAGTGAGCATAGCTCACAGAGAAGGGCATCAAGTCCTCGGACTACTTTTCTTCTTCTGCTTTTTCTTACTTCTTCATGGGTAACTACTTTTGTTTATGTTTTCTATGGATAATTAATCTACATTTATTTTATTTCAAAGTTTCACATTAATCTATTTCATGATTGAGTTAGTCATTTTTCATTTGGATTAGTAGATCAAAAGGTAAGCTAATTCTTCTTGGATTCTTTTATTATAATTGAAAATTTTGATATTTGAATCAAAGCTTGAAAACTGTTTCACATGACTATTTGAATTCGGTTAGGAATAGTGGTTCAATTAGTGTGCGACACATACATGATTTTCAATCACTCTAATTTTGAATAAGTGACATATAATTCGGATTAGAAAAACTTTTGGAAATTATGGTTTTTTTAAGATTTAACTGGACATGACTAGCTTGAATACGTGACATATAATTCAACCTAATGACTATGTTTAAAACTTATTTGGATTCAAAATCAGTTTTTGTACTTAATCTCTTGATTAATTAAAGTGATGAATTATTAATTCTTGAGTAACTGAGGAGCCAAGGAATTGAAAATCAGTTACTAAAGGTTTTATCATGAAAGATGTTTGCAAACTTCAAGATAAATAAGCAGGATTGGTTTTCCTAATAGCATAAGCATCTCCAAAGCCCTTGACTATCATCATCACTGTCTTCTCTCAATTCATCATTCAATCCCACTCTCCATGGCATCGAAACATTCAACACTCAAGACTTTCAAGGTTCTCAACAAGATACTCTCTTGCCCTCTTCGATCATCAATCAGGTTTTATTAATCTAATTAGGTATTTAATCTGTCCTTTGATTGCTCAATTTTTTAATCCTCGTGGGAACGATATCTACCTAGTGTGGTATTACTTTGCGATCCGGTCCACTTGCCGGTATCCGTTAGCTTCAATTTTCACTTATCACCTCACTATAAGAAAAATGTTGAGTACCATTAGAAGCAATTAGATGGTATAAACCTCACGCGTAAATGGTTACCGTTGGATTTTTTCATTCGACGGTAATTATTGTCGGATTCTGTGACAGATTACCTACTCGAAAAGCTATTTGGTTACCGTCAGCCTTTTCCGACGATAAGGTTGGCACCACAATATGCTATTTTCTTCACTTTTACCGTCAGATTATTCCTTCAGTAAATTTGAAAGTAATGTCATTTTTTTTAAAAAAATTGTGGCGTGGAATGAAACAAAATCCTAATCACTAACGATCCAAGTAGTCGTCATCATCATTCTCGTGGTCCTACTGAGGCAGCACAAAAGGCAGTGATGTTTGTGTACTACCAGCAGCACTGCTACCACCAGTAGGACCACTACTTCCACCAGGACTACTGCCACAAGCAGGACCGCTACCATCAACAAGACCGCTGCCACCGGCAGGGATGATGCTAGCGGTGCGCATTTGACCTTGGTACACCTCTATCTGAGCCTGCCTCCATCAGCTGAAGCCGCTCCAGCTGCTCCCTCCACTCCAGACTGAGTTCATCCATGTCCGTCCTACGTGTGAGGATCTTCTGGTACCTCTCTTGATATCCAGTCAGCTTCTGAGCTTGCTCGTGAAGGATGCGGGTGAGCTCCTGCACCTGTAGCCTCAAATCAATGCATTTCTCAGAGTCGACGACTTGTCTAGTGGTAGAAGCAGATGATGGCTTCAACATGAAAGTGCGGAGGCTGCTGGCAGAGAATGACCCTAGCCCGTATATGTGGTTTTTTTTCGGCGCTGAGGTGGTCTCGCGCCAAACTGCACCGGGATCCACAACTGAAGCAGCAGAGCCTTCGGCGTCCTCCCCCACTTTACTGAAATTACTGAGTCGTTACCTCTAGTCTTTGTGTGTAAAACTCCTGTGCAACATATGTTATTATAATTAGTACGATAGCTATGGAGTTAATCTCTAATTTTATATCACAAAATCAGATGTTTACTCATATAATGATCCTGAGACCGCTGATCAGCAAATCTCTCTTTGTTCTCCTTCAAAGTGTGGATGCACTTGAATGTCTTCGCCAATGTCGTATCGTGATCCAACAACTTCGACTACACATGTTCCATTGAAACAATATGATTAAGATGCCTAGTAATGATATGTCAAAAAATATAACTAAGTTAATAACAAAATTAAAGAAGCTACATATCAGCATGGCCTTAGTCTTCATGAAGGTCGCTAAGCCACCAGTATACTTGGACAACCTGGCCGATGCCCTGTTAGCTCTGTTTGTGAGACGCTGATGCTTGAATCCTTTATTGGTCTCCCAGTGAACTAACAGAGCCTTATTGATTTTTGGGCGGAGCCAGGTTGTGAAGTGGTCTTTCCCTTTATGAATATACTCCAACATCTATTGCAGTCGCTGACCCATTTGATGGTCATATATCTTTCTGATGAGGGCATCATGCTCAGCGTCCCATATAAAATTCAGATGCACAAAGAAACTTTAAAATTAGTTAATCAAATTAAAAGATATAAACTAGTTAAGAAGGTTTAAAACTAAAAAAAATTAATTATCCCACTTTTGAAACCATCGCTCTCTGGTCTCAGAGGAGATCTTCTTGTAACTCTCTGGCCTAGAGGGGATCTTCTTGTAGCTTGATGGTATTGGTAATCTCCTATCCATCATTTTGGCAGAATTTTATCTATAACTGGAATGCACCACAAACTCTATCCATAAGCAATTAACTTAAACAATACCAAATATCAATAATCAATGAACAACATGCAATAATCAAGAAGCAATATCCGTAATTCCACTATATCCACTAAACTAGAATTAAGAATCAGACACTTTCGATAATTCAATAATAAAAAAAATATGAAGCACTTTTAGCAATTCAGACCTACAATCCTAAATCCACTAAAACTAGAGTCAACTATCAAGAATCACTAATCATAATATATCAAATACTTTTAGCAGTTCAAACCTACAACCCTAAATCCACTAAACTAGAATCAATAATCAAACACTTTCAGCATATAGAAGACTTAAAGTGATACCTATCCCATTCGACCATCAGGCTAAATCGTCAACCATATGATAAGAGGTGGTGGAGGAGCATCAACTGGCTCACTTTCGTGAGAGGATTCCGGAGCCACGATGTCCGTCGCTGGAAGCAGCAGCGGAGACATTATGTTACTGAGCAGATGGAGGCGGCATCGTTGCCGTAGACGGAGAGACGTAGTTGAGGTTAGAGGCCATGACGAATTGCTGGTCCAATAAAGCCGCAACCTGTGACGTCACTAGGGTAGTCAGAGTAGAGGGAGAGGATCTAGAATTTCCAAGGTTACCACTAGAAACCCTCCTTCTACCACAACAACGACCACGACCATGACCAGTAGGCTAATCTGTAACACCTCTACCTGCCATCATGTCCGCAAAGTGCATTCCAACTAATAGAAATTTAGAACAACAAATCAACAATAAATTATAATAATACCAATGTAATTCTTATAACCAATACCAGAAGATTAAGTTTAACATACAATGTTGATATAATTAGGTTAAAAAGGACCAACTTAATTAATCTTGTACTATTAAATAAATGCCTCAATCATGCAAAATCAAGATCAAATATCAATTGATAGCTCCAATTTAAAATCTACGATCAATACCAGCAACAAATAATTCAAAACTAGCAAAAACCAAGTATAATCCAAATAATTTGGCAATCAAATCTCAGCAAAACCAGTTGTAACACGGTGAATCGATATAATTAGGACAATTTAAACAACAACAGCAATAATATTCAGCAATTCAGTTCAATAATTTAAACACTTTTCAACAATTTAAAACTCTAATAACCTAACCTAGCCTATCCTAACTAGCTAAAATCCACTAACAACTAAAACCTAAAGCATAATACTAATTAACAACTAAAACCTAAACCAATAAAAATTCTAACTAAATAGAATATGAATTAGCAATTTTAGCAAACAGCTAGAGTGGTGAGCAAAATGAGAGAGACATGGGTCAAGCTAGGGTGGCCGAAATTTGAAGTTTCAAGGAGACTAGGGTTTCTCTCTTCTTCCTTCTCCTCTCTATTTTTGGATCTCTCTCATAAATGGGAGAGTATGGTGGCTAAAAGTGTGTTTAGTAAAGTTATATATATATATATGGGCTTGGGTCCACATGGCCCCAGTTTAGTCTGTTAACCCGTTTGGCCCAACTCTGTCCCAAAACCTTTAAAATGAATGTTTTAACGCAGAAAACTATTTTTTCCAATTTAGAAAAATCCACTGAATCCAGATATCATATTTTAATTGTCAAATTTTGATTGATAATTTTTTTAACTATTTTCACCCATATTTAGCTAATTACTTAAATAAGTGATGGTTTGACCAAGTTTTACATCTTACCCACCTTATTAGAAATTTTGCCCTCAAAATTTTAGTTGCCTCAAATTCCTCTTTAAGCCACGATGCATCTTCCTTGTTCTTAGGATTAGTCAAGAATCTGTGATTGAGTCGGTAGTTCATTTCAAAATCATGTTTATTGTAATTTTAGCCTTACATTACAAACGAATACCATACACCATTATTATGCCAAGTAGTTTGAATTTAATCATACTTACCCGCCTCACGATTTCTCTCAACCTTATTGTTTAGATCGATCCTCTCCACGAGTTTTCCTGTATGGACAATCTCATAAGATAAATCCTGAATTTTCGCACTTATAACATATGCCTAACCCTTCCCTACTTGGCTGGTCTGGGTGGTACTTTCCACATCTCTTGCAAGTCAAGTCATCTGAATAAGTCCTTGCCTGCTTCTCTTTACCATGCCTCTGACGATTGTCATTCATTTGATGATTTCCGGCCTTGAAAATACTGGCGTGGATACCCACTCCTCTTGAAGTTTAAGTCCCTTTACGTAAAGTCCTTGTCTTGATCCCTTTATTGTCTGATTCTTCTAAACGACGATGTAGAAGTTCAATACAAAAATAATGACGCATCTATCCATACTTCAGATGAAAAAACAAAAAAGCTCTTAAAAAAATAACTTATTAAATATATACTTAACAACTAAGGAGAGAGTTAGTTTACTGATAGTAGCGACCAAGCTCCTTGCTCATAAGAACATGGGAGTAAATGGATAAATATTGATGAATCCATTCATGTTCTATCATCAATAAGAAAAATAAATCCATCACATATTACTACAACACTTATCACTTATCACTTAGATGATAAATGAAATACAAATGCCCAAAATTAAAGACAATAGAATAATTAAAAGAGAGGGTGAAACCCAATATATGTGACGCAGACTAATCATCGGTTCAAAATTTAACCAGTTTTAAAAATTCAATTATGTCGCAAGTATAGTTTAAATCGGCAATTAACTCAAAATCAAAGTTTAGAAGGTTGCTACAAAAATCAATTCAATAACCGGGAGTTGAATCCCGGGTGATTCTCCCTTAAACTTGCAATTGAATGCACATCATTGATTATGTAATTTAGGGGGTTTTGCATAAAATTGTGGAAAGAGAAGGCAATTAAAAATCAAAGAGTAATCGGTAATAAAGTTGCAATGAGTAAAAGCAATAAACAAGTAAATAACTAGCTAGTAAGCATGCGATTGAAATAGCAAAAATTAAGAGGAAACTATACTAGGAAGCAATGGAATTAAATAAAAAGAGACTAAAAGAATTGAATCGATAAAAGAGATGGTAATCAAATACTTAAAAGGCCTTGGCTAGGATTGAGAATTTAGGCTTCTTATCCTTGTTATTAACCACAAATATGGCAATTATTAAGAGTTATTCCCACTTCATTATCCCCTAACATTGGGAAAAAGTCAAGTAGGCATAATTGATATCAATCCACAAATCCTAATCAATTTACCAATCAAATTTGGTAAAAGATTAGCATTAGTGGAAACCAAATTAACTACCAACCCTAAATCACCACTTAATATTGGACATTGATTATTAAGGATTCCTAATTACTCAACCTCATGCCAAGAATTCAAGAATCTACTCCATAGCTAAAGTAAACAATTCAACAAACACTTAGTGAGTAATAAGAGAACACATCATGGAATTGTGAAAATTAATCAAAAATAAATCTAATTACTACCAAACATCAACAATAGCAACTCAATTAACACATATAAAAATATAGAAACATCAATGCATTAATAAAAATTCAAAATTAACAAGGTTCATAAACTAAGGAAGTAGCAAATTAACTCAAAGGTGACTGAATAGAAATTCTAATGAAAATTGAAATAAGAGAATAACAAACCTAGAGCAAAATTACAACTAAACAAGTTCAGAATACAAAATTGAGAGCAAAATTGACAAGAATCCTAGAAAAAATCTAGAGAAAACCTAGGATTTCTCTTACTAGAAACTATGAACAAAAACTATCTAAAACTATGTGGAATGATAGAGTCTGTGTTCCCCTTTGAGTTTAGGCCTCCAATACTTCATAATAGAATTGGGCCCAAAAATGACCTCGAAATTGCAATCACGTGTTTCCATTAATGAGGTATGCACTGTATATCATGCGTACGCATACCTCGTGCGTACGCACAAATTGAGAAGATGCGTATGCATGGGTCATGCATATGCATGGAAGTCAGATCTTCAATTCTTTAATTTTCTATGATTTCTTCACTTTTGCATACTTTTTCTCTCATTTTTAATCCATTCTTGTCCTATTAAACATGAGATCACTCAACAAACACATTACGACATCGAATAGAATAAAGAGTGAATTAAAATTGATAGTTTATTGGTCCAAAAAGCATATTTTTAATTCTTAAGCACAATTTATGAAAGAAATCATAATAATATGAATTATTGGTGAATAAATGCAAGATAAATTGATAAATTCCATGTTTTCTATCAAAAAATTATCATAAAATAGGAATTTGTCAACCTCCCCATAGTTAAACACTAGCATGTCCTCATGCTAAGCATTAGAAAAGACAAGATCAAGGGAGTGGTAAAACTTATAGAATGCAAACTATCTACATGAGTGTAACTAGTATACCTAATTCTACATACTTCTATCTACGTGGTTACAAATAACTCAATTTCCAAGATTACATATGAGCATAGAGGGCCAAAAGCAATATAGTGGTCAATACAATCCCACTAATTTGAGTTCCAAAATGAAATGTAAATAATCTTGAAAGATGACAATTAATGAAGCTGGAAATATAGAATTAAGCATTCAAACCCTCACTGGATGTGTTTACATTCTAGTCTCTCTAGTATTTCGAGTTGATTCTCTCAATTCTCTTCTAATCCTACTTTCTAAAACTTATTTTTCTTCTAATCAACAATTATTTAATGCATGTATATAAGTATCATGAGGGCTTATAAGAAGTTGTAATGGGGTTATGGTCAAGGTGGGCATGTATTTGGCTAGTGGACTCAAAATTCAAACTTTTGATTAGCTTAGACTACCACCTAATCCAAGACAGCTTTCTTAGTCTTAATGTGAATTCCCAACTACCCATGTTTCACTCATGCATTTGTCAAGATTCATCACATATGAATTCACTTTCCAAGATTCTATTGGGGTATGATTTATCCCCTTTTATTCTTTTCTTTTGTTTTCTTATGTACAAGTATATACACTAACTATTTTGCTCCTTTTCTTTTTTTTTTTAACATAAAATATAAAACATAAAGGAGTAAATGCACATGGTTTAAACATTTATTGCATGAAAATAAACTTGCTTCTCCAAAAAATCCTCAATAAAACCCAAAATATATCTTTCTTTTCTACCAAGTTCCCAATTTCCCTTTCCCAAGCTCATATAATGCACTCACACACTAATCTAAGCCAATCAAAGATCTGAAAAAAGACATTTATTATTTTCCAATAAGGCTAGTGATGAGCTAAAGATGAATAACAAAAGAAACTAAATAGGCTTAAAATTACTAATAATGGTAGATAGAAAGGTAAGCTATTTGGACAAGTGAGTTTATAAGAATTAATGGCCTCAATCATATACATGTTTACATACAAAAATTATTGGACATATAGAATCAAACAAGTCAAAGATTACAATTTTAGAGAGAATAACACCAAAAGAATAAAATATTAATTGGAAAGATGCAACCAAATATTTAAGCTCAAATCTTATTTAATTTGTGTATTCTAACTCTAAACTATGTTTCAAAAATTATTTTTCTTCAAGCAAGATCAGTAAAGGTTTCGATTCAAATCAGCAGGATGCCCTAAAATAATTTTCTTGGAAAATTATTACTCTAACCAAGTGGCCTAATTTTTCTAGGGGTGGTTGGATGAAAAATTGAAATTCCAAGTTCTTATCTGTATTCTATATTATTCCAATTTATCTCATGTATATAGAGAGTTGTCTAGGTCATATAATCCATATCCATCCAATCACACCTACAAAGATAAAAGAAATATGTACAAAAGATACTAAAAAAAGTACCAGGAATCAAAATAAAGCCTAGTGTTATGTACAAACTAATTAAAATGCAAAAATACTAAAAAGAGTTCAGAATAATAGAGTATTAACAAATAGCTCAAAATGAAAATATCACAATTATCAAAAGAAATTAAAGTTTAGGTGTTTCGAAGAGAATTGTCACCTAAAAAAATCGGTTACCAACCTCCCCACACTTAAAATTTTGTACGGTCTTCCGTGCGTTCAATATCGAATTGGGGAGTAAGGGACGCTACAAATCTCCACTTCCATTATCCTCAGGTCGGTGAGACTGGGGCGCCTCCACGTCTAACACCTTATCTTCGTCTCTATAGTAGTATGAGGTAGATTCCAGTGCATCTGGTTCTTCCGGGGGTGGGTTGTTGCAGCTAATCAGCTTCTTCAAATATTCATAGCATCATTTACTGCGATGCTCATTCTATTCAATCTTTTGGATTTGTCGGTCAATCTTCTAGAAAAGCTGAATCACTAGCTGGTGGATAGATTGAGATGCTTGTGAAAGTGTTACTGGTGGTACGGAGGTGCCTGCTACATGGAGGCTTTAGTCACCAAGACTTGCTTGTCTCGACAAAAACTGAGTCAAGGGCCGCTGACTAGTAGTTAGCATAAAATTCATTGACTCAAGATAGATTGCTATTGCTCACATCCCTATCAAGGAATCCCCACCTGCGTTGCTCGATGCAGTCTACGACAATCCAGATTAAGTTCTCTAGGATATGTAGTTGTCATTCACAATGGGCGGCTCGTGTAATACCCTACTACATAGAGCTTTACGCTTAAGTTCGTAAAACATAGGTTGTGAGATATTATGACCTCTAAAAATAAAATATATAAGTAGATATAATCGAAAGAATTTGTAACTACGAGCCTTGAAAAAAAGTTTAAGCAAAAATCGAAAAAAGAAAAGCGCTTCATACTGGAAAACATAAAACCGGGCCAACAAAAAAGGATAAGACATGAACATATACCAAATAGAGTACCAAAATAACAAAATATCAAAATTTTGACTCGACCTGCGAAGCCAAGGCCGGCCGAAAATTATTTGCCTACATACATACATACATACATATATCCCAAATAATATCCCAAAACACAACTAACACTTGTATCTCCAAAGTATCCTCTAAAAGGTGCGATATCCAAAATACATAAAAGGAGAGTCTAAGTACATATATAACATAGCCTGTGACAAAAAGTAGAATCCCCAAAAGAACCAACTCCGCTTGCTTAGGAAATTCCAGACGCGCAGCAAGGTGCCTCTTGACCTACATCTGAAAAAGAACATATGTATAGAATGAGAACCGGAGGTTCTCAGCATGGTAAACGTACATAATATATAAGGTCTCGAGAAAGTCACAGGCAATCCTAGAACTCTGATACTCAAAACATAAACTTAAAGGAATAAGCTAAACTACAATTTAGGTAAACTATCAAAGCTTTCCAAGTTATAAACCTAATTTTAACTTAACCCTTCTCTTTCTGCTTCTTCCAGCCCTTTGAAACACTGGTGAAACTACCCTCGTCACTCCTCTGCCAGACAAGAGGTATCTCAGATGCACAGACATACAATACAGACAAGGAAAACATAGATAGGATGCAGTTATAGCAAGTAGAACATATAGTAAATAAGCATATATATATTTAAATAGACAATCCCAAGTAATACAAACTCAAACAAGACAACCAAATACATATGATGTATGCCTTTCCTACTGGTCATGAGCTCATGTGTCGGTTACTTTGCCAGGAGCTAACACATCTGGTAGCTAATCCAGATATCATTCTCTTGAAAATCGGTGGGAGGTACACCACCACGATCCCCACCTAATGAGCGGTACACCACCATGGACGGTACACCACCACGATGCTCACAAGATTTTCAATTGAAAAATACACACCCGTTGGTAATAAATAACTACGATCCCCACCATCTGTGAGCAGTACACCACCATGATTCCCACAGACATTTTCAATTTCAAGTTCTTTCTTTTATCAAACTTGTTTCTCCTGACTCCATCAATCATAATCAAGTTACTCATCATTATTCTTCATTTCACAGCCACCTCATCATCAGTTTTATCTCATTTAATCTTAGTCAATCATTTCTCAATCAATAATATCCGCGCTTCATTAGTTAAACTCTTCACTTCACAAACTTTTTCACTATCAATTTCAATTTCTCATTAGGTTCACTCTTCTCCCGAAGCCTAACAACTAGCTTTTAGACCCTAGAAAGAAGTTATAGAAGTTTGAAAAGTAAGAGAAATGGTTTAAAACTCAAAAAACATAATTTTCAGAAAAACAGAATCATGCGTCCGCATGCCCTGTCCACATATGCATAAGCTGAAATTTTGAAGTCCGCGTACACATGCTATGCTTCCGCGTACACATGAGGAATATTTTTACAAACTCACGTACGCATGACATGCTCGTGTACGCGAGACATCTGGGCAGAGCCCAGGGTCTACGTCGCGTGCAACGGTCTACATACGCAAGCTTTATCAGAATTGCAAAAAGTTGTCAAGTCTTAAACATCATATTTTTGTACCAAACTTCAAACACGCATAACTTTTTCGTTAAAAATTATATTTAGTCCGTTCTTCAAACGGCATGAACTTTACAGATCCAGTTTTCATCTAAAATAAGTTTGACAAAATTTGAGAGTCTTGAAGCCGAATTGGAGCCCGCCAAAATTAGTTAAAAAATTAGTTTTTACCAAAGTTCGCAAAACCTCAAACTTTCAAAATTTGCAAAATAATCCAAACCTATAACCCATTAATTTCCAACAATTCAAAATATTCAGACTTATCTTATGGCATCTAGCCCTAAGTTTTCACGCGACATTATATATTAACTACGAGAAACCGAAACCATAGGTTGACCGATTTTCTCCCTAATGCCGAAGTACCTCAATTCGCAAAATCTCAAGCCCCCACCACCAAGATTTCAGCACCCAATGTTCAATCCAAGCTTCCAACCTCCTCAAATATGTTCCAAATCACATATACACTACCTAATTCATATCATTACATCTATATACACAAGCTCAATACCAACCTTATATAATCAAAGAATTCACAAGAGTTTTGAGAATTTTTACCTTATCCACATATCAAATGAACAAGACACAATAGTTTCCTCAAGCTAATTCAAGCCTAGAACATTAAAATCACACAATTTTATCAAAACTAAAATCTTAATTTCGAATTTTAGGGGAGGGAGTATGAGGGAAAAATCGAGATTTTCTTACCAAATTGTTATATGGGTTTTGTAGAGTTCGACGCAGTGGTCGCGTAGTCGCAAATGGTGTAACGATCGGAGTTCCAGATTAAAAGTTATGAGGGATAGAAATTTAAGTGAGGGTTTGGGTGTTCTTGTTCTTCCCTCTCTCTTCGTGATTTTCTGATTATGAGAGGAAGGGGAGCTGACTTGAATATTTGTATGTTGGGCCATAGGCTTAGTTTGGCCTTACGGTCCAATTTTGGGACAAATTCTTTAAAATTAGTGTCAAAATTCGTATTTTTAATATCTTTACTTCCTTAAACTATAAAATTTAATCCTAATATCTTTGAATATTAATTAATTTATTAGCTAACTATTTATTAATTTTGCAGGGTTTACAGCTCGCTCCAACAGCTTAGTATATATCCGCTCATAGTAGCGGTTTGAGAATAATGTTGGGTTGTTTGGTAGGGTCCTTTTATTCGCTTTATCAATACTCTTAGCCTTTTTTACCGCTTCACACGTTGCGGTGCGGTGGGCTTCTTGTGCTTTTCCTAAAAAGAAGTGAGAAAGAAAGTACATTAAGCATAGTCGCAAATACACCAAAGCCAAGATAATACAAGCGGTGGATAATGTCAAACAAAAGTAAGAGTTCTGAATCACATGGCAGCTACAATATGTAATTTAGAATGTGAGATAATCATAGAGGCATATCCATAAACAGCCAATGCAAGAGTGAAGCAAGGACATGGTTAAACAACGTGAAAAGAACAAATTCAAGCATCAACGACACTCACTAATGAATGAGCGCAAGATTAGAGAGGGACAATTCACTAAGCTTGTAGACTCAAACAAAAGTCACAGTAGTCACAAAATAAAAAAATTGGGTTACTTAAAGAGAAATCAAATCTCTATCAATGCATAAAGAATAAGAATCATATGAGAACAAGCATTGATTCCTAAAGACCTGACCCAAAATTCATTCATAATCCCTTGGTGTGCATCATTCTATGATTCATAAAATTGCATAACTAAAGAGTTTCTTGCAACCAAATTCACAATATTAATCATCAAAGCATCACACAATCAGCATGAAACATAATAATCAGCATCATAACAGTCTAAATGATCCACACAAATTGAAAACAAATTCAATTCTAACTCTGAAAACATAAAAGCATAGGTAATTATGTACAAGCTACACTAATCCTAATATGAACCTGCATAGAAATTAAAAACAAAAATCTAATCTAACAAACTATCTAACTAAAATCAACTATAGCAACAATATCAATCAAATTGAACAAAAATTAGCAACTAAAATGAAGTTAAAACCTGAAAAAGAAAAAGCAGAAATAGAACAGAGGAAATGAGGGAAGGGCAGCTTATCAAAGTAGCTGCAATGGCCAACCAAGAGGTGGCGCCAATGGCATTTGAATCGCCAGAATTAGAAAGACACACAGGGAGTGCCCTGTACTTGGGCTGTTGTTCACAAGTTGGAGTGCGACGAAAGAAGAAAGGAGGAGAGAGGGAAGGAGAAGATAAGAAGGGGGAGAGAATATTGGTAGCGCCGATGGCAATAGGTCGCTGGAAGTGACGTGATGAGAAGGTCGTGGAGGTTGAGAAAAGAAAAACAGGAGACTGTGAGTGACTAGGGCTCACACTCTTTTCTGACATGAAGAGGGGGGACGCATCACCTATGCATACGCATGTCTTCAAAACAAGGCTTGAAGCATTCGAAATCGTGCGTACACGAATTGCTTGCACGGTTCTCACACAATTCACTTTCCTTTTTGTCTTTGGATTAGTATCGTGCGTATGCATCGTACTCAAATGATGCTCGTACAAATCACTTTTCATTATGGTTTGGCATCGTGTGTATGCACAATACTCGCACAATACTCGCACAAATAACTTTTCATTATGGTTTGGCATCGTGTGTATGCACAATACTCGCACAAATATAATTTCATTCTGGAAAGGTGCTTGTGCGTACACATGCTTCATGCGTACGCATGATATGGCAAGTTTTGGAGGATGATATGTACGCATTGGTCATACGTACGTATAATCGTAATTAGCAATCTTTGCTCCTTTTCATCAAATTAAACCTTGTGAGCACATAACAAACAACCAAAACAATGCCAAACACTTCCAAACCTTAATTTCACTAAGAAAATCTAAGAAATGCAAATAAGAAGAAATAGAAAACTAGAAATGAACTATATACACAGAGGGAAAACTAGAAGATCATACTATAGTAGGGTGTCTCCCACCTAGCACTTTTCTTTAATGCCCTTAAGTTGGATGGGAATGAAGCTTAATCCTTTGCATTCGGTGCATCCTCCAAGAGGAGCATCTCCAATTCCTTGTTGTTCTTGGGTAGGCATGGTAATATAGCTTGAGTCAATGCTCATTCACCTTAAAGGCATTTTCACTTGATGGATGACGTAAATAAACCACACCAAAGGACTCAACCTTTTCCACTTTTTATGGGCCATCCCACCTTGATCTCAGCTTTTCTGGCATTAACCTCAACCTTGAATTATAGAGTAGCACCAAATCACCACTTCTAAATTCCTTTTTCCAGATATTCTGATCATGCATTGCCTTGGTTTTCTCTTTATAAATCCTAGCATTTTCATATGCTTCCAGTCTCAGGCACTCTAATTCTTCTAGTTGGAACTTTGTTTCCACACCCATCTTTTGTAAGCACATATTGCACTCCTTTATCGCCCAATAGGCCTTGTGCTCAATTTCAACAGAAAGATGGCAAGCTTTGTCGTAGACCAAAAGAAACGGGCTCATTTTCATTGGTGTCTTGTATGCATTTTGGTAGGCCCACAATGCATCTCCTAGCCTTGCACTCGATTCTTTCCTTTGGGATTTCATCACCTTTTTTAGAATCCTCTTGATTTCACGATTTAAAACTTCTGCTTGGCTGTTTGTTTGAGGATGATAGGCAGTAGCAACTTTATGGATGACGCCATACTTCTCATCAATGCCTCAAACTTCCTATTACAAAAATAAGTTTCTTGGTCACACACGATTGCTCGTGGTAACCCATAACGGTAAATGAGGATGTTCCTCACAAAGAAAACAACCATGCTAGTGTCATCAATTCAGGTTGGAACATTTTTCACCCATTTTAACACATAATCAATAGCTAACAAAATATATAGAAACCCATTTGAGTTTAGAAATGGACCCATAAAGTCAATGACCCACACATAAAAAATTTCACAGAACAATATAGGTTGTTGGGCCATCTCATCCTTTTTGGGATGCATTTTCAAAATTTTGGCATTGATGAAGATTTTGGCATAAGTAGTTTGCATCCTTGAACAATGTTGGCCACTAAAATTTACAATCCAAAACCTTTTTAGTAGTTCTTTGAGAGCCAAAATGGCCTCCACTCTCAAATATAATACTTGGAATCACTCTTCAATTTGTCCATTTGGTGTTTGAAAAAATTTGGAGAGAAGGTGTGAGCTACCAAATAATTTTCTATTGGTGCAAACTAAAGCGTGTTAGGGGAAATTGCACCCAAGGCATCCAAAGAAAATGAATCATCAATAGGAGTGAAATCCGATTTGATGTTTTCAAAGCAGCTCAAGTAGTCTGCCTCTAAGTTTTAAGATCTACTCCTATCTCTGATTTCTAAATCAAATTTTCAGATAAGCAATATCCACCCAATCAATCTAGGTTTGGATTCTTTCTTTGCCAAAAGGTACTTTAGAGCTGCATGATTTGAGCACACCACCACTTTAAATCCTAGCAAGTAAGCTCTAAATTTGTCCAATGCAAAAACAATGGCTTGGAGTTCTTTTTTAGTGGTGATGTAATTGGATTATGCAGCATCCAAAGTATTAGAAGCATAGGCTATAACATAAGGGATCTTACCCTCGCGCTGTGCAAGTGCGGCACCAACAACATAATTAGAAGCATCACACATAATTTTAAATGGGTTGTTCTAATCTGGGCCTCGCACTATTGAAGCTGTGGTCAAAGCTCCCTTTAGCCCATCAAAAGCTTCCTTGCAAGCATCATCAAAGTCAAAATCCACATCTTTTTGAAGTGATCTAGAAAGTGGTAAAGCAATTTTGCTGAAATCTTGATGAACCTTCTGTAGAATCCTGCATGGCCAAGGAAAAAATAGATCTCCCTCACCAAGGAGGGGTAAGGCAAGTTAGAAATAACCTCAATTTTAGCTGGGTCAACAAAAATTCTGCCACTGGAGACAATAAGCCCCATAACAATGCATTGTTTCACCATGAAATGACACTTTTTGAAATTCGACACAAGGTTAGTATTGACACATTTCTCTAGTACCCTAGCTAAGTTCTCTAAGCACACATCAAAATAATTGCCATAAACACTAAAATCATCTATAAAGACCTCCTTGCAATTCTCTTTAGAATCAGAGAAAATACTTGTCATGAACCTTTAGAAAGTTGCTGGTGCATTGCACAAGCCAAATGGCATTATCCTATGAGCATAAGTTCCAAAGGGACATGTGAATGTGGTCTTTCCTGATCTTCAAGAGCAATATGGATCTAAAAATACCAGTATAACCATTAAAGAAATAGTAATGGAATTTACCTGACAAATGATCCAACATCTAATCAATAAAGAGTAAAGGATAATGATCCTTTCTTGTGGCTAGATTGAGTCTCCGATAATTAATACAGACCATCCATGCATTCTGGACTCTGGTTACTACTAGTTCTCCACTATCTACCTTTACTATGGTTATCCCAGATTTCTTAGGCATTACTTGAACCGGACTTACCTATTCACTATCAGAAATGGAATAGATAATATCCCTTTTCAAGAGTCTAGTAACCTCCTTTTTGACCACATCAAGAATTGTTGGGTTCAAACGCCTTGAGGTTATCGGATTGGCTTGGCGCCATCTTTCAAGAAAATGTGATGTAGGCATGTCTATGGGCTTATTCCCACAATGTCATTGAAGTTCCACCCTATCATTTTCTTGTACTTCCGTAATAACTCAAGCAACTTTTCCTCCGCTTGGAAAGAAAGCTCTTTTGCAATAATTACAAGGAGTTTATTGTCATATTCTAGGAATGCATATTTCAAGTGAGGAGGAAGAGATTTCAACTCTTCATTTAAATCTTTGACATGGTAATTTGTCCTTTTGATACAATGGAGGTGGGAAGCATCTTCATCAAATTCATAACATTCCCCCACACTCAAACCTTTACCCAAAGTCATCTCTTCAAAAGTTTCATGTTGGACTTCTGCTACAACCTCATCAATGATGTCACATCAGAGAATAGAATACTCTTCCGACAGTTGTCTTATGGCTTCTTCTAAATTAAACTTCACTACCCTTCCATAAATTTCGAAGGAGTAGTTGTACAGGATTTAGAATTCCTACAGCTTAACTGGCAAGTACACCGGGTTATCCAAGTAATACCTTAGGTGAGTGAGGGTCGATCCCACGAGGATTGTCGGACTGAGCAATAATGATTTTCCAATTGGCTTAGTCAGGTAGACAGAAAATGGTTGTTAATGGTTGAAAGCGCATGAAACAGTAGACAAGAAAACAAAGAAAATTCTTTTCCAGAGATTTGGTATAAAAACAGTGAGAGAAAACAGTTAAGGCTTCGGAGATGTTTACTTTTTCGGATTAAAAGTTCTTACCAACTATTTTAACAATGCATGATTTATTCCATAGCAAACTGTAAATGACTAAACCCTAACGTTTTAGTAATTTAGTCTCTTCTAGCCTTCATTAACCGCCACCGTCATAGTCACTTAATTTTGATTAGAGGGATAAGTTCAAAACTAGTTTATGGCCACAAAAACCCTAATTACCCAAAGCTAACAAGATTATATGTCACATATCCCAATTAGTTCATGTAATTAGCAATTTAGGAGGAATTTGTTTTCAAGCTGTTGCTCAAGCGAGATAACTCTCTTGAGAATCACAAGAAAACATGTAGAATAAGGGTCATACTGTCGTTCCACCCAGATTCATAAGATTAAGAACGAAAACAATTCTTCAAATTGAATCAATACATTAATTAAAATCGAAAAGCAATAGTCTCAATCCATAGAGATAAACAGAGTTCCTAACCTTAAGCAAAGAGGTTTAGTTGCTCATGACTTACAGAGAAAACTAGAGTTCTTCCCCAAAAGTGAAACGTGCGAAAGAAAGAAGATTCGAATCCGAATCTCCGCTAAAGGGTGAATCTTTTCCCTTTTATATCTACCTAATTTGATTTAAAATTAAAATAGAATAATAAAGTCTAAAACTAGAAGATTTTGTTTGTAAATAAAATTAACTAAATAAGATAAAAGATAACAATTAAAAGCTAAATCCTACTAAAGATGCTTCCTTTGGTGAGTTTGACCTGTATCTGGCATTTTTTGGCATTTAACGCCTGCAAGGGGAAGTTCTGGCGCTGGTTGGTGTTTAGCCCCATATTTGGCAGTGATTCCAGAAGAAAAGTATAGACTATTATATATTGTTGGAAAGTTCTGAAAGTAGGTTTTCTAAAGATGTTAGACCCGTATCAATTGGACATCAGCAAATCAAGTTATGCTCATTGGAATGCAAAGAGGTTAGGATTGACAGCATCTACTTTCTTCCTTTGTTTTTGCACAAAATTCTGCCAAATTCGTCCGAATTTCACCTAAAATTATAAAAATACCAAAACAACTCAAAGGAGCATCCAAAGAGAATTTTTACACTAAAATATAATAAAACTTAATAATTTCTAACTAAAAATAACTAGAAAATAAAGGAAAAAGGGGTACAAGATGCTCATGCATCACAACACAAAACTTAAACTGTTGCTTGTCCTCAAGCAACCAAAACAATATAGGACCAAGAAGAGAAAATGTCTAAGACTTGAGTTGTCAATTAAGCTCAGGTCTAGTTACTGAATTGGGCTAATGACACTCTAATTCTAAATAGGTTTGGCATCTCACTATCCTTTGAAGCTCAGAAGCATTGGCATCCTTCAGAACTAGATTTCGGATGATATTATAGATTCTCTTCTTTAAGCTCTAATTAATTCTTGAACCCAGCTTTTTTTCTTTCTTTTCCTTGGTGCTTTGCACCTTGAGCCTAGCCGTGACTATAAGTGTTTTGTACTCAAGCTTAACTTGATACAAGAACACCACAAGCACTTAACTGGGGAACTCTTTGAGCTCTGATTTTTCTTCTTATTTCTCCTAGACAGTGGTGCTCAAAGCCTTAGGCATACTCTGTAACAGCAATTGGTCACAACTTTAAGTGTTCAGTCTTAAGGGTTACTTGACACTTTCCACCACAAGAATATGGTTAGGGAAAACTACTCTTTTGAGCTTTAGATCTATTTTGACCCTCCTAACCATTGATACTCAAAGCCTTGGATCCTTTTTCTTTATTTTTCTTTTTATTTCTTTTTGTTGTTTGTTTGTTTTTTTTCAAGAATTAATGTCTTTCTTATTTCCGAGAATCTATAATACTTCTTTAAGTTCATGTTCCTCAAGAACCAATATTCTCAACTCCAATATCAAATATGCAATGTTCAGGTCATACATTCAGAAATAAAGATAGTGCCACCACATCAAAGTAACTAGAATAACTCATAATATATAACTCAAGTTTCATGCATTTTACTACTTCTTTTTCTTTTGATTTTTCTTTAAGCCCAGTGATCAATACATGAGACATCTTTCAAAATAAACATAAAATAAAAAAATAAAGAACTAAACTAGAAAGCAAGAAAATCCTACTAGTGATCATGCAAAAGCTAGAATAGAAAACATAAAATAAGCTAAAAATATTGGAAAAATAGAAGATAAGATAAGGCAAGGGATAATGAAACTTAACCTACTCAGTCATGGTGGCTGCTGCTTCCTCTTCTTGGCGTTAAACGCCAGCTCTTCATGCCAACTTTCTGGCACTAAGCGCCCTCCCTGGCGTTTAGCGCCCAATCCGTTTGGTTCAATGTACTCCAGGGCGTTCTGTTCTTCCTTCTGAGTCTTCTTGCCCCTGTTCTAAGCACTATGTATGATCACAAACTAGATTAAACCTAGAAAAACTATGAAAATAAATGAAAAATCAAATGAAAATCTAACTGAAATTAAACTGAAATAAAATAAAAATAAAATTAAGGATACTTATAGTTGGTTTGCCTCTCAATAATCGCTTCTTTACCATTACTAGCTTGACGATCAGCTCCTCTAAAGAGGGTCATAAGGGCTTAGGTCTTTACCTCTCAGTCCTCACTGTGAGCTTCTTTCCTGTGCTCTCATGGCTCAGCTCAACATGCTCAAGGGACAAGATCCTGTTTATAGTATGAAGTATGACTAGACTTCTAGTAAACACCACTTCAAAGATGTTTACTTTTTCGGATTAAAAGTTTTTACCCACTATTTTAACAATGCATGATTTATTCCATGGCAAACTGTAAATGACTAAATCCTAATGTCTTAATAATTTAGTCTCGTCTAACCTTCATAAACTGCCACTGTCATGGTCACTTAATTTCGATTATAGGGTTAAATTCAAAACTAGTTTATAGCCACAAAAACCCTAATTACTCAAAGCTAACATGATTATATGTCACATATCCGAATTAGTTCATGTAATTCGCAATTTAAGAGGAATTTATTTTCAAGTTGTTCCTCAAGCGAGATAACTCTGTCGAGAATCACACACATGTAGAATAAGGGTCATACTGTCGATCCACCCATTCATAAGATTAAGACCGAAAACAATCCCTGAAACTGAATCAATACATTAATTAAAATAGAAAAGCAATAATCTCAATCCATAGAAATAAACAAAACTCCTAACCATAACCAAAGAGGTTTAGTTGCTCATGACTTACAGAGAAAACTAGAGTTCTTCCCTAAAAGTGAAACGTGCGGAAGAGAGAAGATCCAAATCCAAATCTCCCTAAAGGGTGAATCTTTTCCCTTTAATATCTAACCTAATTTGATTTGAAAATAAAATATAATAATAAAGTCTAAACCTAGAAGATTTTTTTGTAAATAAAAATAACTAAAATAAGATAACAGATAACAATTAAAAGCTAAATCCCACTAAAGATACTCTATTGGGTGAGTTTGACCTGTATCTGATATTTTTCTTGCTTTTAATGCTAGCAAAGGGAGGTTCTGGCGCTGGTTCTGTTTTTCTTGGGCGCTAAACACCAGGATCAGTGTTTAGCACCAGATTTGGGAGTGATTCTAGAAGAAAAGTATAGACTATTATATATCATTGGACAGCATCTACTTTCTTCCTTTATTTTTGCACAAAACTCTGCCAAATTTGCTCGAATTTCACCTGAAATCATAAAACCACCAAAACAACTCAAAGTAGCATCCAAAGAAGATTTTTGCACTAAAATATAATAAATCTTAATAATTTATAACTAAAAATAACTAGAAAACGAAGGGGAAAAGGGTGCAAGATGCTCACGTATCAAGTAGGTACCAGAAAATGCATCAAGCTTGAATCTTGAGGTCTTTAAGAATGGCCTTCCTAACAATATGGAAGATGGTCTTCCTAAATCATTCTGTGGCATTTCAAGGATATAGAAGTCTTTTGGGAAGATCAAACCCTTGATGCTTACCAAGACATCCTCAACAATACCCACAACAAAAATTATGCTCTTGTCGGCTAACACAAACCGAGCATCTAAGTCACACATATAGTCCACAAATTACATACCACCAATCATACAAGATACTAAGCAAGGGTTAGGATCACCATATTTTTCAGGAATAGTTTCCATCAAAGAGGAAATAGAACTACCCAACAAAATAGTCTCAAGGTCATTAACCTTATCTTTGTGAATGCACAAATCTTTTAAAAAATTTGCATATTTTGGAACCTGTCGAATGGCATTAAAGAGAAGGATTGTTACCTCGACTTTTTTTAAGTTTTCCACCATGTTGGGGGTCCAACTCCACATGCTTCTTAGCCTTCTTGCCATAGTTGGAAAAGGAATAGGGATGGGTTCTTCCATGACATTCTTTCTCTTGGACTCTTTGGTCCTTGCTTGCTCTTCCTCCTTCCGAACAACCTCTTCCACTTCATCTTCATATATGTCCTCTACCTTAACAAATTTTTCATTATGAGCACTCTCCATGGCAATTAAATCCTTGGGAACAATATCTTCTAGTATGACACCGAACCTCAAGATAATGGCAAGTCCTTGGGGTTTGGAAGTGGTTAAGATGGGATCCTACTTGAGCTTGAAGGTTGGATGGAGTTTGAATTGTTGTTGGATGATCCCATGGACATCTGGGACACAGTGTCAAGCAAAGTTGCAATTAAAGCTTCTTGAGACTCCCTTTGTTCTTTCCTGAAGGATCGAAGAGTGTCATCAATGGAGGTTTGAGTTGAGGAGGAAGGTTCGATAATTTGAGGTTGTTGTCTTTAGTGCAGAGGTTGATATCTTTGGTTTTGAGCTTGTGGTTGAAATGGTGGATTGTGATAAAATTGTTGGTTTTATGGTTAATTGCGGTATGGTTGTGGGTTTTATGATTGATTGTTTGGGTTGTTGCACCACCTTTGGTTAGAGTTATCCCTCCATCCTTGGTTATAATTATTTCTTTGTTGATAAGTACCTTGATTCTCGGGATGGTCGTTTGAGTAGTTGTAAAAAGGATTGGCCACCACCAATACACTGTCTTCTTGGAGTTGTGGACACTCATTAGTATAGCGGGAACTACAGGAACACACACCACAAATTCCACAAATTTTTGGTGGCCCTTCAAGTTGATATTGTTGCGGTAGTTCTTGAATTCTTGGAGGTGCTTGTTGGTTCTGGTGGCTTTGAATAAGGAGGGTAGTCATCTCGCCTAAAGTCTTGGTCAAAGCAGACTCAGTTGGAGATACTTCAACAATAGCCTTGGGTTGAGGATTTTTTGTTCTCAGATGTTGTGTAGACTCAGCCAAATCGGAGATAAGTTGTCAAGTCTCTTCCATTATCCTATACTTCACAAATGAACTATTACTAGAAGCATCAAGGAGAATTTTATCTTGGGACTTGAGGCCATGACAAAAGTAGCTAATTGGGACCAAATCTTCCATCCGATGGTGAAGATAAGAATCAAGAACTTCTTGAATCGCTCCAAATATTCATGGAGTGTTTCTGAGTCCCTTTATATAATTCAAGAAATTTCTTTCCTCAAACAATTAGTCATCTCTGGAGGAAAGAACTTATCCAAGAACTCTCTCTATAGCAGATCCCAATTTATAACCACCTCGTCAGGCTGGATATAAAACATTCGTTCATTTTTTTCTCAATAAAAAATGGGAAAGCAAATACCGAAATTGCAATCTCATCTGACCCATGCCATCTAGTGGTTGAACATACCACTTGAAAATTCTTCAGGTGCTTAATCGGATCTTCTGCAGACAATCTATGAAATTAAGGAAGCAAGTTAATCAAACCAGTCTTAAGTTCAAAATTGGCATCTAAGTCAGGATATCGAACTTGGAGCGGTTGAAGAGTAATATCAGGGGCCCTCGCTTCCTTAAGAGTAACTCTCCTTGGGGAAACAATATCTTCAACACTTGTATCAGAAAAGGAGGCATCAAAAGTATCAACAGAGGAATATAAGGTTCCTTCGTTTAATGAAGACTCAGAGTCAATCTCAGAAGGGGAAGGTGAGTCGGCTAAAACTGCTTCACTATCCACAAAAGCCAACCGGTGCCGAATTTACCTAATATGTAACAAGATTCTTTCAATTTTCAAATCAAATTGGGCTCTCAGTTTTAGCAGTGACCTTGTCATTCAACGTAAGAAACATAGAGTTCATGCAATTATTATGACAAAATGAAATAACCAAAGGTAAGTAACAACTAATTACTACTAATAGAAATCCTAACTATTGACAAAAATAGGAAACAACCAAAAAGCAAACTATTTACATATGGACATATTAATAATAACCAACAATATGGTACACATATGCAAAGTCTCTGACTCCCCGACAACGGTGCCAAATACTTGATGCGGGCTAATCATCGGTTCAGAATTTAACCAATTTTAAAAACTCAATTACATCTCAAGTATAATCGAAACCGACAATTAATTCACAATCAAAGTTTAAAAAGTTTTCGCAAAAATATTTAATAATTTATAATAAGATTTTTTAATAATTTATAAAAAATATTTATAATTATTTTTTAATTTATTATTAAATGTACTCTTTATTGTACTCATTATAGATATTATTTGTGATCAAACATTATTGACTTACTATTACATTAGAAGTGGATTGTAAATTGAATTGTCTATATTTAATTTACATTTGTTCCATGATAAATCGATACAGATTGATTAGATTTACCATTATAATGCCTAAATCTAAGTAGATGAGTTTGATTTATGTGAATTTATGCAATACTACTAAATTGAATACCCCTAATTCGATTTATATAGATATGTGAACAAAGACATTTATGTTAGGTTTTTTGTTTTGGAACTTTCATATAATATTGGCATTGATTTTATTTAAGTATGTGTTTTATCTTTGAAATTAATAATAAAATATTATATATTTTTGTACTTTTATTAATATTTTTTATATTATAAAATATTATTTTTATTTTAAAATAACTTATTTTAGTATAAATGTTATATAATATTTATTAAATTCAATTTTAAAGGTAAGATTTTATTAGGTTGATATATAAAATTTACAAAAATTATATATGCTAATTATGTATAATGGAATCCAATTTATTTTGGACGACTAATTTAGGATTAGATTCAAATATTTAAAATAGTCCTAATAAAATATTCAGATATTAAATTTAGATCTATTTACATCTATTCTGCTTCGAACCATGTACACTCCTAACCAATAGCTATACGAAGTATACGCTCCTGGTTGAGTTTGGGAATTAAGACTCCACACTTGATGAGGTCCTCAATAAATTTTACACTCAATTGGTAAGAATCTGGAGACAAAAATTAGGATGAATTTTCACTTTATTTTATGACGAATATTGTATTCCATATTTGTAGCTCTAAAGAAGAAAAATTACGAGAAGTTATTGTAAATTCGGAATTAATTAATCCTCATAATGTATCACTTGATAGTTACAATTTTATACTTTACCTGTTCATTCCAATATTATTTTGAAAGAGAACGGCCACCACATCATCAGTAATTGGTTATGAATTTCACACCGATTCTGTTACCTATTGCTTGCTCACATACACGTTACGATTATTAGGTATTATTTATGCAAGAAAACTCAATTATTGAAAGGGTTAGCCGACAGCTATAAATCTTTGATATTTGTAGATATATATATAGCACAAAAGTTTACAATGATATTTTAATATGAACAAAGTTTTCAAGTTGTTATTATCAAGCAATCTCAGTCTCAAATTCAAATCTCTCTCTTCCACCATTCGTGATTATCATTAGACATCGGCATCGAATAATTATAATATATAGCACCCAAAAGAAAAAGAATGTCTTTATCACTAAAAAGAAATGGTATATTAGGAATGCAGGTTCAGGTATGTAATTAACTTGACACACTTGAAAAAAAAAAAAGAAAAAGAAAGAAAGAAAGAAGGAAGGAAGGAAGGTATTCTATCATTAAATACCAACTCATAAATAATAGACTTAATAATAAAGTTTAATTTTGATATATTTTAAAAATATGTATTAATTTATATTAAACCAATGTTACATAACCAACAAAATTTGTTATTTTGAGCTAATATTACCAACAAACGTATTTTTATACGTAATGTCTAAAAAAGACGGAATTGACTAAACTCTAAATTTTAAAAGTTAAATTTTAAATCTTTAATTTTAAATTTTAAATCATAATAGAATAAAAATATATGGTGATAGTTTAAAATGTTCGTTAATATTGATAAAGAAAATATCGGGCACCCTAATATTTTAAAATTAAGTCATTAATAATAAGGTAATTGAGTTCCTCCTATAGTCCTACTAAGCCTTAAGAGCCACAATCCTCTGAATAATATAATGAAGAGTGAGTCATGAACTTACTAGATGATTGGTGGAATTAAGTACTATTTATAGCTCACTATGGTAATCAAGTAGGAATCCATGTTACAAGGGCATGATTAGCTAGTCACATATAATCCCTATTAACATCAAGATTAGTGGTTTTATAAAGGTTTAATGGAGGGTGGTGGCTTGCAATGGTATGAAATTAAAAATAATGAGTTAACCTTAGCCTCTCTCTTATATATATATGGGCATTATATTAGTGGATTTGATGATTTGCAAATCAATTATCATAATATGTTCGTATATATAGACAAGTCATCCAAATGTGCTTATATTTTGATTGCTTGTTGGATACTCTTTAAGCATATAGTTAGGAGTTTAATGGTTGACAGAAAATTTTTTGCTATAGGTTCAGGGAAAAAGTAATTTGAGTCGTTTGTTATTAATTGGTTTGGATTAGAATGAGGATTTGTTATGAACTGATTAAACTAAAATATGAGTTGATTTGGCTTGGGTAATCGAATGATATTTAATAATATTTCTAAAAAATATAGAAAAAAATCATACAAATACATATTAATAAATAAAGAAACCTAAACAAAAAAGCCTGGGGGTAAATATCTTTACCGATTATTTATTGCAAACATAAGAGGATTAATTCTCTTAATTTTTATTTTTAATTGAAAAAATTAAATGTGGTTTCTCAATATCTTATTTTCTTCCATCAAATACCATCCATTATAAAAAAAAAATATTGAAAAATGTCGAATTTACTATCGGATTCACTATCAGAAGTTTGAACGGATTTATCAACAGATTTATCAGCGAATTTGGTAATAAATTTGTCGGATAAAAAAGTTATCATCGGATTCAGTTTTTCGATGATAAATTCGCCTGAAATAATTGGAGAAAAAAAAAAAGAAAAATTGGCGCGACAATTACCATCGGATTTAATAGCTAAAAAATTCGACGATAAGGTAATTAAATGAAACGCGCTGTTTTGGTCATAGGCTATGCATTACCGGAGGATTTTTCCGACGGTAAATCTGCCGATAAAATTAACCCTAAATTTGAATTTGTAAACCATTCCCCTTCATTTGTATAACATCAACAACCTCACTTCTCTCTCCTTTCTCCTTGTCTCTCGTCATTAGTCCCCCATCGCCACTATTTGCCATCGCCACCGTCATCCTCACTCACTCTCATCGCTAGTCACTGCCGCTCAGCCACTGTAGCTATCTCAACGTTGGCGCGTCTTGCACCGTTCTCGTTCGACAACGTCGGCACCTCCTGCTCCACGCTTGTTCATAACCATCGTGGTCTCCTCCAATCGATCTTCCTTCATCGTCGCCGCGTCCAACAAAATCATCAACACCCCAGCAATGTCGTCGTAAGCTCCAACAGCATCTTTGCCTCTCATCGTTGCCGCCTCGTCATTCCTTTCTTCCGTTGTTGCCACCTTCTATACTAAGTCCCTTTCTCTAATTAGCTTCTTTTGATTTTTTTTTTTCAACATTTGGAGGTATAGAGTTTGTTTAGTTGTTTGAAATTATTAATCTTCTAAGTTTGTATCTCTATTTGTTTATTTTTTTAATTTAATTTAATTTTTGTGTGTGTATTGCAAGAATTCACAATGAAAACAAGTAAAGGTTCAGTTTTTGTGATTGTTTGTGGGGATTAAAAGAGGACAGTTTCGTAAAAATAAGTAAATGTTTAATTTACTATTTCAATTTCTGTGCTTGTTTGTATAATATTTTTTTCTAATTTTTTTCAGTTATGTGAAGTTTATTTCCATTTTGAACTTGAGAAAAAATGCCTTATGTTTTTTTTGGATAGAAATATTTTGAGGAATTGGAAGTTAATTAAACTAAGGTCTTTGTATATTGAGAGAATGTGTTTGAGAATTGTAAATTTTTAAAAAATATAACAGGTCTTTATGTAGATATATCTTGTTTTTAGAGTCTATTATTCTGCCTAAAAACTTTTTTTTATTGTTTTATAATTTCTGTATTTATTACATTGATGTTTCCTACCATGAGAATAGTATTAATAGAGAATTTTGACATTCTAATGCTCTGCATTTCTCAGATTCTTGAAACAAAAAAATGTCATGAATGCTCTCGGTGCAATTGCTCATAGAGTCTAATAGACTCTTTCTCATTTGCTTAAGAGTTATTGTAGTTAGGAGTCAATGTAATTTTGTTGGACGAGTCATTGCTCTGTATGGATGACTTTACAGACCAAGTTGAAGAAGTTCTTGAATTCTTTGGGTATGTAGAACATTATTTATTTGTATTTTATCTTAGCATAAAGATTTAGTAATTCATAGTGGATTTTGAGAATATATTCCTCCATTATTTTTTCTGCAAGAATATGTTAGCAATTGTTATTATGCACTAAAACTAGTAAAGAAATGCATCTATAACATCTCAATGTAAAAAAATTTAGTATAAGAAATAGTAAAACTTTGAATTTTATTAGTTTAGAAATTATTAAATTTAAATATTTAAAATTATATATTGAAATTTTAAACAAACTTTTTAACAAAATTAAAATTTAAGTTTACTATCGAATAAACCTATCGGTAACTATTAATTTAATTATTAACAATAAATAATATATTAAAATCCGATGGTAATAAGATTCAAAATTTTGCCAATTAAAAATTTATATCCATTGCTAAATTTGCTGATAGTTAACGATGGATGAAAAAATTTGTCAATAAATAATTACTGACAAAGTTTATACGGCCGAATTTATTCTGCCGCTAAATTTGACGGTGAACAAATTACTGAAAGATTTATCAAAAAAATTTTAAAGTAAAGTTGACAGTATCTGAGAATTTTTTTGTAGTGTTTGCTTGATTTTATTTAAAATCTTTATGGTGAAATATAATATTTGACCTTGCCAAATTGAAACGAAAAATTGGAATTGATAATATTCATTCCTAAAATTAAAAGTATGCACATTTTTTAGTATGTATATTATCAAATCCTAGATTTAGATATCTAAACTAATTAGAATCAATTTTATTTGATCACTCAGCTCATTTATACTTGGTAACTAAATTGACTAATAAAACTCTAAAATAATACCTAAAATTTGTCTTGTACCCCAAAATTGTTCGTGAAATTCCAATTAAATAAAAAATGTCTCTGGAATCAGCCAACATAACTTACCCATATTAGTTTTTGATTTATTTTCTGTTTTTCATTAAATAAATCATAAATGAAAGACAATTCTACTAGTATCTAAGAAGAGAAAGGAAAATTCTCAGCATCTTCTGACCACTTGAATTTGATACTGTTATAAGTTTTTGATAGTTTGTGCTGAAGAATTTGACTGATTAACAAAATCTAGCTAAGAAGAAGAAATGTTAGACTAAAAATGGAATCCATTGGTTTTTAGTCTTGCTTTCCTTATTTTATGGGGCATTGTCTATTACATATGGGAGTATAATAATATATGCTTACCTAACACCAATATGAAACCATAATTACATCTTGAACCCCCATATTTTAAATTACTGGCCTAATTGAACTTGATGAATAATCATCATGTCAAACTAACACTCATGAACTATACATAAAAATCAAGTTTCACGCCACAAACTTAGGAAATGATAAAAAAAAAAATATGACTTGAAGGAATTGAATTCACATATGATATAACAATAATTATTATTAGTGTGAATTACAAAGATTAAGTCGAGAAAATTAGAAGAAATTAAAGTAAGGCCATATTTAACTTGAGATTTTTGTTTTAATTTAGTATTTTTTTTTTGTTCTTTAAATTTCATAAAAGAAATCGAAAACAGAAAAATAAAAAATTATTCTTTTTATTTACTATTTTTATTTTTTTCCCCTAAAAACCTAAGAAAACAAAACATGCTATAAGAAAAATACAAACTAAATATGCGTCTGGAGGAAAAACAAATATTATATATTATGACCACTTTTATAGTTTTATTGATTAAGATTGTTTGATTTCAGATTTCAGTGATTTAAATTTTCTTTTGAAAAAACAAATTTGGGTGGACAGCATGATGGAATTAGAATGGTTAGGCAGTTTAAGAGGTCTTATCAAACATAACTTTTGTATCGGATATCATGGGAGAAATGATGTTCTTACTTTCTTGTCCTACCTTTCTTTTTCTTTTTTCTTTTTTTAATGGAAGAAACTCTAGAATGTAACAACAAAATTATTGTTAATTATTGGAAGGTACTGTGTGTAAGTTATGTATAAAAGATTTAAAGATTTTTTTATTTAAATTATTTAAATACTTTATTTATTAAAATATCAACGTATAAAATATTTATCTTTTATATTGTTAATTATTACACATCTCAAGTATACAGGATAGAAGACAAATAAATGTAGAAATTAAGTCATGTACAATTGTACACTTGAGATGTGTAACACCTTAAAAGATACATTTCAGTGTACCGAAATATGTTATATTTACTTTGATATAGATATCTAGGGTATTGTGTATCTGAGATAGAGAAAAAAAAAATTAACTTAGTATATCTAAGATATGTTGCAATTCGATTTGATTTATTTTATTTTATCTAATATTTTAAAATAATTTAAAATTTTAAAATTATATTTATCTAAATTTTAAATTAAAAATTTTATAATTTTAACATGTTAAATTATTTGAATAAAACTAGATGAAATAAAAAAATAAAAAATAAAAAATAAACCAACACAATAAGATCCAAAACAATATATATCGATGATCCTAAATTAGTTTTGCACATATTTTAAATGAATTTAAAATTTTAAATTATTAATTTTTTACTTTAAAATTTTTTATATCGTTAATTTTTTTAAAAAAATCAAATATATAAACATAATTAACTATACAAATATAATAATATGAATATGTTTATTTGTATAATAATATGAGTATGTTTGTTTTTTTTTTAAGTTGACTTTATCCTGGTGCATAGCATCAACATTTTAGATATATACATCTACCATTGATATAACATATTTCGGGGTATATTTTGGAAGCACAATATCTAATTTCAGTGCTTATTTATCTTCTATTTTGTATGGTCGATATATGTAATGATAATATAAAAATGTAATATACTCAATAATACGCATATTGGTAAATAAAATATTTATAAATAAAAAAATTCGAAAAAAATTATGGTCTATATATATAGGTGCCTATTCTTTTAGAGATTGAAATTCAGAAATTGTATAGTAAATACGGAATGAGAATAAGAATGAATGACTTGGTATGTGAATTCTATTATTTTAAAAAAAAAAAACTATAATTTCACAATCAAATATGACAATACTCTGTATTCTGTGTATATAATTATTCTTAATGTCAGGATTGTTCATATATATATATATAATCCAATTGGCCAACTCTTGAGTGGGAGAGTTGTTGATTTAGGTTGGCTTATTCGGTTATTAGAAATAATATTTTCGGAAAAGAAAAAATTGTGAAACAATGTCATAAGTTGCTCCTATGAAAATAAATAAATAATCAATCTCTTTAATTTCCTCTTGTCATTGCTAAGAGAAAAATACGAATTAAGATTTGCAAAATTTTTTTGTGGTTGCAGTAGTAACATTTATAAAGTCGAGAGAGGCCACTGTCGAAGAATTTACACTTTTTAGTTTTGAATTTATTTAAATATTATTAATTTAATTCAACTTGACTGAGATTCTAAAAAAAGGGATAAGACCGTAAATTTCTTTTAAAATATATTATTTTCATTTTCAAGTTTAAACTCATAATTTTTATTAAGAGAACAAATAAACCTTAGTCTAATTACTTGAAATTTACAGTGTATGAGAGGGTTCCTAGTCTTTTTTCTTTCGTAATTATTTTCATTATTTTCAGTTCTAGCTTTGCTTGCCAGAAAAAAGAAAATGACGTTTATATATGTCAAATTTGACATCATAAAAGAACACCAAATCAAAGCTTCACAGATGCTTGGAAGTTGGAATTGAAGGATACTGCGCTACTGCATACATTAGTTTGGCAAACAAAACATAAAAGCATGGTCTATTTTTTTTTTTCGCAGTTACAAATACTTATATTAGTATCTTATCGTTGCTTCAATTATAATGGCTTAATACAAAATCGTCATATGGGAGAACAGATACAAATTACTAAATTTTTTTTTGTCAAAGAATAAATTTTTCATTTTACTCGTCAACATAGTTTTGGGCCAAAAGATTTGTTCAAAGGGCCGAATAATGTTTCATATGTTATTGGTCAAACTTTTTGTCACTAAGCAATTGTTGTGCATTATCACCTCTTTTGTCTTTTGCTCACTTATTTCATTTGCAAACGAGTTAAGCATAAATAAGTATCCAAAAAAAGTAAAAATAAAAAAAACCCAATCTAATCTTATTCAAACAATGTATATCGCTTTGGTTTAGGATTTTACATGGTTTAGGTTAATTACTCTATTGGTCCATGATCTTTCGAAATTTTTAATTATGTCCTTATATTTTTTTTTAATTCAGTCCTTACACCAAATTTTTTTCAATTAAGTCCCTACCGTGATCAATCTGTATGATTTAATAGAATATTCCGTTTCTAAATTAAAGATTCTCTAACTTTTTTCTAAATCCCTAATTCTCTTTCACTCTAATTTTCATGTAGACAAAAATAACCCTCCCAGAGTTAAACGAAAACTCTTCACTTTCCCAGACTTGGAGAAAAACTCTTCACCCCCTCCTTCGTTCGTTTGTTGCACACTTTGTCATCAGTCGAGATCAACTCTACTGAAACGTTGCAAGAGGGTGTCGCTTCTCCGTTGTCACTGCCATCGTTGTAGGTGTTTCTGCTGCTTCTAGGTAAGACAATACTTAACCTTGTCAGTCATTGAAATGTTTTTCTTCTTTTCTGCTGGGGGAGTTTTGCTTATTAGAGCTTTCTTTTGTTTCTGAAAATAGTTGAATAGAGATTTATGTTATTTTGTTTTTTTTTTTTGGTATGTAGTTATGGAGATTCGGATTTCACCATTGAGGTCCACCATGGTGAAAAATTTGTTGACACCGGACACGAATTAGAGTATTTAGGTGGAATAGTTGTGGAGAATTTATATTTTGACGTTGATGAATGGTCATTGTAAGAGATTATGAGTGAGCTAAAGCAATTAGGGTATAAGGGATACGCTAGTTTATGGTACAAGGAACCAGGGATGGATTTGAAGTCAGGTCTTAGAGAGATGAAGTCCGATGGGGATACGATGAGAATGGCTAGGTCACTGGTGTCAAGTTCTTGAAAACATTGCGAGGTAGATGTTGTCGATGAAGTCAGAGAAGGTAACGTGATTGAAATCACTTCTAGTGATGTTGATTATGTGCCAGAGGAAGGTCAAGACAGTGGCAGTGGGTCGATAAAGATTGAAGTGGATGCTGAATCAAAGCCTTCTACTGATGAAGAGGTATTTGATGATAGTGCTAATGATGGTGATCATGAGGATCACTTTAGGCTTGAGATGGAGGATAATGATCCACAATCAAATGCTTTTGAGGGATTCACCGGCCCACTGAATGATGAGGAACCTGCAGTAGCTGGATCAACTCGAGGTGATGAAAGTTTAACGGAGGTTGATGAGCAAGTTGGGGACATCTTTGATGGATATGAGACTGAAGATATAGACAATTATGAGGGAGATTCTGATGATATGATAAAGAAGAGGAGGTTTCCTAAATACAATGAGTCAGAGATGAATAGAGAGTATGAATTTCAGGTGGGACTGAAATTTAAATCACTGAATCAATTTAAAGATGCTATTAAGTAGCATGTCCTACTGAATAACCGGGACAACAGGTTTAGGAAAAATGACTTGTGATGCTTGCCAAATAGGTAAACAAACTAAAAAGTTCTTTCAAATCAAAGGAAGATGTTTCAACTAAGAGACCTTTGGAGTTGTTGCGCATTGATCTTTTTGGTCCGACAAGAACTCATTCTAGGAGAAAGATACTATGGCTTAGTCGTGATTGATGAAAATGATGCTTTTTCAGCCTTTAATATTTTCTGTGAAAAAAGTTCAAAATGAAAAGATCTAAAAATTTCTTCTATTAGAAGTGATCACGGAAAAGAATTTGAGAACTAAAATTTTGAATCATTTTGTGATGATTTTGTTGTAGAAATGAAAAATAGAAGTCTTTAAGAAATGGCAAGAGTTATGCTTTGTGAAAGTGATGTACCTAAATTCCTTTGAGCTAAAGTTGTAAATACTTATGGGTTATGAAAAGGAACTCCTCCAAATCTTAAATACTTGCATGTCTTTGGATGTAAGTGCTTTGTATTGAATACAAAAGACAATCTTGAAAAGTTTGATCTAAAGTCATATGATGTATTTTTATGGGATATTCAACTTCTAGCAAAGCTTATAGAGTATACCACAAAGACTCTAGGACCATTGAGGAAACCATACATGTTACTTTCTATGATTCTAATTCTATTCCAAGTGTTGTGGAAGATAATAATGCAGGTAATCTAGTTAAGAAGAACCAAAAGGAAGCCCAGGTTCAAGAAAAATCTAAACCCTTGCAAGTTGTCCCTAATTCTGATATTGCAAACCATTTTGTAGGAGACAATTTCATTTTATCTCCTACAACTACGAAATTTCCTAGAAGTTCCAACAACCATGAACCAAATATGTTCGAATCTATTCTTAAATCCCCGAAACACTGAGAATGGATATTTCTGAAGAACTATCCTAAAAAATTCATCATTGGAGATCCATCTTAAGGAGTCACAACAAGATCTTTTTTTGGAAGAAGAACGGAAGAAACCAACTTGGCGCTCATTTATCAAATTGAGCCACAAAATGCAAATGAAGCTCTTGGTGATCCTTCTTGGGCCAAGACCATAGAAGATGAACTATAACAATTTGAGAAAAATGAAGTGTGGATGCTAGTACCAAAATCAATTGAAAAAAAAAAGGTGACGGGAATAAAGTAGATCTTTAGGAACAAATTGGGAGAAGATGGAAGCATAGCAAGGAACAAGGCAAGATTAGTGGCACAAGGATATGATCAAGAGGAAGGAGTTGACTTTGATGAATCCTTTGCTCCAGTGGCCCGAATGGAAGTAATCAAGCTTCTTCTTGCTTATATTGTCCATTGTGGTTTTAAACTTTTTGAAATGGATGTTAAATGTGTTTTCTTGACTGGAATTATAAATAGAGAAGTATATGTGGCTAAGCCTCATGGTTTTGAAAATAAAGAATTTCCAAACCATGTTTTTAAACTTTCTAAAACACTTTATAGTTTGAGACAAGATCCCAGAGTGTGGTATGAAAGATTCAGTTCTTTCTTAAAAAGGCACCGTAGATACTACTTTGTTTATTGAAGAGTCTAATGATCATTTTATTCTTGTTCAAGTCTATATGGATGACATTATCTTTGGCTCGGCAAATGAATCCTTGTGTGCCGATTTTAGTAAACTAATGACTAGTGAGTTTAATATGAGCATGATGGAAAAATTAACCTTCGTCTTTGGTCTCCAAATCAAACAAACTCCTAGTGGAACCTTTATACACCAAAAAAATATGCCAAAAAATTAGTTATGAAATTCAAATTAGAAAATGCTCAGCCTATGACACTCCAATGCATCCAAATTCTAGACTTGAAAAAGACAAAAATGGTAAAGATGTGTAGATGAAACTAGAGTTAGGAGAATGATTGGCTCACTAATATACCTTATTTCTTCTAGACCTGACATAGTTCGAAGTGTTAGAGTTTGTTCTAGATTCCAATCATATCCTAAAGAATCTCATCTTTCAGCCATTAAAAGGATCATTAGATATGTTCATAGCACTTCTGATTTTGGTTTATGGTACCCGATGTCTAATAATTTTTCTGCAGTGGGTTATTATAATGCAAACTTTACTAGAGATAGAGTGGATCGAAGAAGTACTTCAGGAATTTGCTATTTTTTTGGAAGATCTCTAACTGTGTGGTCAAGTAAGAAACAGTCCACCGTAGCACTATCCATTACCGAGGCCAAATATATAGCAGCATCTTCATGTTATTCCCAATTATTATGGTTAAAAACTCAATTGGTCGATTACAAATTAAAAACTAAAAATATTTTCTTACTTTGTGACAATATGAGTGTTATAAATATTTTCAAGAATCCAGTTTTGCACTCAAGAACAAAGCACATTGAAGTGAGATTTCACTCAATAAGAGAACATATTCAAAAAAGAAATATTGATATTCAATTTGTTAAATCGAAAGAACAACTCGCTGATATATTTACTAAACTTTTGGAAGAAGATAGGTTTTTGATGAGCGGATAATTTATACGCTTTTTGGCATTGTTTTTAGGTAGTTTTTAGTAAGTTTAAGCTACTTTTAGGGATGTTTTCATTAGTTTTTATGTTAAATTCACATTTCTGGACTTTACTATGAGTTTGTGTGTTTTTCTGTGATTTCAGGTAATTTCTAGCTGAAATTGAGGGACTTGAGCAAAACTCTGATAGGAGGCTGACAAAGGACTGCTGATGCTGTTGGAATCTGACCTCCCTGCACTCAAAATGGATTTTCTGGAGCTACAGAACTTCAAATAGCGTGATCTCAATGGTGTTGGAAGGTAGACATCCAGAGCTTTTCAGCAATATATAATAGTCCATACTTTATTCGGAAATTGACGACGTAACTTGGCGTTGAACGCCAAGTACATGCTGCTGTCTGGAGTTAAACGTCAGAAACACGTCATGATCCGGAGTTGAACACCCAACACACGCTATAACTTGGAGTTCAACTCCAATAAAAGCCTCAGCTCGTGGATAGATCAAGCTCAGCCCAAGCATACACCAAGTGGGTCCCGGAAGTGGATTTATGCATCAATTACTTACTCATGTAAACCCTAGTAGCTATTCTAGTATAAATAAGATAAGTTACTATTGTATTAGACATCTTTTGACAGTTTAATCTTTTGACTTTTTAGTCTTTGATCATTTGGTCTTTTGATCATGGAGAGGGCTGGCCATTCGGCCATGCCTGAACCTTTCACTTATGTATTTTCAACAGTGGAGTTTCTGCACACCATAGATTAAGGGTGTGGAGCTCTGCTGTACCTCAAGTTTTAATACAATTACTATTACTTTTTATTCAATTCTCTTTTATTCTTATTCCAAGATATACGTTGCACAACACTTTGATGAATGTGATGATCCGTGACACTCATCATCATTCTCACCTATGAACGTGCGTGACTGACAACCACTTCCGTTCTACTCTAGGCTGGGCACATATCTCTTAGATTCTCCAACAGAATCTTCGTGGTATAAGCTAGATAGATGGCGGCATTCATGAGGATCCGGAAAGTCTAACCTTGTCTGTGGTATTCCGAGTAGGATCCTGGGAATCCGGAAAGTCTAACCTTGTCTGTGGTATTCCTAGTAGGACTCCGGTATTGAATGACTGTGACGAGCTTCAAACTCCTGAAGGTTGGGCGTGATGACAAACGCAAAAGAATCAATGGATTCTACTCCAACCTGATTGAGAACCGACAAATGATTAGCCATGCTGTGACAGAGCATAGGACCATTTTCACTGAGAGGATGGGATGTACCCATTGACAACGATGATGCCCTACATACAGCTTTCCATGGAAAGGAGTAAGAAGGATTGGATGAATGTAATAAGACAGCGCATAGGACCATTTTCCCGAGAGGATTAAAAGTAGCCATTGATGATGGTGATGCCCTACATACAGCTTGCCATGGAAAGGAGTAAGAAGGATTGGATGAATGTAATAAAAAAGTAAAGATTCGAGAGGAGCACAGCATCTCCATACGCCTATCTGAAATTCCCACTATTGATTTACATAAGTATTTCTATCCTATTTTATTTTCTTTTTTATTATTAATTTTTGAAATCCATAAACATTTAATATGCCTAACTGAGATTTACAAGGTGACCATAGCTTGCTTCATACCAACAATCTCTGTGGGATCGACCCTTACTCACGTAAGGTATTACTTGGATGACCCAGTACACTTGCTGGTTAAGTTGAACGGAGTTGTGTCCACACATAGCCAAGAGCCACAATAATGATTCCATACAACAACAAAGAATACTACATTGATGTGATCACAATTTCGTCCACCAATTTTCAAACTAAGAACTTATTTAGGCATTCTTTGTTATGACTCATTGTTTTAAGCGTGCTAATGTAGCGTGTGAAGATTTTGTCTCACATATCATTATGAGATATTTTTAGATAGATGAAGAGCCTTCTAATAAGAACTTCGAGGCTAGCTTTAATTTTTGAAGAATATACCAAGTGGGACAAGCAAATCTGCTGATTTTAAGTGGTCCTTGTGTTTTCTTAACTCTTCCTTTTGGGCCTAAAATGAGTTTCTTTTTTATGAGTGGAACTCATTGATTTTTGTTAAAAATTAATTCACATTCTTTAGATTTGTCTTTTTGTACATTAAATATTTATTTCAATTACAATCTGTTCAACTTTTGTCAAACCCTTTTTTAAGATAGTCTCTATTAGGTTCTATCTTTTGTCTTTCCAAGAAGCATTCATAATTTATTGCATTTGCCATAACTCTCATATCACATCATTTTTTCAACTTGCAAACTCTAAATATTTCTCATTATCATTATTTCATTTTTTAAGAAATTGCAACTCTTCTGTACCATAAAGATGAGAAAGAAAATTGCTATTCGAAGAGACACGTTTGTTCATAACCAACCCAGAATCCCAAAAACCTCTCGAAAACCAACTCACATTCATATTCACATTCACTCTCTCTCTCCTTTTCCTCTGCACATGGAACTCATGGCTAGAACTAAATCTACTGCTCGTCATTCGTCTGCTTCCCATGCAGCCAAAATTTCTCATCCTCCATCACGCGCTAGTAGGAAAACATCCAATGGCAGAAGAGGAACCTCGTTCTCCTCCTTGTCATCCTTCTACAAGACCTAACCCTTAGTCTGTTTCTTGTCCTCCTCCTCCTCCTCCTCCTCCTCCTCATTCTCAAAAAGGTAACCATCGTATCCTTCTTTGTTTAGTCAAAGAACCCTCTGATCATAACCTTTTTACTTTCAAAGTTCACTTTGCAAATTTACCACACTCACATTTCAACCCTCTTCATTTTTCATCAGCAATAAACGTCGAATTTTATAAAGTTGTTATTGTCAAATGTCCATTTTGCTCTTTATATCTTGTTGATCTTTCTTCTTTAGCTGCCCAAGGACTTGATTTTATTGAAAACATTGAATTTCTGGATTGGAACCATCTTTTTATTATTCAAAAATCAGTTTATCCTGACCTAGTTCGTGAGTTCTATGCTAACATGACCTACCATAATGAGAATATTCACTCTTATGTTTAGGACATGAAATAAATTTGAACCAAAAAATAATTAGTGAAGTCCTAGATTACACTGATGTTGGTGTTAATGCTTATACTTTTGGAAAATGGATGAAAACTTAGATCTTTCGTACCAAGATGCCTTAGCCTCTGTATATGTAAAAATTTCTCTTATTCATGGTCTTACTCCTACCCACAAAGCCCTAGGTCCTATCCGTGCTCGACTCCACAAAATCATAAACCACATAATCTTCCCTCAAAGCAATTCATAGCAAAGAGTTTCATTTTATGACACATTAATTTTGTATGCCATTCTTATAAAAATTAAAATTTTATTTGTATATTTGATTATGAGGCATATGTATGATTGTATCAAGAGTGATAAGAATTTGTCACTTTTTTATGACATATTTTTAACTTGCTTCTTAGAATATTTTGGTATTGACCTGACCCATGGATCCTATGAAAATAAAAACTCTTACCTAAAAGGAGGTGGTGTAGTTAAGCAACAAAAAAAAAGACCAATCTATTTGAAAATAGTGGATCTCAATGAAAAAGAAGAGTTTGAAGACATTCCTCATAGATCAACCACTGGAACATCTGCTTCTTGAAGTCGCAAGATTCTTCTGAATGGTGTTGTCAAATATGTCTTACAGAAATTCGTAAATCTGTCCAACCACCTCATCTTTTCTAGCCAACAAGAGAAAAAAATTGTTGTTCACAATGAAAATACATTGCATAAGTCAAGAGATTAAGTGTCTGTACTTTTGAAGTACATGGACAATCTGAACAATGACAAAAGACCACAGTCAGATCACGAGAAGCCCCTAGACACGGAGTATGAAAGCTCGAATGCTTAAGAATGTCTTCTGCTGTAGATTTCAAATTGTGTTTCTAATATCTCTAAATTTATGATGTATGTTTCTGCTACTATTTTTTATACTTTCGGGATGGCTATAAAACTGAATTAATTTTCTAACACTTTTTTTGTGATAATTTTATCTTTTGTATCTAACATATCTCTTACAGGGCTATTTGATATTTTTGTTCCTTTGTTGATGATAAAATGGAGAGTAGTACATGATATAGGATAAATTGCTAAATGTGTTTGAGTATGTGATTGGGTAGTACCATGATATTTTGATAGGACAGATTGTTATATGTGGTTGATTATTGCTGATTTTTGATATTTTGATATACTTGGTTATTGCTTTTAGATAACTTTTGCATAAGTACTTTGATAAGTTGCATTCGATTGCATTCTTTGGTGTATCATTGAAAATTTGTGACTTAGGTAATTAGTATAAAGCCCATCAAGTGGAAGCACAAAGTACAAAAGATACGGAGAGCCATTCATGCAAGCCAAAAAGGCATAACTAAAGGGATATCTCTAATCTCAAATTGTATTTCAATTCTCTTAAATTTATTATAATGATGTTTGTCATTAAGGGAGAAATTGTTGAATTTAAAAAATAATAATAATCATATTTTTAGTGATGACAAATTTATATTTGATTAGGTTTAAAAGTCCAATATTTAAGGATAATTCTATGGTCCTGATAGAAAGATTCTTCTTTACCTGCTGATGCATCGTGTCACACCGTAGAAAGTAACATGTGTCTTGGAATCTTAGTGCGTCTTGTAAGTTGTTGTAGATAGGACTAAGAGTTTGCAGAAAGGGCCCCATGGTTCAGAGAATTTGTCTTGTGAATAATTGTGACGAGAGATTATTAGAGGCTTATTAAGACTTAAGTGTAGGTAAATATTTCATATATTATTTTAATATAAAGTTAATAATGGTCTATTTGATGGGCCTAAGAGCGTGATAGTGAGGTGGGCCGTGTAAATGGGGTGAATGCAGTAATGGATTCAGACCTGTGCTAGTGCAATACGATAAATTTGCTAATAAATTTATTTATATGTTCATTTAAAGCTTGTAATAACTTTTTTATATTTAACGCATATTTCAAAACTTATTTTTGTATCAACCTTAACTATCAAATGGAGTTGATTAGAACTTTAGAAGTCCGATGATTTTATGCGATAAAAATATATGTTAAATTTATTATATAATTATATATAAAAGAGAATAATTTACTTTCTAATTTCCATTAAGCAATTGCTTATATAATTCAATTTGTATCACTCAAATTTTTCATCGAATTAAACATAAATAATTAATTTTAGGTATCTATAGTTTAATTAAATTCTCGATTAGCAACTTTAACTTATAAAGTTTGTAAGTAGATTCAATTAGATATTGAGTAACTATCGTTATTGTTATTTTTTTTTTCTAGAGAAAGGAATATTCAATCGGATATTGCACCGGTATAATTTATTTTTTAAAAGAAAAAACTGTATCTACAATTTTTTGGTCATGGACTAGAAGAACCAAATCAACTGGCTCATATTGAATTCTGATGCAGGCCCAAATCCACAATCATATGCCCAGAAAAATATTAAACTTAAGAATGAGAATCATGTGGCATTTGGGATTTGCAATTGATTGGCAATTGTTTGTGATAAAAAAATTGAATCACCAAAAAATTGGGATCCAATTATTCACAATCTGCCATAAATCTATCCACATGATTGAGAAGGAATTAATCACTATTAATTCATGAGAAATCAATATCTCTGATCCCTAGGAATTTCACCCATCACAAATCTTCATTTCAATTCCTTTGAGTTTCTAATCACCTACTATCCAATTTTCCTTTTACATTCCTGTAATTTATAATTCCTGCCATTTATATTTCAGCTCTTATTTACTTGTAATTTACACTTTAGCTATTTACATTTCAGTTCTTACTTTCTTGCACTTTAAGTTTCATCTATTACATTTTCAGTCATTTAATTCATGTTATTTTACTTTCAGTCATTTTAATTCTGTTATTTATATTTTTGTATTTTACTTTCATGTTGAATATATCAAAAAATCACAAATTGTTTGCTAAATTAAAACACCATTTAACTAAAATTATTTAATCTACTAATCTCCGTAGAATTGATCTCGCTCTTGTGAGTATTACTATTTAATACAACCCAATATCCTTGCCGGTAATTACGTGAAACTAATTTTTTCGTATCATAAACCAATGTCTTCTACGGTGTCTCACAACCCTTCAGGATGGCTCTTCCTAGAATAGAAATCTTTCTTTTTCTTGACTTCGTTTTTTTGTTATTTTTTTTAAAATACAATGGAGGCCATCAACCTTAAAACAATACAATAAGACCAAAATAACCTATAATAGAATATTAGCAAATTCATCGTATTGTACGAGCATAGGTCTTTTTTTTTTTGGTCAACACGAGCATAGGTCTGAATCCATCACTACATTCACCCCACTGACACGGCCCACCTCACTATTACGCTCTTAGGCCCATCGAATAGACCATTAACTTTATATTAAAATAATATATTCTTATCCTACTTAATATTTATAAAAGAAAGAAATATTTACCTACACTTAAGTCTTAATAAGCTTCTAATAATCTCTCGTCACAATTATTCACAAGACAAATTCTCTGAACCATGGGGCCCTTTTTGCAAACTCCTAGTCCTATCTGCAACAACTTATAAGACGCACTAAGATTTCAAGACACATGTTACCTTCTACGGTGTGACACGATGCATCAGCAGGTAAGGAAGAATCTTTCTATCAGCACCATAGAATTATCCAATATTTAATGCATGTGCTAGTGATGTATGCCCAAGTTTACTTGTGCAACCCAAAGTAAAAGAACAATGTGCCTAAAATGTAGTTACTTGGATCAAGTCTACAACCCAACTCATTAGGTTCATGAAGGAAAAAAAAAATTGTTGGAGATGGAGTTTTGACAATTTGAATGAGGAGTAAAAAAAAATGCATCACTTTTTAACTTATCATCAAAGAAGAAAAAGAAGGGAAAAGCAAATTTTGGAGGCCAAGTCAAATCAATAAATACAAAATCAAATCTTCAAGTCAAGGATGTTTAGAAGAAAAAGATAAACATAATTTACTAGTCTTTGTGTACACAGAATAACTTGTTGAAATTACTTTAAAAAGTGATTTAAATAAAAAGAAAATTGAGGTTATTTATCTCTGCTGCAAATCAAAGGCCTAAAATAAAATTTAGAAACAAAGTTTAATTTAAAGGTGTTGATTATGACCGTGTAAATCATATTTTGCATTGTCAAAAATAATATCAACGAGAAAAGCATGAAGAATTTTTATGGTTACAATGGATAATAAAACACAAAGTTATTTATAATAAATTACTTAGTAAACTCTCTTGACATTTTTCATTCTAATATGTAGTGTAAAATTTATTTTTCATTCTAAAAGTATTTGAAATTTTTCAAGAATAAAATTCAAACAAATTAAACGTTATAAATATCTTTAAATTTAATTTAAAAAAATAAAAATAAAAGATATACTTTATCCTAAAATTTATTATATTGTCATATTCTTATGATGTATCTCTAACTTTCAATTATATTTTAAAAAAAGTTTTATTTAAAAATAATTTTTAAATATTAACATACATAATAATTAAACAATTTTATTGTCAAAATCAAAGTCGTAACATGCTAATCTAGAGAAGTAACATGAATTTGTATATGTTAGTTATTCTGAAATATAAATATATAAAATTATCCTTGTTAATTGTCATGTTCTTAATTTCTTATATATATTACCTTTTTTTTTCTATTAGCATCTACTTA
>NC_029773.3:74442394-74446981 GCF_000817695.3 Arachis duranensis | reverse complement strand
CTGTAAAATTGAAAACCCTTTTTTCTTTTCTGAAGAAATGGTTTGGTATCTCCCAATTATACACAATTAACAAGGAGCTGAAATTTGGCTAGCATTTCCTCCCAAATTCAACTTGCATTAATCCATATAATTGAGGAGAGTACCCTTCTTTCGCTTTTTCCGTATCCATTAATAAATAAAATATGTGTCCCTTTCAAGTCTCTTAATTTTTATTTTATTAAATTTTATTTATAAAAAATAAACGGATTGACAAAATCATTTATAACTGTTGTAAAATAAATAAAAGATATATAAAATGAATATGTATAAATAGAAGACTCTATTATTAATAGGAAAAAAAACAGATAGGTTCCTGACTTTTCAAACTTTTGACAAATACATCCTTGACAAAATTTAAATACAAAAAAGTTCCTGACTTTAACAAACGGAAGACAATTTAGTCCTTCCGTCTATTTGCCTCTCATACACCTAACGGAACTGGCTGACGTGGCTGAAACGGTGTACAGGTGTCCGTTACGGTGCCACATTGGAAGGGGAAAAAAGTTCGAAGGACAAATAAGTCATTGACGTCATTTTACAAATAAAGTTCGAAGGACAAATAGGTCCTTGAGAATTTTTTTTCATTATACTTCTATTATGCTTCTATTATGAGAATTTAGTTTATAAAATTAGGCTAATTTTTTTTTTGTATAGAAAAAATATTGGTGTTTTTGTTGAAAATGGGAGAATGTGGTGTAATTATAGATGGGTGGATTTTTTTGTGGGAAGTCAACACATGGGGGCGTGGTGCAACACGTGGGGACGTGGTGAACACGTGGCATCATTCTGACCAACACGTGGGGGGCGTGTTGAACACGTGGCAGCCAACACGTGGGGGCGTGTTGAATAATTTTCACAATACTGTAATACACTTCAAATGTCAATATTCAACCAAAACACCAATTTTCTTTCCATATTAAAAATAATTTCTGATAAAATTATGCTTGTATTTTGAAATCTAGTTAACTTGTTTTATTCTACAATTTAAATTATTTATATTAAAATTGTAGAAATTGGGCTTGTTATGTTTCTACTCTTTTTCTTAAATTGCATTAGTTTAGTTTTAGTGCATTTGTGTATTATATTAGAATTTGTTAAATTGCATTAGTTCAGTTTTCATCATACCAGTGGCATTAGTTAGCATCAGTTCATTTATGCATCAAGTTAGCATTAGTTCATTTGTGCATCATTCATGTATTAAGTTAGCATTAGTGCATTCTTGTATTAGATTAGAATTTGATAAATTGCATTAGTTCAGTTTTCTCATACCAGTGGCATTAGTTAGCATTAGTTCATTTATGCATCAAGAGTGCATTAGTTTACTTGTGCATTATTTGTGTATTAGAATTTGTTATATCAAGGGCCTATTTGTCCTTCGAACTTTATTTGCAAAACGACGTTGTTTTCATTAGCAAGAACCTATTTGTCCTTCGAACTTTATTCTTCTTTCAGCGTGGCATCATAACAGATACCTGGACACCGTTTCAACCATGTCAGTCAGTTCTGTTTGATGTATGAGAAGCAAATAGATGAAATGATTAAACTGTCTTCCATTTGTTAGAGTCAGTAAATTTTTTGTATTTAAATTTTGTGGGAATATATTTGTCAAAAATTTAAAAAGTTAGAGATCTATCTGTCTTTTTTTCTTTTTATTTTTGTTTATTTTTTTTCTTTTTGTGACACTCTATGGCTCTTATTTTTGTACGGTAACTTTTTGTCAAAAATTCAGCTAAGACTACAGAGCCATTTCTATACATAAACTCGAATGATATATGTTTTTGGACAAAAGACTTGACAAAAAGATTCCCTTAGTTCTCTTCCACATAATGGGCTCATCATGATCGTAATAAACTTACTTGGGGAAAGAGGAATGGACCTTCATGTGATTTGGGTTTAATACTTAATCGGCTGGGCTTCCGGTTGAATATATTTGGATAAAAAAAAGGAGCATGGCCTTAGGGCGGTTTTTTATAAGCAGAGGCTGAGCGGCCCAAGAAATAAAAGAAAACTAAATTAGGGAAGAGCGAGAATTTTGCGTATTTGTTGCGATTCTTGGCTAATTTTGTTTTCTCTTAACATGATCATTCAAACATAAAATTACACATATTCTTTTTAGTTTACACATAAGTACTACCAACAAAATGCTATTGTTCAATGAGCATGAACCATGTAGCATGCGTATCCTAATTAGGATTACGTTATGTGTACACTAAAATCAATCATCAAAGTCTACTATCAATATAAAATACATGCTAAAATATAAATACATGTTAAAAATAAATTAAATTACACATATATTTATATACAAATACATTGGTGACTGATTTTAGTGTAGAAGTAACACTTGTGTTCTAAATAAGATCTGTCAATTCATATAAATATAATACCATATTATTTATTAGAGTAATATTGCGTGTACATCAAAAGCAGTCATTGTCAAAATTAGCTACCAGTATAAAATATATGTTGGAATATAAATATACATTAAAAATAAATTAAATCGCATATGTATTTATACACAAATACATTTGTGACTAATTTTAGTGATTGATTTCGGTGTAAAAAAACATTTTTGTATTTATTATTGGATACAAAGAAAGTTATTACTACACACAAGTTTCCAATTGTGCGTTAATCCATCTTTATTTAATATATTAATTTAATATATTAATCTTTTTTATTAAGATAAACACAAAATATATTAATTTAATATTATTAAATACAATATTTTTATTCATATCTCATCTATTAAACATAATTTTATGTCTTTATTTTCTTATTTCAATGTTTCATATCTATAAACAAATACAACCTAATATATAAAATCAGATTTCTAGCACCCTCATCTATCTAGTCCTTTGTCCCATATTCTTGATTATTTCTCTAATTTATTATTGTTTTATCTTATTATTAGTCTTTTAGCTGGGAAGAGTATGAATATTCAAATCATGCATGATGTAATGTGGGGAAAGCCTTCTAATAATGGTCGACGACAACAATATATTTCATTTGTAGTAGAGATATCCTAACATAAAACCCTCCAAAAAAAAGCCATGCCTAACACAAACTTGATATAATAATAATAATAATAATAATAATCAAAGTCAAAATATTTTATCAGATGTTAAAAAAAATAAAATTAAAAAATTCAACTCGTGATCTAAATAATTTAACACAAAAGATAAAATACTTTTAATGATTATTTTATCACAGATAATAAAAAGAAGAAACGAGAGTCGAATACACGACTATATTCGATTGCCAACTTTTTTAACATACAGTCTACAAGTTACTCTTTAAATATTTCAATTCTCATATTTATAATTTTGGTCTCTCATTATTATTTAAAACAAAAATATAATTTGTACATCAAAATCAGTTACTATATATACATATATAAATAGATGTATAATTAATTTATTTTTAATATATTTTTTCTATTTTAATGTGTATTCAACTAATAATTAATTTTAATATATACCTAACATGTTATTTAAATTATGGATTATTATTTAATGGAGATAAAAGTATCTAAGCAAAACATATAAACCAAAACATAGTCCCGAGAACAAAGGATCTTCGCAATTATAGAAGTCTCCAGCATGCCTCAGCGGGAAACCTCACGTCCTGCATCTGAAAACCACAAAATCCGCATGGGTGAGAACCATAGGTCCCCAGCATGGTAACAGCTTCCACATATATAATACATAATAATGGAGGAAAGCCAAAGGCAATCCTAGAACTTCCTCCAGATAATGTCAAAACTTATAAACAGGCTAAACCATAAAGGGCATCTGATTAAAGATTCTTCAGTCTAACTATTACTTCCCTTTCCAATTCCTTCAGACCTCCCAACCACCAGTAGGAGTATAAAGTAGCAAACACAGTTATATCAAGTAAGAAATATACAATTAGGAACGAGTAAGGCATTTAGACAATTAGCAAGTAATATGCAGTCAAATAGGCAATCTCAAACAATTCATATAGTATGCATATGATGAATGCCTGTCCCTAGTGGCTGATGATAACATCTGTCGGTTATAGAGCCAACCCGACAAGTCCTGGCAGTTAACCATTGGACTGTCCCTCTGTCGTGTCTTCCCAACTTGAGTCATGCTCATTATAACTTGATCATAATCATGATCCATATCCATCACCCTCACTGGTGAATATTTATCCATCACCATCACTGGTGAATGTTTATCCATCACCCTCACTGGTGAATATTTATCCATCACCATCACTGGTGAATATTTATCCATCACCATCACTGGTGAATATTTTTGGGGTTGAGCTCGTCCGGGAAATTCACAGTGCCCGGCCACCCTGACGACATAGGGTCAAAAGAGCTTCAAGTCTCGACCTAGAGCACGTGGTGGCTAGCCACTGCTTTCTCCTAGGGAAACTCTCATCTCCGATAATAGAAGTGCAACATTCACAATTCATTCAACAGCATATATATAAATGTATACATAGCCATAATCATGGCTCCACTGTAACACGACAATAATCCAGCCATCCAGCTCACGGTTAAATCCATAACCAGCC
>NC_029773.3:74441806-74442260 GCF_000817695.3 Arachis duranensis | reverse complement strand
TCTCACATAATCATCTTTGATCCTCATTGATCATTCATTTTTTTCCCTTGCTTCACTCGCAAGTTACCACATCCACTGGCTCCTTCTCTCATAGCTAGGCATATCATAATGATTTAAGATATAAGTGGTGAGATCGGAGGCTTAGAAGTATGAGATTTGGCTTTTAAAACTCAAAAATCAACTTTGGGATGAAAATAGGGCCACGTGTACGCACACTCCACGCGCACGCGTGGATGGCCTCAAAAACTCATCGACACGTAAGCGTCATGCATGCTAACGCGTGGATTGAAAACTATCCAAACGACGCGCACGCGTCAACCACGCGCACGCGTGGGTACTCTCGTGCCCCAGGCACAAAACTGGCACAGTTCTGGCATAACTCTCTGGAAAATGGCTGGGCATTGGGTGCAGCACATCGGCGCGCCCGCGCACATCACGCGTACGCGTGGATGGC
>NC_029773.3:74436020-74438487 GCF_000817695.3 Arachis duranensis | reverse complement strand
TCATATTTAGCCATAAAAATTACATTTTAGGCTTTCTAGAATAAATTCTCATTTCTGGGTTAATTAGCCGTTAATTAACCGGGTTTTACATCCTACCCACCTAATTGGGAATTTCGCCCACAAAATTCAAATGCAATTACCTGAGAATAAATGCGGATAATCCGTTTGCATCTCCGACTCAAGTTCCCAAGTGTGTTCCTCAACACCGCCTCGACTCCATGCCACTTTGACTAATGAAACCTCTTTTCCACGCAACCGTTTGACACTAGTATCATCAATTCTGACTGGAGCCACTGGAAGCGTCAAATCTTCCCTTAACTGAACTGACTCAGGTTCTAACACATGGCTAGCATCAGGAGTGTACTTCCGAAGCTGCGACACGTGAAACACGTCGTGCAGATTCGAAAGAAGAGGTGGTAGAGCCATCCGATACGCCACCGGTCCAATCCTCTCCAAGATTTGAAATGGACCAATGTATCGAGGATTCAACTTCTTTGCCTTAATCGCCCTACCTACTCCTGTAGTTGGAGTAACCTTAAGGAAAACATGATCTCCTTCCTCAAATTCTAAGGGCTTTCACCTCTGATCGGCGTAACTCTTTTGACGACTCTGCGCCGTAAGCATCCTTATATTTATGGAGCAATTAGTGTAAACATAATATATCCACCCAGATCCAGGCATCCATATATTTTAAAATTATTCATTATAAGATAAAATGTAAGTTGAACAAATATGCATTGTTTTAGCAATTATTAATGGCATTGTTCTTCTGGATCAAAAGAATTATTATAATGTAGATTCAGGTAGGAACTTAGGAAAACTATTATTGTATGCAAACTCCACTAATGGCATATACCGATCCCAACTCGCCGGTTGGTCCAAAACACAAGCTCTCAACAAATCCTCCAGTGTTTGGATTGTCCTCTCGGATTGACCATCTGTTTGAGGATGGTAAGCAGTGCTCAAGCTTAATCGGGTTCCAAAAGCTTTTTGAAATGCACCCCAAAACCTTGAAGTGAAACGAGGATCTCTATCAGAGATTATAGTAGCAGGTACACCATGAAGTCTCACAATCTTCTTTATGTATAACCGTGCTAGCTCCTCAAGGGTGTAAGTCATCCGAATGGGCAAAAAGTGAGCTGACTACGTCAGTCGGTCCACAATCACCCAAATAGCATCAAAACCAGCCCTAGTCCTTGGCAATCCAGACATAAAGTCCATTGCAATACTTTCCCACTTCCATTGTGGAATCTCTAAAGGTTGCAACATCCCGGAAGGTCTTCGATGTTCAATCTGTACCTTTTGACAAGTTAAGCACTTTGATACATATTCCGCCACATCATTCTTCATACCCGGCCACCAAAACATCGCTTTTAAATCATGGTACATCTTAGTACTTCCTGGGTGAATGGAGAATCCGCTTTTGTGTGCCTCCTTTAAAATATCTTGTCTCAAAGTGCCAACATCCGGCACAATGATCCTACCCTTGAATCTCCATAACCCATCTTTTTCTCCCGACACTCTCCACTGTTTTCCTTGCTCAATAGCCGGTAACACCTTCCATAATGCTTCATCATTTTGATGAGCCTTTAGGAGTTCCGACTTAAAGTCACTTGAGACTTCTAATCGGCTCAAACACAAAGTTCCGGATACTTCTCGAGCACCAATTTTCAGACTCTCGAATCCCTTGAGCAACTTTTCCTCTTGAAGCATCATCCAAGCCGCATATAACGACTTCCGACTTAACGCATCCGCCAATATATTCGCCTTTCCCGGATGATAATGTGACTCAAAGTCGTAGTCCTTCAACAATTCCATCCTAATTCAACTCAAAGTCGTAGTCCTTCAACAATTCCATCCACCTCCTCTGCCTCATATTGAGCTCTTTCTGATCAAAGAGATACTTCAAGCTCTTATGATCAGAGAAAACTTGGAACTTAACCCCATAGAGGTAATGCCTCCACACCTTCAAGGCAAACACAACCGCAGCGAGTTCCAAATTGTGTGTAGGATAATTCACTTCATGCGGTCTCAACTGTCGTGAGGCATACACCACCACATTATGATGCTGCATCAGCACGCACCCTAGAACCTTCAATGAGGCATCACAATACACACGCACCCTAGACCCTTCAATGAGGCATCACAATACACCTCAAATGGCTCATTTGGCTCGGGTAACACTAACACAGGTGCAGTTGTCAACTTTTTCTTCAATGTCTGAAAGCTCTCCTCGCACTCAGGAGTCCAAACAAACGGAGTGTCTTTGCGGGTTAACTTTGTCATTGGCAAAGCTATCTGTGAAAAGCCCTTGATAAACCTTCGGTAATAGCCAGCTAAGCCCAGAAAACTCCTTATCTCTGTTACGGTGGTTGGTTGCTTCTAATCCATCACAGCCTCCACCTTAGTTGGATCTACGGCTATTCCCTTCTTACTCACCACGTGACCCAAAAACTTCACCTCACTC
>NC_029773.3:74434716-74435478 GCF_000817695.3 Arachis duranensis | reverse complement strand
ATCATCGGCAAGCAGACTAAATTATGAATAAAATCACGCTGCTTGAACCTAAAGGAAACTTCCGGGCATCCTAGCCTAGTTACCGTGGCTTCATGGGTAGCATTGTACACTCTTAGATCATAACCTAAAGTTACAATCTTCAGTCCTAACTCATGGGCTTTCTCAAATGCAATGAATGAATGTGATGCTCCCGAATCAAATAAAGCATTTAAAGTTTGACCAGCCATTTCACAGTTACCTCGAATGAGTGTCTCAGATCCCTCAGCACCTATAGCTGAAGTGATGAACACTCGACCAGTCTGTTGTGCTTTCCCAGCACCTTGTTTCTGCTTCTCCGGACAACTTGCGGCTTTATGCCCTGCCTTTCCACAATTGTAGCACAAACCCCATCCGGCCTTGCATGGTGCTCCTGGATGGTGAATCCCACATCTAGTACAAGCTTGATCATTCTGAGGCTGCTTCCTATACCTTTTTCCTTGGGAGTTGTTGTTGTTGGGCCTCTTGAAAGAGCTTCCCCTCTTGAAAGATGAACCTCTAGGCGCAAAGCTGTTCCCTCGGTTCTGTGGGAATGATCCTTTGTGACTCCCTTTCTCAGCGGTTGCCCTTTTCATACACTCTTCAGCAACCCTACACTTGTTCACTAATTCGGAGAAAGTCCTAATCTCCATTGGTCCCACTGAACTGAAAATATCGCTCCGGAGTGCTCCTTCATACTTAACACACTTCCATTCCTCATATTCCACCGGAGTCCCTTGGCACATA
>NC_029773.3:74431940-74433730 GCF_000817695.3 Arachis duranensis | reverse complement strand
TCTCCCATAAGAGGAGTCATCACAGTTTGTATTATTAAATGGAGATAGAAGTATCTAAGCAAAACATATAAACCAAAACATAGCCCCGAGAACAAAGGATCTTCGCAATTATAGAAGTCTCCAGCATGCCTCAGCGGGAAACCTCACGTCCTGCATCTGAAAACCAGAAAATCCGCATGGGTGAGAACCAGAGGTCCCCAGCATGGTAACAGCTTCCACATATATAATACATAATAATGGAAGAAAGCCAAAGGCAATCCTAGAACTTCCTCCAGATAATGTCAAAGCTTATAAACAGGCTAAACCATAAAGGGCATCTGACTAAAGATTCTTCAGTCTAACTATTACTTCCCTTTCCAATTCCTTCAGACCTCCCAACCACCAGTAGGAGTATAAAGTAGCAAACACAGTTATATCAAGCAATAAATATACAATTAGGAACAAGTAAGGCATTTAGACAATTAGCAAGTAATATGCAGTCAAATAGGCAATCTCAAACAATTCATATAGTATGCATATGATGAATGCCTGTCCCTAGTGGCTGATGATGTCATCTGTCAGTTATAGAGCCAACCTGACAAGTCCTGGCAGTTAACCATTGGACTGTCCCTCTGTCGTGTCTCCCCAACTTGAGTCATGCTCAGTATAACTTGATCATAATCATGATCCATATCCATCACCCTCACTGGTGAATATTTATCCATCACCATCACTGGTGAATATTTTTGGGGGTGAGCTCGTCCGGGAATTTTACAGTGCCCGGCCACCCTGACGACATAGGGTCAAAAGAGCTTCAAGTCTCGACCTGGAGCACATGGTGGCTAGCCATTGCTTTCTCCCAGGGAAACTCTCATCTCCGATAATGGAAGTGCAACTTTCACAATTCATTCAACAGCATATATATGCGTTTATACATAGCCATAATCATGGCCCCGCCGCAACACGGCAATAATCCAGCCATCCGGCTCACGGTTAAATCCATAACCAGCCACCCGGCTCATGGTTAAATCCATAACCAGCCGTTTCATCAACAATTACAGCCTTTCGGCCCATGGCATAACAAGCACTTCCACCACCATCCTCCGCATCTCACAAAATCATGCTTGATCCTCATTGATCATTCATTTTCCCCTTGCTTCACTTGCAAGTTACCACATTCACTAGCCTTTCTTCTCATATCTAGACATATCATAACGATTTAAGATATAAGTGGTGAGATCGGAGGCTTAGAAGTATGAATTTGGCTTTTAAAACTCAAAAAATCAACTTTGGGATGAAAACAGGGCCACGCGTATGCGCACTCCACGCGCACGCGTGGATGGCCTCAAAAACTCATCGACGTGTAAGCGTCATGCATGCTAACGCGTGGATTGAAAACTAGCCAAACGACGCGCACGCGTCAACCACGCGCACGCGTGGGTACTCTCGTGCCCCAGGCACAAAACTGGCACAGTTCTGGCATAACTCTCTGGAAAATGGCTGGGCATTGGGTGCAGCACATCGGCGCGCCCGCGCACATCACGCGTACGCGTGGATGGAGTTTTCTGGAAGATCGGCGCGTACGCGCCAAGTGCGCCTACGCGCGAGGGGTATTTCTGCTAAAATTTTTCTAAGTTAAAAGCTGCAGAATTCACATATTCAAACCCCTATCTTCCAATGGACATAACTTCCTCATTTTAAATCATTTTTCATCCGTTCTTCGAACGGCATGGACATCCCGGATCCCATTTTATTTCTAAACAGATTTGGCACAAAACAGAGATCCGTAGTCCAAGTTATGTCCCGTCAAA
>NC_029773.3:74424986-74429266 GCF_000817695.3 Arachis duranensis | reverse complement strand
TTTTTGGTTCCGATAGATTTTTGTCGTTACAGAGTCTAATAGTGCTGATGGATCAATGTCTTGATCAAAGTTGTTTGTGTGAGACTTTTTAATTAAGAACTGGAGTTGGCTCTCTAGTAATATGTCTAACCATAGAAGAGTCTCTCAACAAAGACTTGCAAATACGGAAAGCGATGATGATGGACCTGTTCAGATCGAGGAAGAGGAATTCAAAGGAGAGCTTCAGGCATGTGTTAATAGTATAGTGGGAAGGCTCTTTGCCGATAAATCATACTCGATAGGAACCATGGAGAACACCTTCCAAGCAATCTAAAAAAGACCAATAGGTTTCAAAGTCACAAAAAATTGAAAACAACTATTTTTAATTTTACTTTGATAAAGAAATGGATGCACTGAGAATAGAAAGGGGGCATGGCTGTTTAAGGATTGTGTTTTGAATCTAAAGAGATGGTCGAATGCAGTGGGAATGTAGATCAAGTTTTCACTAGAATCCCATCTTGGATGCAATTTTGGGGTTTATCTGAATTCTATAAGACTAAGGTTGTTGCATGAAAATTAAGGGATCAAATTAGAAAGGTTCTTGATGTAGAAGTTTTTGCTATAAAGAAACAAAAATTTCGTATTGTTAAAGTCAAATTGAAGATTAACGTGGAGAGGAGATTGAAGGATGATATAAGGATGATAAAACCAAATGGTTCAAATGTTAAAATTGTTCTCTAGTATGAAAGAATAGGCACTACTTGCACCTATTGTGCCATGATAGGACAAGACCATCGATCCAACCTTACTTTGTTAGAAGATGCAAAATAGTAGAGACAATTTACCAAACAAGCTGGGTGAATGGTTCAAGGCTAATCAAGTTTGAGCGAGAGTAGAGATGAAAGAGGAATCAGAAAATGGTGGCAACTCGAAATCGCAAGCTAATGAAAGACTTAGAAGGAAGAAACTTGTGCCAAATTTCATAGATGATTTTCTTATTGATATAGGCATGGTTAGCCAGCCATTTACATAGTTAAACAGGTATAATGGAGATGATCTCATTAGAAAAATACTTGATCATGTGTTAGTAAGGGGCTAGTAGTGAAACTGGCATCAATTAGCATTGGTGAGAAAATTAGTAGAGAATGATTTTGATCACTCTCCTCTTTTATTAGACACCGAACCTCCTAAATAGCAAAGCAAGAGGAGGTCTAAATTTCAAGAAAGATGGTGTAAAATGGAGGAAGTAAGAAAACTAGTTGAGAAAGATTGGAGTATAGAGATTCACTACAGTAGAGGCGGAGCCTAGCGGTGGCTAAACAGCGGCCGTGGCCACAAACGCCGCTAATTGAATAGATCTCCGCAGAGGTCAGCAGCAATCTGGAGAGAAGCCGCAAAACGACCCTGGGTAGCGGCCGTGCACTCAGAACCACTACGAATTTTGGGTTCTATATATCTTCAACCTTCCTTATTTTACCCATGCTCTTGGCGCGAACACAAGCACGAGCAGAGGCGTGAAGAGCACCCAACCTCCCTGTGCCGCAACCTATCTGCGAGAACACCCAGAAACCCCGCTAGGTGAGTTCTAATTCATTAATTCAATTCCCCCTTTTAATTACCTTACAACCATTAATTGATTCCCCCTCCCCCCAATTTTGCAAAACCCATCAGTTGATTTTGGTAGCGCACCAAACACGAGCGGGAGCAGAGCCGCGTAATATCAGCAGAAGAACCCACCAGGTGAGGATCCTATAATAAATGAATTTTTCAATTGCCCATTGTCATCATACAACCATTAATCGACTCCCCCAATTTTGCAGAAACTCCTTGCCAAATCCCTGACCTCTGCTCCACCCGCCATTTCCGTGTTGGCTGTCGAATCACGCAGCTGCCAACCATGGTCCTATAACTAGCGACGAAGTTGAGCATCTCATCGATCCTGCGTGAAACTGCTACACCGTCCTCCACCGTGCGTCAATCTTAGCTATCGCGGCCTCTCCCCTTTCACTGGTTCGTTCTTCCACATTGATCCTTTCTTCTGGTTTTTTATTATTGGTTCAGAGATCTGAACAAGTATTTGTGTATATCTTCTATATCTGATTTAATTTTACAGATTCTGTGATTCTCAATTGATTGTCCATTGTTGCTTTATTCCTCCACTATTTCTTACGATCGATCATCAATAGCAAAACTGAAGAGCTGGATGATGATGAGAAACCGTGTTGTTGTTTGATCATGTGTGTGTTTTTATTTTCATTTTGAAGAATCAACAGTGGTAATAAAAGAAGAAAAGTGAGAGATGTTTACTGCATGTATATGTACGAATTTGCAATAGAGATTTTCAGTTGATGTTTAATCTCCTGAAGAACCTCTGCATAAACAGAAGAACATAGCTAATAAGAAAGTCATTAAATAAAAATTGAAATAAATAGTATAATTATATATTCATGATGTTACAGTAACAAAATTGGAGACACCTCAAGGAATTGCAGCAAAAAGTATATGTGTAATGTGTAATAAGTAATCCATATTAATTATGAGAATTGTGAAGTGGGAGAGATAATAAGAGAAATTTATTACATGACAAACACTTTTTTTTTCTAAAGTTTGATTTGAAATGATCTTTCAATCAAGTAACTGGAAATTTATTTTAAGATTTAAAAAAGTTATAGGTTCGTACAGTTTTATCAAACTTTTTATAGAAAATATCTGAAGTTTAAAATTTTATAATTATATTCTCATGTTATATAAATTTTCTATTAGATTCCTAACAAGTGCCAATAGGTGCTGTTAAAGAGAAAAAAAAAACATTCGTAGAAAATGTAAGATAAATCGTGGAAGAAATATTCGTATCCATGTTATTTTTAAAACAGGTTAATTATCAGTGCAATGGCAAGGCATGGCAGTTAAACTCTGCCAAGTAGCCAACACTTTAATATAGTAGTAGAGAAGTTGAATTAAATAGTTGATAGCTCCCTTTCTGCAATTCACCTCTTTTAATGCACTATTTTCTTAAACCCCTGTTGATTCATTTGCTCTGAGCAATAGTCATAATACAATTCTTATGTAACTCTACATATCTAATTCAATATACTTGCTGGTTATATAGGGCAGAGACTATTGATTCAACTTTGTTAGCATTCATTCTATAACAAGTAAATGGTCATGATTGGATTGAGTATTTAGAATATACTCTTGTTTTTATTGTATTTTTAATTAAATAATCTTATATGGAATCCTAAACTAATCTAGTTTTAATTATTAGGATGCAAGTTCTTGGACCTTGTCGATAATAATTTCCTGATTGCATTGACTATCACTATCTAGAAGGAATGCTACTTTCAATCTGATCTCTTCAAACGGTCACATCTCAGGTTGATAAGATCTAGTCGTAAATGAATTTTATATTGAGAATAATATCTCCTAAATAAAGTGACATTATCAATTTGAAAGTAACACAAAAATCAAATTAATAGGAGATTAAGCATTGAATCTTGTTGGCGTAACAAAAGGCAATAGAGTCATTGAATAAAGTGGCTTTACTTTCATGCTGATTGATGAGCGGATAATTTATACGCTTTTTGGCATTGTTTTTAGTATATTTTTAGTATGATCTAGTTAGTTTTTAGTATATTTTTATTAGTTTTTAGTTAAAATTCACTTTTCTGGACTTTACTATGAGTTTGTGTGTTTTTCTGTGATTTCAGGTATTTTCTGGCTGAAATTGAGGGTCCTGAGCAAAAATCTGATTCAGAGACTGAAAAGGACTGCAGATGCTGTTGGATTCTGACCTCCCTGCACTCGAAGTGGATTTTCTGGAGCTACAGAAGCCCAATTGGCGCGCTCTCAATGGCGTTAGAAAGTAGACATCCTGGGCTTTCCAGCAATGTATAATAGTCCATACTTTGCCCGAGATTTGATGGCCCAAACCGGCGTGGCAATCAGCCTCAGAATTTCCAGCGTTTAACGCTGGAACTGGCATAAAACTTGGAGTTAAACGCCCAAACTGGCATGAAAGCTGGCGTTTAACTCCAGAAAAAGTCTCTACACATGAAAGCTTGAATGCTCAGCCCAAGCACACACTAAGTGGACCCAGAAGTGGATTTTTACGTCATTTACTCATTTCTGTATACCCTAGGTTACTAGTTTACTATTAATAGGATCTTTTGACATTGTATCTCGACCTCATGACACTTTACACGTTTCTTTGTGTACTTCCTATGGCATGAGTCTCTAAACCCCATGGTTGGGGGTGAGGAGCTCTGCTGTGTCTTGATGGATTAATGCAATTACTACTGTTT
>NC_029773.3:74423880-74424312 GCF_000817695.3 Arachis duranensis | reverse complement strand
TAGTTGAGTCTAGTTTCATATTTTAAGTTTGGTGTCAATTGCATGCTTTTGTTTTTCTTTTAATTTTCGAATTTGCATGTTGATGAGCGGATAATTTATACGCTTTTTGGCATTGTTTTTAGGTAGTTTTTAGTAAGTTCAAGCTACTTTTAGGGATGTTTTAATTAGTTTTTATGTTAAATTCACATTTTTGGATTTTACTATGAGTTTGTGTATTTTTTTGTGATTTCAGGTAAATTCTGGCTGAAATTGAGGGACTTGAGCAAAACTCTGAAAAAGGCTGACAAAAGGACTGCTGATGCTATTGGAATCTGACCTCCCTGCACTCGTAATGGATTTTCTGGAGCTACAGAACTCCAATTGGCGCGCTCTCAACGGCGTTGGAAAGTAGACATTCAGAGCTTTCCAGCAATATATAATAGTCCATACTTT
>NC_029773.3:74422628-74423040 GCF_000817695.3 Arachis duranensis | reverse complement strand
CGTAAGGTTTATTACTTGGACGACCCAGTACACTTGCTGGTTAGTTGAACGGAGTTGTGAATTCAACTGGTGCCACAATAATGATTTCATACAAGTACAAAAGAATATGGATCACAATTTCGTCCACCAAGTTTTTGGCACCGTTGCCGGGGATTGTTCGAGTATGGACAACTGACGGTTCATCTTGTTGCTCAGATTAGGTAATTTTCTTTTCAAAAATCTTTTTCAAAATTTTTCTTCTCTTTTTCATTTTTCTAACCATGTTTTTCGAAAAAATTAAAATAAAAATACAAAAAAATTAGAAATCATAAAAATAAAAAATATTTTGTGTTTCTTGTTTGAGTCTTGTGTTAATTTTTAAGTTTGGTGTCAATTGCATGCTTTAAAAATTTTTCTTGCATTTTTCGAAAAC
>NC_029773.3:74421172-74422447 GCF_000817695.3 Arachis duranensis | reverse complement strand
ATTTCTAAGTTTGGTGTCTTGCATGTTTTCTTTGCATCAAAAATTTTTCAAAATTATGTTCTTGATGTTCATCATGATCTTCAAAGTGTTCTTGGTGTTCATCTTGACATTCATAGTGTTCTTGCATGCATCTTGTGTTTAGATCCAAAATTTTCATGTTTTGGGTCATTTTTGTGTTTTTCTCTCTCATAATTAAAAATTCAAAAATAAAAAAAAATATCTTTTCCTTATTTCTCTCATAATTTTCGAAAATTTGAGTTGACTTAGTCAAAAATTTTCAAAATAAGTTGTTTCTTACAAGTCAAGTCAAAATTTCAAATTTTAAAAATCTTATCTTTTCAAAATCTTTTTCAAAAATCATATCTTTTTCATTTTTTTATTATTTTCGAAAATTTTAAAAATTATTTTTCAAAAATCTTTTTCTTAGCTTTTATATCTAATTTTCGAAAATTAGCTAACAATTAATGTGATTGGTTCAAAAATTTGAAGTTTGTTACTTTCTTGTTAAGAAAGGTTCAATCTTTAAGTTCTAGAATCTTATCTTGTAGTTTCTTGTTAGTTAAGTCATTTTAAAAATTAAATCTTTTTATCTTTTATCTTATCTTTTTCAAAATTTGATTTCAAAATATCTTATCTAACTTCTTATCTTCTTATCTTTTTCAAAATTCGATTTCAAATCTTTTTCAATCAACTAACTAACTTTTTGTTTGTTTCTTATCTTTTTCAAAACCACCTAACTACTTTTCCCTCTCTAATTTTCGAAAATACCTCTCTCCTTTTCAAAAATTCTTTTTAACTAATTAAGTGTTTCATGTTTTAATTTTAATACCTTGTGATTTTCGAAAATTACAAACCCTTTTTCAAAAATTATTTTCGAAATTTTCCCTCTCTTTTCTTCTTCTATTTAATTAATTAATTGCTAACACTTCTTTTCACCTCTCTTCATCTAAAAATCCGAACTTATTATATCCCTTGTGTTTGGATTCTTCTACCCCTTTCTTCTTCTACTAACATAAAGGAATCTCTATACTGTGACATAGAGGACTCCTCTTTCTTTTCTTGTTTTCTTCTCTTTCATATGAGCAGGAACAGGGAAAAAGGCACTCTTGTTGAAATTGATCAAGAACCTGAAAGGACTCTGAAGAGAAAATCAAGAGAAGCTAAATTAAATTATTCTAAAGGTAACCTTTCAAAAATTTTCGAACAAGAGAAGGAGATGGCAGCCGAAAATAATAATAATGCAAGGAGAATGCTTGGTGACTTCACAAAGCCAAC
>NC_029773.3:74419682-74420737 GCF_000817695.3 Arachis duranensis | reverse complement strand
AATAATTTTGAGCTGAAACCTCAGCTAGTTGCCTTAATGCAACAAAACTGCAAGTTCTATGGACTTCCATCTGAAGATCCTTATCAGTTCTTAACTGAGTTCTTGCAGATCTGTGAGACTGTAAAGACGAATGGAGTTGATCCTGAAGTCTACAGACTCATGCTTTTCCCTTTTGCTGTAAGAGACAGAGCTAGAATATGGTTGGATTCACAACCTAAGGATAGCCTGGACTCCTGGGATAAGCTGGTCACTGCCTTCTTGGATAAATTCTTTCCTCCTCAAAAGCTGAGCAAGCTGAGATTGGATGTTCAAACCTTCAAACAAAAAGATGGTGAATCCCTCTATGAAGCTTGGGAAAGATACAAGCAGTTGCTCAAAAGATGTCCATCTGACATGTTTTCAGAATGGACCATATTAGATATATTCTATTATGGTCTCTCTAAATTTTCGAAAATGTCACTGGACCATTCTGCATGTGGATCTATTCACCTGAAGAAAACACCTGAAGAGGCTCAAGAACTCATTGACATGGTTGCAAACAACCAATTCATGTACACTTCTGAGAGGAATTCCGTGAATAATGGGATACCTCAGAAGAAAGGAGTTCTTGAAATTGATGCTCTGAATGCCATCTTGTCTCAGAACAAAGTGTTGACTCAACAGGTCAACATGATCTCTCAAAATCTGAATGGATGGCAACATGCATCCAACAGTACAAGAGAGGCAGCTTCTGAAGAAGCTTATGATCCTGAGAACCATACCATGGCAGAGGTTAATTACATGGGTGAACCTTATAGAAACACCTATAACTTATCATGGAGAAATCATCCAAATTTCTCATGGAAGGATCAACAAAAGCCTCAACAAGGCTTTAACAATCGTGGACGCAGCAGGCTGAACAATAGCAAGCCATATCCATCATCTTCTCAGCAACAGACAGAGAATTCAGAACAAAACACTTCTAATTTAGCCAATATTGTCTCTGATCTGTCAAAGGCCACTTTCAGTTTCATGAATGAAACAAGATCCTCCATCAGAAATCTGGAGGCACAAGT
>NC_029773.3:74419150-74419612 GCF_000817695.3 Arachis duranensis | reverse complement strand
CAGCATTCTCCCAAGCAATACAGAAGAGAATCCAAAAGGAGAGTGCAAGGCCATTGATGTGATCAATATGGCCGAATGCACAAGGGAGGAGGAGGACGAAAATCCTAGTGAGGAAGACCTCCTGGGACGTCCCTCAAGCAAGAAGGAGTTCCCCATTAAGGATCCAAAGGAATCTGAGGCTCATATGGAGACCATAGAGATTCCATTAAATCTCCTTCTGCCATTCATGAGCTCTAAAGACTATTCTTCCTCTGAAGAGGATAAAGATGTGACTGGAGAGCAAGTTGCTCAATATTTAGGAGCTATCATGAAGCTGAATGCCAAGTTGTTTAGTAATGAGACTTGGGAAAGTGAACCTCCCTTGCTCATTAGTGAACTAGATACCTGGATTCAGAAAACTCTACCTCAAAAGAAACAAGATCCTGGCAAGTTCTTAATACCTTGTACCATAGGCACCATGAC
>NC_029773.3:74417478-74419032 GCF_000817695.3 Arachis duranensis | reverse complement strand
CCTGCCTTGTTCTCATTACAATTGGCAGACAAGTCAGTAAGACAACCTTATGGATTAGTAGAGGACGTGTTAGTAAAGGTTGAAGGCCTTTACATCCCTGCTGATTTCATAATCTTAGACACTAGGAAGGAAGAGGATGATTGCATCATCCTTGGAAGACCTTTCCTAGCCACAGCAGGAGCTGTGATAGATGTCAACAGAGGTGAATTAGTCCTTCAATTGAATGGGAAATACCTTGTGGTTAAGGCACAAGGCCATCCCTCTGTGACAAAAGAGAGTAAGCATGAAGAGCTTCTCTCAGTTTAGGGTCAAGCAGAGCCCCCACAATCAAACTCTAAGTTTGGTGTTGGGAGGCCACAACCAAACTCTAAGTTTGGTGTTAAGATCCCATATCCAAACTCTAAGTTTGGTGTTGGGACTACACAAACATTGACCTGATCACCTTGTGGCTCCATGAGAGCCACTATCAAGCTATTGACATTAAAGAAGCGCTTGTTGGGAGGCAACCCAATCTTATTTATCTAATTTTTATTTTATTGTTATTTTGTGTTTTATTAGGTACATGATCATGAGGAGTCACGAAAAAATCATAAAAATTAAAAACAGAATCAAAAACAGCAGAAGAAAAAATTCACACCCTGGAGGACGCACAGGTTGGCGTTCAACGCCAGTAAGATGTATCTGGCCGGCGTTCAACGCCAGAACAGAGCACCATTCTGGCGCTGAATGCCAGAAACAAGCAACATTCTGGCGCTGAACGCCAGGAATGTGCCCAGAGAAGAAAAGCTGGCGCTGAATGCCAGCAACAAGCATGAAACTGGCGTTCAACGCCAGAAACGTGCTTTACATGGGCGTTGAACGCCCAGAACGTGCACCAATGGGCGTTTAAACGCCAGAATGGTGTGCAAAGGCATTTTACATACCTATTTGGTGCATGGATGGAATTCCTTGACACCTCAGGATCTGTGGACCCCACAGGATCCCCACCTAACATATTCCCACCTTACCTCCTAATCCTATTTTTGTGATTTGTATTCCCCATGTCACACTTCCCAACACTCCTCACCAATCATCTCAATTCCTCTTTCCAATTTCCCCCTTCACCATTCACATCAACCCACTCTTCCCCATAAACCCCACCTACCTTCATAAAATTCAAAATCAATTTCCCACCCATTCCCACCCAAAATAGCCGAAACCTAACCCTCCTCCCCTCCCTATAAATACCTCTCCTTTCTTCTTTATTTTCACACAACACTACCCATTCTTCTCTCATATAGCCGAAACCACTTCTCTCCCTCTCTTCCACTTTCTCTTCTTCTTCTTCTTCTACTCTTCTTTTCTTTTTGCTCGAGGACGAGCAAATTTTAAGTTTGGTGTGGTAAAAAGCCTAGCTTTTTATTTTTCATTCACCATCAATGACACCCAAGACCGGAGTTTCCTCAAGAAAAGGAAAAGGGAAGGAAAAAGCTTCCACTTCCGAATCATGGGAAAAGGAGAGATTCATCTCCAAGAGCCACCAAGACCACTTCTATGATGTTGTGGCAAAGAAGA
>NC_029773.3:74415993-74416418 GCF_000817695.3 Arachis duranensis | reverse complement strand
GTTTTAATTCAAAAGAACAAGAAGTACATGAATTTCGAATTTATCCTTGAATTTAATTTAATTATATTGATGTGGTGACAATACTTTTTGTTTTCTGAATGAATGATTGAACAGTGCATATGTCTTTTGATATTATTGTTTATGAGTGTTAAAATTGTTGGCTCTTGAAAGAATGATGAACAAAGAGAAATGTTATTGAGGATCTGAAAAATCATGAAATTGATTCTTGAAGCAAGAAAAAGCAGTGAAAAAGCAAAAGCTTACAAAAAAAATGGCGAAAAAAATAGAAAAAAAAAGAAAAAAAGCAAGCAGAAAAAGCCAATAGCCCTTAAAAACCAAAAGACAAGGGTAAAAAGGATCCAAGGCTTTGAGCATCAATGGATAGGAGGGCCCAAGGAAACAAAATCCAGGCCTAAGCGGCTAAA
>NC_029773.3:74415255-74415893 GCF_000817695.3 Arachis duranensis | reverse complement strand
AGGATAATGAATCCCTTTATAACGCCTGGGAGAGGTATAGAGGTATGCTAAGAAAATGCCCCTCTGAAATGTTTTCAGAGTGGATACAGTTAGACATCTTCTACTATGGGCTTACAGAAAAAGCTCAGATGTCCTTAGACCACTCAGCTGGTGGATCTATACACATGAGGAAGACAATTGAAGAGGCTCAAGAGCTTATAGACACTGTTGCTAGAAAACAATGAGTTCTCTCCAAAAGAGGAAGTCATGACAGTAGTCACTGATCCTAATCCTCAAGAACAGATGATTGAGCTTAATCAACAATTGCTCCTGATGACAGAACAGTTAGCAGAATTTAAAGAAATGCTCCATGAAACTAAAGTTGCTAACAAGAACATAGAACTGCAGTTGAATCAAGCAAAACAGCAAATATCTAAACAGATTAGAGAGGAATGTCAAGCAGTTCAACTGAGGAGTGGGAAGACACTGAATAACACTGCTCAAAGTAGCAAAAAGCCAAACAAGGAACAATTGACAGGGGATAACCAAACCACTGTTCAAAATCCCTCTGAGGACAGTAAGAGCCCAGAGAGGAATGTTATTGGCGTTCAAACGCCAGAAAAGGAGGGAAAGCTGGCGTTAAACGCCCATTCCCTGCC
>NC_029773.3:74413039-74414469 GCF_000817695.3 Arachis duranensis | reverse complement strand
GCAGCATCCAGACACACCAAATGAATGCATGGGCGCTGACATTATTGACTCTCTGGTAGAAGAGATCAATATGACTGAAAGTCTGGAATCAGAGCTTGAGGACATCTTCAAGGATGCTCAACCTGATCAAGAAGAACCAGAGGAAACAAAGGAATTTTCAAAAATTCCTCAGGAGGAGGATAAGCCTCCCAAACCTGAACTCAAACCACTACCACCATCCCTGAAGTATGCATTTCTAGGAGAGGGTGACACTTTTCCAGTGATTATAAGCTCTGCCTTAAATCCACAGGAAGAGAAAGCACTGATTCAAGTGCTAAGGACACACAAGACAGCTCTTGGGTGGTCCATAAGTGATCTTAAGCGCATTAGCCCAGCTAGATGCATGCACAAAATCCTGTTGGAGGATAATGCCAAACCAGTGGTCTAACCACAGAGGAGGCTAAATCCTGCCATGAAGGAGGTGGTGCAGAAAGAGGTCACTAAATTACTAGAGGCTGGGATTATTTATCCTATTTCTGATAGCCCCTGGGTGAGCCCTGTCCAAGTTGTCCCCAAAAAGGGAGGCATGACAGTGATTCATAATGAAAAAAATGAACTAGTTTCTACAAGAACAGTCACAGGGTGGCGTATGTGTATTGACTACAGAAGGCTCAACACAGCCACCAGAAAGGATCATTTTCCTTTACCATTCATAGACCAAATGCTAGAAAGACTAGCTGGTCATGATTATTACCGCTTTTTGGATGGCTATTCAGGTTACAACCAAATTGTAGTAGATCCTCAGGACCAAGAGAAAACAGCATTTACTTGCCCTTCTAGCGTGTTTGCCTACAGAAGGATGCCTTTTGGTCTGTGTAATGCTCCTGCAACCTTTCAGAGATGCATGCTATCCATCTTCTTTGATATGGTGGAGAAATTTCTTGAAGTCTTCATGGATGACTTCTCAGTATATGGAGACTCATTCAGCTCCTGTCTTAACCACCTATCACTTGTCTTGAAAAGGTGCCAAGAGACTAACCTGGTTTTAAACTGGGAAAAATGTCACTTTATGGTGACTGAAGGAATTGTCCTGATGACAGAACAGTTAGCAGAATTTAAAGAGATGCTCCATGAAACTAAAGTTGCTAACAAGAACATAAAACTGCAGTTAAATCAAGCAAAATAGCAAATATCTAAACAGATAACAGAGGAATGTCAAGCAGTTCAACTGAGGAGTGGGAAGACACTGAATAACACTGCTCAAAGGAGCAAAAAGCCAAATAAGGAACAATTGACAGAGGATAACCAAACCACTGTTCAAAATCCCTCTGAGGACAATAAGAGCCCAGAGAAGAACACTTTTGGCGTTCAAACGCCAGAAAAGGGGGGAAAGCTGGCGTTAAACGCCCATTCCCTGCCCAGTTCTGGCGTTCAAACGCCAGAAAAGGGGG
>NC_029773.3:74406045-74406719 GCF_000817695.3 Arachis duranensis | reverse complement strand
ATCTGAAAAGGTTCACCCAAGTATGTGTCTGTGGCATGTATGTATCCGGTGGTAATATTGGAAGACAGAGTGCTTTGGGCCACAGCCAAGACTCATGCACTAGCTATGTTCAAGAATCATTATACTTAACTAGGAGAGTCAATAACACTATCTGAGTTCTGAGTTCCTATAGATGCCAATCATTCTGAACTTCAAAGGATAGAGTGAGATGCCAAAACAGTTCGGAGGCAAAAAGCTACCAGTCCCGCTCATCTAATTGGAGCTAAGTTTCCTTGATATTTTGGAATCTATAGTATATTCTCTTCTTTTTATCCTATTTTGATCTTCAATTGCTTGGGGACAAGCAACAATTTAAGTTTGGTGTTGTGATGAGCGGATAATTTGTATGCTTTTTGGCATTGTTTTTAGTATGTTTTTAGTATGATTTAGTTAGTTTTTAGTATATTTTTATTAGTTTTTAGTTAAAATTCACTTTTCTGGACTTTACTATGAGTTTGTGTGTTTTTCTGTGATTTCAGGTATTTTCTGGCTGAAATTGAGGGTCCTGAGCAAAAATTTGATTCAGAGACTGAAAAGGACTGTAGATGCTGTTGGATTCTGACCTTCCTGCACTCGAAGTGGATTTTCTGGAGCTACAGAAGCCCAATTGGCGCGCTCTCAACGGAATTGGAAAG
>NC_029773.3:74389248-74405836 GCF_000817695.3 Arachis duranensis | reverse complement strand
TCCAGAAAAAGTCTCTACACATGAAAGCTTCAATGCTCAGCCCAAGCACACACTAAGTGGACCCAGAAGTGGATTTTTACGACATTTACTCATTTCTGTATACCCTAGGTTACTAGTTTACTATTAATAGGATCTTTTGACATTGTATCTCATTCAATGATTGAATGACTGTGACGAGCTTCAAACTCCTGAGGGCGGGGCGTTAGTGACAGATGCAAAAGAATCACTGGATTCTATTCCAGCCTGATTGAGAACCGACAGATGGATAGCCGTGCCGTGACAGGGTGCGTTGAACATTTCCACTGAGAGGATGGGAGGTAGCCACTGACAACGGTGAAACCCTTGCATACAGCTTGCCATGGAAGGAGCCTTGCGTGTTTGAAGAAGAAGACAGTAGGAAAGCAGAGATTCAGAAGATGGAGCATCTCCAAAACCTCAACCTGTTTTCCATTACTGCAAAACAAGTACTTATTTCATGTTCTTTTGCTTTTTACAATCAACCCTGATAATTATTGATATCCTGACTAAGATTTACAAGATAACCATAGCTTGCTTCAAGCCGACAATCTCCGTGGGATCGACCCTTACTCACGTAAGGTATTACTTGGACGACCCAGTGCACTTGCTGGTTAGTTGTGCGGAATTGCAAAAGTGTGATTGCAATTTCGTGCACCACTGTTCCATCACAAATTTATTTGGATAATTGGATTTGGTCATGCTCTTATATTGTAAGATCAATAATTGCAACTAGATTCGAAGCAAATTCATAGACAAACTTTCTGAGCTCGAATATAAGGCATAATATATCTACAATTTTAAGATGTTATCCTCTATCTGTTATAATTCTTAGTTTAGCTTTTTTTAAATTGTCTTTTAATTCTAACTTTCAATCCTGTTATGTCTTCCATTTTTAAGATATTTTGAAGATTCTATTCACTATACGCTGTGATTTTTTAGTTATATTTATTGACTTATTTTTTTAAAATTTAATGGTTAGTCTTGTTTTCTTTTTCAATTTTTAAGGAAGCTTTTCTTTGTCTTTTTAATTTTTGGACTTGGAACCAGCAATTCTCTCTACCAGTATTCTTTTAAGAAAGCACAGAATTTTGCAATGAGTGAGCCTCCTTCCTAATACCTTTCGTGTGCTTCATGTTATCCGGGATGCAAGTAACTTTGTTTCTGTTTCCTTTTTGAGTTATCCCGTCGCTCCCTACATGGTTTTGCTTGTAATATATTGTCGAGTTTATTACGTATGGTACTCTCCCATATCATAATTGTGATAGACTATTATTGGTTCTCCTAACACACACCCCATTTTTTAAATTTTTTTAGTTCCATGTCTTTTTTTATTAATTATCTATTTGTATGTGCTATTTCATTTATTTAGACATTGATAAGAGGTGGATTACAAAGCAATGAGGTAGTGTAGAATATAGGGATGGACTGAATAGATTCCTTGACTTCGCATTTGCCAATGCATCATCCGATGGGATGATACATTGTCCATGTCCTTTGTGTGGGTTCCAGTTTTTCCAAACTAGAGAAGCTGAATATGATCATCTTCTGATGAAACTATTTCCCCCTAACTATACCTTTTCGTTACATCACGGTGAGAGGATCGTAGATGAGAGACCCAGCGGTAGGGAAGAACTAGATCCCACTATAAATTCAGGAGATCAAATGCGTGACATGATCCATGACGCATTCAATTTGCCAGGACTGCAGAGTAAGGATGACAATTCCATGGATGGGCATGCTGGAGGCGTTTCGGATGAGTTACCGTACTTATCTGATGAACCTAGTCACGAGGCTCGTGCCTTTCAAGACTTGCTTAAGGACGGCGAGCGGGAATTATATCCGGGATGTTCAAGATTCTTGAAGTTGTCTTTCCTGGTGAAGCTGTACCATATAAAGTGCATGTGCGGAGTGAGCAACAAGGATTTCGAATTGATTCTAGAGCTATTGGAGGATGCCTTTGAGCATGCACAGATTCCGAAGACCTTGCGCGATGCCAAGAGGATCATAAGGAAGCTGGGTATTGAGTACAAGAAGATAGATGCATGTCCGAATGACTGCATACTATACCAGGGTTCTGACCACGACCTGTCTAGATGCAAACGGTGTGGAGCATCCAGGTGGAAGCAGAAGACCAGGAAGAATTCTGTAGTAAGGATTAACGCCGTTGTCAAGAAGAATGGTAAACCTCAGGCGGCGAAAGTTCTTCGTTATTTTCCTTTGATTCCACGGTTGCAGCGGTTATTCATGTCCAGCAAGACAGCTGTGGACATGTTGTGGCACAAGAGAGGCACCAACTATGACAGTTTCTTGAGGCATCCCAGAGATGGAGAGGGTTGGAAAGTATCTGACATGAGTTATACTAACTTTTCTGGCGATCCGCGCAGTGTTCGCTTAGCCTTGGCCAGTGATAGCTTCAATCCTTATGGAAACCTCATTTCAAAGTACTCAATATGGCCAGTAATTCTTATTCCATACAACTTGCCCCCATGGATTTGCATGAAACAAACCAACTTTATACTCTCTATGATTATTCCTGTTTCTAAAATGCCTGACAATGACATAGATGTATACCTATAGCCCCTGATCGATGAGTTGAAGCAGTTGTGGGCCGGTGTTGATACCTACGACGCTAGTGAGAATAAAACATTCAAGATGCGTGCTGTGTTGATGTGTACTATCAGCGATTTTCCTGGCTTAGGCAATTTATCTGGTTGGAATACGTACGGCGGGAGAGCCTGCCCCACGTGTAACTTGGACGCCGAGACTATGCAACTCACCTTCAGTCAGAAATGGTGTTATATCGGTCATCAGTGCTTCTTGAATCACGATCACAGATATAGACAAGACCGGATTAGATTTGATGGTAAAATAGAGGATAGATCTCCACCTACCAAATTGACTGGCAGGGATGTCCTGAGACAACTAGAGGGTGTGCCCGTCTCACAGGGCAAGGTGCAAGTGGTGGGCGGTAAAAGAAGACGTTGCCAGTAGACCATGGTGCAAGACGAGTCACCCTGGAAGAAGAGGAGTGTATTCTTTAATCTGCCATACTGGGAGAACAATGAATTACGTCACAACCTTGACGTCATGCACATAAAGAAGAATGTGTGCGATAACATTGTATTCACCATGTTGAACGAGAGCGGTAAATCCAAAGACCACCTGAAAGCTCGTAAAGATCTCCAGTTGATGGGAATCAGGCATGATATGTGGCCACTTGAAGGTGGAAAGTATCCCACTGCAGTCTTTACCATGTCGAACTCACAGAAGGATGTCTTTCTTAGGACTATCAAGAATGTGGTCTTTCCAGATGGGTACTCTAGCAACATCTCTCGCTGTGTTGACTTAAAACAGCGCAAGTTATTGGTTTGAAGAGTCATGACTTCCATGTTCTAATGGAACATCTATTGCCAATTGCATCAAAACATGTATTGCCTACCCCAGTGTCCGCCATCTTGGCTGATTTATCAGCCTTTTTCCAACTAATATGCAGTAAATCCATAGAACCTCAACAACTTCCTCTCCTTCAAGATCGTGTGGTCCATACTCTGTGCCACATGGAGATGATATTTTCACCTTCCTTCTTCACAGTCATGGTTCATCTAACGGTGCATTTGGTCGAGGAGGTATGTCTCGGTGGCCTAGTGCACTGCCGGTGGATGTACCCAATCGAGAGGTAAAGATCTACTTAAGCTTTCTCGGCCTATTTTATTAGGATAACTGTCACCTAGTAATTTATATGTTACATTCTCGAAGGTACCTATGTCGTCTCAAGCAGTACGTGCGTAACAGGGCACAATCGGAAGGATCGATAGCCTAGGGCTACCTATCCGAGGAGATTCTCACATTCTGTTCAAGATACCTAGATAACATCAAGACTAGGATCAACCGACCGATGTGCGTTGACGACCGGCCAAGCGATGCTCCGCCGAGCGAGATTGCCAACATGTTCCCAGAGGTTGGAAAGGCGGTCGGGGCAGCTTCATTTTTCACACTAACACCAACCGAAAAGCTTCAAGCACATCGTCATGTACTAGTCAATTGCATTGCTGTAGAGAAATTCTTGGAGTACGTACAGAGCCTGAGTTCTAAAATTATACTGTGAGCAAATTTGGTATTGATAGTACTGAACTTGAAGTATCTTTTTGTGTGCACAATGAGTACAGAGCCATCACAAAGAGAAAATTACAAAGTAAAATAAGGTCCCAGTCTCACGTAGATAGTGTTGTGCACAGAAAATTTTTGAACTGGCTCAGGCATATGGTAATCTTAATATCCCAGGATCCTACTACCTTTGATGCTTTCTTGCCTCTAATGGTTCAATGCCAGGTCACACTTGGAAGCACCAATCATTCGAACGAGTTACAGTGGCTCGCCTACGGTCCGATTGCTCAGGCCAAACGCTATCAGGCGTACAATGTCAACGGATTTAAATTTAGGACCATGTCGAGGGAGGAAGGAATGCCAACGTTGCTGTTGGCGGTGTCTCGTATTACGGGAGATTCGTAGACATCATCGAGCTAAATTACAGTGGTCAATTCAATGTAGTCTTGTTCAAGTGTCTTTGGGCGGATACCACGTCGGGGAGAGGCATCCGACAAGATGTTTTCGGCCACACCTGTGTCAATTTTGATAAACCGATTCACACCGGTGATCGAGAAGACGATGAGCCGTACATCTTGGCATCTGAGGCGCGTCTTATGTTCTACGTGGAGGATAAGGTGGAGAGCGGATGGAGTGTAGTAGTCCATGTGAAACCAAGAGATTTGTTTGACATGGGTGAAGACTATGAACATTGTGAGGTCGACCTTCATCCACAGTCCTGTATGACTAGCTTGCCTGAATTTGATGTCGAAGGCCTGCGCTTGATAAGAGACGGCGATTTAGAGGAGTCCATTACCGACGGAGTTGAAGATTGTGATGAGGCAGTCGATTCCTAAAATACTGGGTTGTATTTAGTGGATTGTATTTTAGTCATATCGTTAGACAATAGGTCGAATTGATTGAGACTTCTTAGATTTTTTAAAACTTATCCTCTCATATAAAGCTCTTTTATTTAACTGGGTCTTCACAATGCTGTAACCTCTCCTTCAAGTCTTCCTACAATCACATTTTTATACTGTCCTTGGACATTCTTTCTATCTCCGTTGACTTTCAGGGAAATTGGAGAGCAGAGACTTCTTTCTCATTTCCAGAAGCCATTGGTTCGCAGAGAAGATGATATATGCGTCTCCTTTCTCTTCGTTGGAGGTCGCAACCTCATTTGCAAGGCAGTTGTGGTTCAAAGAGTCCCGTATACAATCATGGTTGGATACTTTCTCTGGACACAGTCACCTTTATCGAGCCGTTCGTTATGCCCCGGGTTCAATGATGAGAGTTTGTTTGCTGCTACCCAATTTAATTTTGTAAATCTTTTTCTTATTTGTGAATGAACCCATATTCACATGGTTATGTTTAAATTCTAGGAATTGCTTCATTGGGACCGAAAGTACCGGGCTAAATTTGGGTTTGAGTTTATAACAAGTACAGAAACGTGGGAGTCACAGAACATACTTGACGAGGTAAAGGTAAAATAGTGGTGTTTTTCCTTGCTATTTATCTAACGTATATAATAGTTTTCTATCTAGATATCTAAACCATATTATTTGCTTTCTAAGAATATAAATTTGGTTCATTAAGCCGAATCACTATTGAGGCTGGGGAGTTTAATTGTATTTTGTATAGCAAGATAAACTTGATGAGATATGTGGACTAGAAGAAACTTAATAGCATATAATAGAGACTCTTTTGTCGTACTCAAGCATATAATATTGACCCTTTTGTGGTTTCTCAATAAGCTGAATTCTGGGATTACTTAGGGATTGTTAGTATGCTGCATTGAATGCCCTTGGTCTACTGTTTTACCTATTTTTGCAGTTTTTTATCTTGACTACTTCAAGATGCTGATTAATATATATTTTTTGGGACAATGAGTGACCTATTTTGCTATGATTTCTGCTCTATTTCGCATAGAATATACAACCCTGTTGAATGCTACAAATGCTACAATCTGAGCAAATAGACAGAATGACAAATCCTTTGCAAAACAATAGCTATAGAATATTTACATACTTTTTACAAAAAACTGTTGCTTTGAAGCATCAACAGAATCTAAACTTAATAATAAAAATTACAAGCCTCTAACATAAATTACCAATAGAGGAAAGACAAGAGTCAAATTTAAATTTATTTGATTGCCATTTTTGATAAAGTTCTTAAAGGCCCTGTTGAAACCAGAAGCAATTTTGGTTTGTTTCACTCCAACAGAAATCTAAAGTATTAGGTTATCTTATATTAGGACATGTAACTTCTCATTTACGAGGTCAATTGCCAAACATTGTATAATAGATTAACTATAATATGAAATAAGATATATATGAACTTTAATATGATAATATGTTTCAGTTTTGAATGAAAAGTGTCCGATGTAAATTGCTTTTGTTCTTTCAATTTTTTTCTTTTTTGCAATTCTTCTATTTATTATTATATAAAAATACTTTAGTTTTTATAATAATTTCTAATTGAATGTAAGAAAATATATACATAATAAATTAGATTAAATTTTATTTTTTATAATATTAAAATCAAAATATATTAAGTGAATTATTTATTAATATGAATATATCTTATATATTATATTTATTTATTTATTTTAAATACATATATTAAAAGTATTAGAGAAACAAATTTATATTATTTATGTTATATGACTTATATCTTTTATAATTTGGATAAAAATTAGAATTTTATGAAAAAACTTTTATATGAATGATTTTTTAAAATTAATTTTAGTTTAAAATAATATTAAAATATATAAATTTTTTTAACTTCGAATTTTAATATAATACTTTCAATTTTTTGTTTTCAGCCCTTCTTTATAAGATTTCAGGATCCGCTACTGATTATTATTGTTGTTATTATTATTGTTGTTGTTGTTGTTGTTGTTGTTGTTGTTGTTGTTGTTGTTGTTGTTGTTTTTTCAAAATTAAAGAATCAGTAATAAAATTATATTCTATTTACTTTTTAGTGTTTCAGTTTCCTATTGCTATAATCTTTCCCGCCTTTCAATTTTTATTTTTTTGGGCAATATTTACGCATTATAACAAATAGTAGATCTGTTTCTACCCAATTTCAAAATCTCCATCTGCTGCGCCCTATCTCTTCTCCTCACTCCTTATACACCTTATAACCCACGCAGCCCTAGCTCACTAATCTGGGCTGTCTTTGTTGTCACTGAGGGAAACTTCTCATCTGTATCCTCGATTTTCAGGTTCCAGAACCTGCGGGTCATGTCGCTCTCTCTATTATTTTGGTAGTCGTTGGTTTGGGATTGCCGTTAAGCCTGCCCTCTCTATTCCGGTAACCACCCCTATTTATTTTAATAACATTTGTGATGTTCTAATGTGATTGCAGTAGGTGTTCTGGAGGGCATTGAATGAATTTGATTCCCATGGGTGTATTTAAAATCTTAAAGCCTTTTATATTGTTGATGTTTTGATGAGTAGTGCTAGAGTTTAGGAGTTCTTCATATCATTATTCCATCTATGTGTTGATATTGAGATGGCTTTTATTTACTGTGTCAATATTCTCTTAGGGTATGCTTGGGAGTTTAATCTAATTGGGAAGAAAGGATAAAGGGTAGGGATTTGGGGATTAAAAACACACAGCTATAGTTTGAACATCTCTTCTCTTGCCACACGAAATTCCACTCATTAAAAACACTAGCTATATCAATTTTGGTTTCATTTGGTGTTGTAACTTGTTTTTGGCCTTAAAGGTGCATGATTTGCTTTTGTAATGATGAATCTGGCTTATAAAGAATAAGTAGATTATTTTAGCTTATAACCATGTCTTGTGCTGAGTAACTCCTCGCATTGTATACAAGTTAATTTTTTTCTAGTATATATAAACAAAATTTACCCGCATTATGTGTTGTTGGAGTTAATGTGATGATTTTTTGCCTGCATCATGTTATTATGAATTTAAGATGGCTAGAAAAGGCCAGTTTACAAAAAAAGCTAAATCAGAGCCAGCATGCCAGCAGTCTCAAAAGGCACCAGCTCCAGCTGCGTCTCTAACTTCAGCTCTCCACCAAGAAAACTCTGAAATTCACCCAGCAAGCTGTGGTAGTGTCCATACAACTGTACGCCCGTTCCGTCCATCGCGCAGTGAACCAAGGCCTGCTCCACAGACGCGCACTTATAGCAGTCAGAACTCGGAGCCAGGACACGTACACTTGGACGCCAATGCTCATGACGTGGATTCTATTGATCAAAAAGTTGACAACCGCTTGGTTGCTTCTAGAGCTTAGAGTCGCAAAGGATGGAAGACCATAGAGTATTGGTCGGTTAAGACCATCGGTAACTATCTATTAGATTTAATTTGCTAAATTTACGCTAGAGTATGTGTTAATTATTTTTTTCGTGCAAACAGTTTACAACGGAGACATATATAAAGGTTTATAATTGGCTTGTAGATTCTGATGGCACAATCAAGCCGGCTAAACTGAGTGTGAGGGAGGCTATGGAACGACCCAATGGTAGAAGGATCATGCTTAGGTTCAACAATGAAAAGCAGCCAGTTGGAGACGAAGCTGGACTGTTGAGTGGCATTCTTGGTATGCTAGGAGCTAACTACGGAAAATTTCCAATCTGTGAGGAAAGTTGGCGTCACGTTACCACTAAAGACAAAGTGTACAGCGAATGTGTCAAGGTAAGAGTTTATATCCGATCTAAGTTAGATCTGCTTATTCATGATTAGAATTGATTATTTTAGGAATAGTAATTTATTCTTAAATTAAAAATAACTTAACTATAACACAAAGTGTTCGTATATGAAATGTTCATGAATGCACCGATTTTACTCACAAATTTGTGTGTACTCTTAAGAGCTGAGTTGGCATTTTTTCTTTTTAATTTGTTGGCTTATGAATTGCTGTTAATGACATTAAACAATTTTCAATCCTTTGTACGTTTTTATTAATCAGTATTATATTTGAGTCAATAGACATCTTTTACTCCATTTTTTTGGGTTCACGTCGGTTGGTGCAGCTTCTTCGATTTATTCTTTATTGCTAAAAGATGTTTTTGTAATGGATGGCTACCTTCGACCAGCTCCTTGACCAGGGAGTATTCCAGCAAATATTTTTAACAGATCGTGTCATTTATGCAGCAAATCTTTCAGTTTGATGAAGATAGTAAAGGAATTTTAAGAAAAAATATTTTGAAAAGTATGTAGAAGTCCTGGAAAGATACAAGGCTAAGGTTGTATGATGATTGCTACGAGCCAACATTGTCGACTGAAGAAAATATCGAAAAACGTCTGCCGGGAATTGATCGAGACCACTGGAGATGGTACCTTGATTATCGCGCCAAACCTGAGATGAAGGTAAAAATGGTATTTATATTGGTATAATATAGTACAATCACCTTTGCATTGTGTCTTTTTTAAAACTGTTTCTACTCCTCGTTTATCTCTGATGGACCAATAGGAAAAGTGTAGGAAAAATACGATAAATCAATCAAAACAGCTTTATATCCACACTAGTGGTTCGAAAAGCCTGGCTCGGCGGAGGGAAGAAGAGGTAGTGTACTTTTTTATTCACTTTTCGGTTTTGTACTGCTCTGCATAATTCGGTGATGGATTAAACTTTCTTATTTCAGTCAGAACAAGAAGGAAGGATAATCGGTAAAGGAGAGTTATGGATCAAGGTTCACAAAAGAAGGGATGGCTCTTATATTAATGATGAGGCAAGAGAAATTGGTGTAAGTACAACTTCATATAATTAGTCATCAAAATTATGATATCTAATGCATCCATAGTTCATTGCTGCTTTTTAGTTGCCCATTCCTTGTGTGCTGAGCATAAAATAAGTTGTGGGTTTCTTTTCTTTCAATGTCTATAAATACGTTTTTGGTTCCAACGCTTATACTATGATATAAAGTTGTTACATGTGAAGGATTCAATTAATTTACAAAATATCTATATGACCAAAAAAGGTTCTTTATTTGGGTAGGAATTTTGTCAATTGCTTTATGAATAATGATGTTTTAACAACTCTAATTATTTGTTTCAAAATATATATGTAACACATGATTAGAGCAATTACTCGATATTACTAGAATACTAGTATTGAGTTATTTCTTTGCCCATTTTATTTATTTATTTTTTTATGTATTTATACATTTACTTAAATGAGTGATATTTTGAGAGCGTGTAATAGGTATTAAGTTTAGTAATAGAGCGAGAACAATAGAAGTTTGGAATCCAAGTTTAGTAATAGAGGAAGAACAGTAAAAGTCTTGGAATCCAGGCTTGAATGATGAAAACTATAGCGTACTTGGGTGTCTTGTGGTTGCTCAATTTGATTTTGTGACAGAACAGGAATCCAATCCATTCAAAAGTATTCTCTGCTCTCACTTTAGATGTATATCCCTATGCATGCTTATACTTATCGTGTGCCTCAAATATAAGCTCAATTTAAGTTTTAATTAAATTGAATGTACTTGAATCGTATCCATATTGTTATTTTATGTCTGTTGGAAAGACTTCTGGAGATTGAGCAACATGATGAGTCTTCCAGAGTGTTGTCCCAAAATGATTCCATTGCTCAGGTTTTCGGAAGAGAGAAACCGGGTAGAGTGCGTAGAGTAGGTTTTGGACCGACTCCTTGTCAACTCTTTGGTACAAATTTGCAACCGTCAGTAAATAGAGTCCAAGTAGAGGAGAAGCAAAGAAAGCTGAATGAACTACAGACAGAATTAGAAGCCGAGAAGTTGAAAAGAAAGGCAATGGAAGATGAAGCAGCAGCAGACAAGAAAAGGATAAAGGTAATGGAGAGTGCTTTGATTTATCTTTTTCAATGGCAGGGTGAAAAGCTGCCACCAGAGATTACTGCAGGGATGTGTTCAATGGAATGATAGTGTAGAAAATAGTACTTTAGGATTGAAGTTATTTTGAATTGATGCATACTTTTTTTTAAGTAGACTATGCAACTCTTAGCAAGAGATCTATTTTGTTGATATTTTGATAAATACATTTTGGTTTGCGGATATTTTTCTAGTTTTGTCACAAGTTTCGATTCTATCCATGAATACAATCACTCCTAAAATAATTAGAAATCCAAGGAACAAAACTTGATAATATTATAGAAAATTTTATGTGATTTCTTAAATAAAAACCCAAATTCTGCGTTTCTTTTTTTTTAAATTTTTTTCTTAACTTGGCGGCAGTTTTAAACCGCCAAAAAGACTAAAAAAATAGGACAGTTGTATCGGGGATTGTGGTGGTTTGAAACTGCCTGTAAAGATGTACCTAAACCAGTCCTTAACTGCGGCGGTTGTAACATAGCCGCAAAATTCATTCAAACTTGCAAAAACTAAATTGATTTGCGGTGGTTTTAAAACCGCTGGTAAACATTTTAAACAATCATAGAATTCAAATTTTGCGACGATTTTTTTAACGCATGCCGCAAAATGCATATTTAGCGGCGGTTATACCAGCGGTTGCTGGTAACCGCCGCTGAACTCACTCCCAGCGCTCATAACCAGCGCGGTCTCCATAGCCGCCGACAACTTATTTTACGGCGGTTTTTAAACCGCCGCTAAATGGAGAAAAAAGCGACGCTAAGCTCCGCCTCTGCTGTAGTGGTTGTTGGCTCCCCGATGTATGTTTTGGCCCAAAAACTTAAAGCATGCAGACTTAAGATCTTTCAATAGCAAAGACAAAGCAATAGCCATTCAAAAAAGAGATTGATAAGTTAATGATGTGGCTAGAATCTTTGAGGGAAGAAGGCATTCATGGTGGTAATGAGATTATAGAGCTAGAAAGGACATTGAAAAAGGCATACATGAGAGAGAAATCATATTGGAAGAGAAAACTCAGATGTAAATGGTTGAAAGAAGTGGATAGCAATACAAAATTTTTTCACCAAAAATTTCATGCTATGAACCCGAGAAACAAAATCTAGCAACTAGTAGGAAATGATGGTGTTTTAACTTCCACCCTTGAAGGTATTGCAAATATGACTAAGTCTTATTTTCAAAGTATTTTCACCGCAGTAAATCAAGAAGACCAAACTAGAATTTTTGAAGATTTTTAAGCTTCGGTTATAACTAGTATGAACCGAAGAATGATAAGAATAGTGACACTTGAAGAAATTAACAAGGCTGCCTTTAGTATGTATGCAACAAGTGTTCTAGGTGATGACGGTTTTACAACAAATTTTTTTAATCTTATTGGATATAGTTGGAGGTGTGTACACACGATGGTTTGTAATTTTTCGGAGAAGACAAAATCTTGAAGTGATTCAACCACACCCAAATCTATTTGATCCCAAAGGTATTAGATGCTCGAGATATAGCTCAGGTGAGACCGATTAGCCTATCCTCAGTATCTTATAAGATCGTATCTAAGATGTTAGTTCATAGATTTCAAAAATTTATAAACAATATTATAATCCTAACCGAGGTACTTTTTTGAAGGATAGGCTGATTTTTGATAATATCTTAGTCGCTCATGAATGCATGCATTATTTAACAACTAAGAAAATAGGGTTGGAGTGTGAAATGACCTTGAAGCTAGATATGAGTAAAACCTAGGATAGAGTCAAATGACATTTCCTATGGTTTATAATGGGAAGGATGGGACTTGATGAGAAGGTGATTTCTTGGATTTGGAAACTAGTATTTACTGTTTCTTATTTTATTCTTGTGGAGGATCAACCTTTTGGTTATTTTGAACTAACAAAGAAAATCCATCAAGAAAATTCCTTATCACTATATATATTTCTTACTTGTGCGGAAGGTCTTTTCTTTATGCTACATAAGATAGAACAAAGCAGTATAATCCAAAGAATTCAAATGAACAGAAGAAGACCACCAATCAATCACTTACTCTTTGCAGGTGACTTTATTCTATTCAGCAAGGCCTCCTCAGATACTTGTCATAACATCTTTTCAATGCTCCCAAAATATGAAAAAGTGAGTGGTCAAAAAGTCAATTTACACAAGTCAATACTATTTTTTAATAATAGAACTTCTCAACAACTCAGAGAACAGATGGCATAAATTATAAATATAAAACACATTATTGCTCAAGATAAATATCTTGGGTTACCATCAATAGTGAAAAGATAAAAAAAGATAAAGTTTGGAAAAATAAAGGAGAAAGTTCAAAAGAAAGCTCAGTAATAGAAGAGAAATCTCTTTTATGTCAGAGGGAGGTACGTGTTCATCAAAGTAGTAGGAAAGACTATCCTAATATATACATTATCATGCTTTAAACTCCTGACTCTTTGTTAGATGATGTTTACCAAATTTTAAGTTAATTTTGGTGGGTCAATGAAGTGAAGAGTCAGAATGTATTAAATCAATTAGAAAATAATGACAAGATCAAAGGGAGAAGGAGAACTTGAATTCAAAGACTTGAGGGTGCACAACTTAACTTTTTTTGGGAAACAATGTTGGAGAGTTGCTACTAGATCCCATTCTCTACTTACCAAATTGCTAAAGAGTAAGTATTCTAGATATTCATCTCTGTTGTGTTAAAAAAGGATCTCATCCATTTTAGGGTTGGCAGAGCCTGTTAGAAGGAAGAATTGTTATAGAGAATGGCTTGAGATGGAATATAGGTGCTGGAGACAATGTTTGAATTTTCAAGGATCCATGGCTTCATTCAACTCATCCTTTTCTAATCAATATGACAAGTATTAACAACCCAAATATCTATTGGGTAAAAGATTTGCTCATCGAGGAGAGGAGATGGAAGCAGACACTGGTTGAAAATACCTTTCCATCTGAAATTACAAGCAAAGTTTTGGTCACTCCGATTGATAGTTTTGGGTCTGATTCATGAAGTTGTTCATGGAATAAATGTGAAACTTACGATGTCACATGCGGGTACCAAATTGCCTATAGCTTTTGACACCCCGCATTGAGCAATGCCCCAACTACTACAAAATTGGAAGCTATGAAACTCTATTTAAAATTTGAAAGTGCCCTAAAAAATGTAATCTTCATTTGGAGAGTTTTACATGAAAAAAATTCCTATTCTTGACTTCATTTGTCATTACTTCCCAACTACATTGCTAACTTGTAACATATGCCAAGTTAAAGATGAATCTATTATGTACTGCATATTGAGATGCCCACCATCAACTTTAGTTGGGACTATATTGCCTATGAATATTAAAGAAGATAAGCTGCTACTTCTTAATTTTACATCTTGGTGGATTAAAATGTTGTAAAAGTAAAGGAGCACAAGGGAATATGGAAAAGATTGCTACTTTGTGTTAGAGCTTGTGGAAGGGAAGGAATGAATGGCTATTTGAGCAAATAGAAAGACCTGTATTGAAGATAGATATAACAGCTATGAAACTTATCTAAGAATTTTAGAGAGCTCGAGAGAGAATGAATTTCTGACTTAATTACTTTACCTTTTTTTTTCCTTAAGGGTAAACTACCAAAAATGCACTCGAATAATTTTATTACTGATAAAAATGCACCTAAATTTTGTTGTCGACAAAAATACCCTCAAATCGTTTAAAAATGCGACAAAAATATTCAATATTAAATATGTATTTCTCAAAAAATACTTTAGATTTTGAATTTTGATGTAATTTTTAAGCATGATTAGAAAATTGAGATATTTCTATTCTTAAAATTTGGTAATTTTTTGCTAATTAATATTTTTTATTTTTTAAAAGTATTATTGGTTATTGACAAAAAAAATCACAAAAAATATATATTTAGCGAAAAATATCAAATTTTAAGGATAAAAATATTTTATTTTTCTAATCATACTTGTATAAAATTGCATTAAAATTCAATCTCTAAAATATTTTTTGAGAATATATATTTAATATTGGACATTTTTGTCGCGTTTTTAAATTATTTAAGGATATTTTGTCAATAACAAATCGAATGCATTTTTGTCAGCGACAAAATTATTCAAATATATTTTTTATGATTTACCCTATTCTTAAAGTATTAATATTTTATTTCTTTTCACTTGTTAGAGAGCTATAGAAGATCTTCTTTTGCTATATGTAATCCTATATTGGACAACTATATTTTTTTTTCGTTTTAAAACAATACAATTCTATCTCTAAAAAAATATAATAAACTATATATATAAAATAGCGAATTTAATAATTTTTTTATTTGCATATAGCATTTTTATTTAACTTCAAATATACATCTCATGAAATTAGATATGAGATTTGTTTTGGTTTAAAACAAATCTTTTTAGAAATGAACTCCATCCAAGTATTCTTATACCTATGAGAAACCTTTTTATGATAAACATAAAAATTAAATAAATAGTAAAAAATAAAATAATTAAATTTTTTATTATAAGTACAAAAAAGTTGTTATGACAAATACCTAATTTTTTAATATAAATATACAAATTATGAAAGGAAAACATAGAGAAACATAAGGAATAATTTTTTTTAAAATCAACTAAAATGTTTTATGATAATAAACATGAAAATTTTTTTGTAACAAACACAACATTTTTTTTACAAAGAACATATGAAGCAAAGACAAAATTTATAACAATAATACATAAATTTTATGATGTATATCTATTTTTTTAAGGGTAAACACTCAAATTTTTAAAAAGAAACATAGGAAAAAACACATAAAATTTTTAATAATAAGAGTACAAATATTTTTTAGCTTCAAAACAAAAATATTTTTAAGATAAATATAAAATTTTTTAAGAGAACCATATGACGAAAATACATAAAATTTTTAAAAGAAATACAGAAAAAACTAAAAAAAAAACACATAAATTTTTGAAAGAAATATAAAAACTAAACAAAAATTTTTTTATGATAATTCAAAAAAAAAAGTTTCTTTTTTTACCAAAATATAAAATTTCTTAACTAAACAGAAATTCATTCTTTCTTTTGGCTTGTACGTCACTCATATTTATTGTTAATCACTTAACCATAATAAAAGTCTTCCTCTTCTTCTTTCTTTGCCCTCGATGTGAAACGATAGACATAAATACTAGTCTTTGTTCTTAATTTGATCCTTGACAAAATGGTAGAACACATGCAAAAATTGATATTTTGTTGTAAAATTCAACCATCAAATTAAAACAAAGGTTTCATCATGAGTTAAGTGCTATCAATGCTAATAAATCGCACAAAAAGACAAAGCAATACACTATATTTTCTAAGCCTACAAGGCACACCAAAGAAGAAGAAGAATGCAAGGCTATGTTCATAATTTCATATATATATCACAGTGGTTCATTACAATTTATGACTTAAGAACTAAATTAAAAGGTAACCAATCATTACTATTTGTGGTGTATGAACAAAAGAATCATAAGTGTGAGAATTTAAGTTCAAAGTACGAAACAGAGAATTTTTTCTGTGGAAAAATATTTTTGAACCTTAAAAGATCAGGTAGTAAAAAAAATTCATAATAAAGAGATCGATTTACAAATAATGAAAAGTAACTTGTGAACGGATCCAAATATCAAATCATTTGCTTTACTAAATTACCACATACCAAAG
>NC_029773.3:74388462-74388782 GCF_000817695.3 Arachis duranensis | reverse complement strand
CACCGTTTAACACAGACAGAAACAAAAAGCAATAAATTAACAAATTCAATTTCAAAGCCAAATCAACAGAGAAACACAAAGCTAAATCAGAAATTCAAAGCACAAAAAAGAGATCTGGTTCGAAGAAATTCAAATCAACAGAGGAGCATGCATGAACGGCGGTGGTAAACTCTGGTTTGAGGAGATCCAAGACAGGAAAGAAGAGAAGGAGGGGAGAGAGTCGCGGTTGATCTGGACAGGAGAGAGGCAGCGGCTGCAGTGGCGAGACGGTGAGACTGCGGCGGCGGGACGGCTGCGGGACGACAGCTTCCCTTCCCTTT
>NC_029773.3:74380727-74388095 GCF_000817695.3 Arachis duranensis | reverse complement strand
TTCCATAAAAAATTTTTAGACATCATATATAATTATTGAGGTATTAATTTTCAATTAATATTTGTTTTCATAATAAGTTTCATCAACATTACGTTTTTACTTAATATATTTTTAATTTATGTCTAAAATTAAAACTAAAAATTAAACTCATTCCACCTAACTGCAGTTAACAAAATTAACTTCAAACATTTTTCTTAATTCATCAATGCCAATATGTTTCTTATATGCAACAACCCCAAAAATAATATAATTTTTTGGGTTGTGACTTGTGAAATCAATTACAGCCCATTAACAATTTGTCAACAAAAAAAATCATAAAGAGAATGGTTCAACCAAATTCTAATGTACCAATTTATAACTGCACATCATATTGAGTTACATGTCACGTGATGGATAAATAATGTATGAGAGATCATGTGCAAACTGAAAGAGGCTGGTGAACTTACTTTGAAGAACCTGAAAAGAATGAACACAATTTTCATTGTCAAATTATGTTGGAAGATGGTTAATAATTCAGAGTCGCTATGAGTTAAACTCTTGTGTAACAAATATAGAGTTGACATCCATGTAAGGAGTTAGGCTGTTGGTTTGGGTAGTTCTCCTCTGTGAAAAGCAATGTCACAGGTCTGGATTTTATTGAAGGAGGTACTATGCATAGAGTTGACAATAGAAAAAGTACTATGTTTTGGAAAGACCTTTGGTTGAATATCGATGACAACCTGTTGGCCTATAAATTTCCCAACGTCACTGTTTCGCGAAAAGAGATCATGGTAAAAGATATGGTTTCCTCACATAGGTGCTGGAACCTAGAGGAGTTGCGGAAGGTTCTCCCAAACAAAATAGTGGTAAAAATTTTGGTCAATTCATCCCCTAGACCAGAAGATCCCCCAAATACTCTTGCGTGGAGGTATTCTAAAGATGGGCAGTTTTCTGTCAAGAGCGCCTACAAGGCTCTGTCACCCAATATTGTAAACCATAATTATATTTGGAGGAGAATTTGGGGTTAGAAAGGTCCGCCAAAAATTAAGTTGTTCCTGTGGCAAATGGCTCATGACAAACTGCTTACCAACGAAAAGAGGAGCAATTAGTTTGGGGCCTCGCCCCTCAGCCATAGATGCAGAAACCAAACTGAGAGCACTATTCATGTGCTTAGGGACTGTGAGGTGGCTAGAGATATTTGGAAGAAACTTGTGCACCTAGAGAAACTCACAGATTTCTTTGACTTGGAGTTTAGAAATTGGTTGGAGTCATGTTCAATCACAGATTGGAGATTCCACCAGGACATTCAATGAAAGTTTCTATTTCCAATTACTTGCTGGAAGTTGTGGGCTTGGCGAAACATAGAGATTCATTAAGCTCCGTTCATAAGACCTAAGACGACGCATATAATGGTACAAGAATATGCTTTGGCTATTCAAAGTACTTGTGTAAAGAGAAGAGGAAAAATGTGCATTCCTTCACCAAGAGAGGTTACAGTGGCTTGGCAACCTCCCCCAATCGGCTGAACTAAAATCAATACTGATGGGGCAGCCCAACCAAACCAAAATATAGCAGGATGTGGTAGATTGTTAAGGAATAGTGAGGGACAATGGATCATAAGGATTTTCTAGAAATTTTGAAAGTTGTTCTGTCTTTATGACGAAACTTTGGGAAGTTTACTTAGGCTTGGAAATAGCTTGGACTTTGGGGTGCAATAGAGTTTGACTTGAAAGTGACTCAAAAGAGGTGGTTAAAAATGTTAGGAGGTAGCAGAACAGAGAAGGAGTAGGTTCAATTTTATACCAGAGATTATCAATTTGTGAAGAAAAATTGATAGTTGAAGATAACCCATGTCCACAGGGAGGCTAACCGGTGTACTAATTGACTTGCCAATTAGAGTATGCAGTAAGATGAGATTTTGAAGTACTGGAACAGCCCCCTTTTGGGATAAAACATAAATTTCACAGTGATGATACAGGGGTTGCATCCCCTCATATTTTAAGCTACTTTTGTTTTTGTTTGTGCCTCAAAATCTCTTTATTAAAAAAAAAAGAAATATTTTTTTTTGTTCTTTAAGGATAAGATTATTCTTTTCTCACCAAAGACAATTTCATGAAACAACATAGACCTATTACGATTTATGAATGAGTGAATAAAGGTATATAAAAAGAAATTTGATCTGTCCAATCCACAAGTTTAATATGTATCAATTCAGAATTTTGTAGATAATATTCGATCCATTAAGCTATTATATATTATCCAATTCGATCTACAAGTTTATAGAATCGAATATCAGATATTGATATCTCATTCGCAAATCTAATCTAATACATTCGACCAAAAAATTACGAAAGAAATAAAAAATACATTATTTATTAAGTTATTTTATTTTTTATATTAATTATTTTATTTTTATTATTTAAAAAATAATGTTAAATAACGTTTTAAAGTAAAACATGTAAAAAAAAATAGTATATTTCTTAAGAAAGTTAGAATAATTTTTCTTAAAATAATAAAAAAATATCTCATATTCGCATATTTGATCCTTTTAGATCAAATTGAATTAAATCTGGATATAAAAAATGTGTATATCCAATTTCATTCATTTTTTTTTAGTGTGTATCAATTTGAGATTTGGCTAATTTTTTTTTTTGTACATTTTATGAGTGAACATAAAAAAATTTGTAGAAGTTTTTTATTTAGACTTCTTCTTTTGGAAGTTATGTAAATATTGAAAAATGAATATTTTAATATTCTATGCTAATAATAAAGATAAATGAAACATATTTTATACAAGTCATAGTTTTAACAATCAGACTAAATTTATAAGTTCGATTCAATTAATAAAAAATTAATTATTAAATTATTTTAATCTATTTTATTATATAAAAATTAAATTTTTGCACTTAATAATAAAACTAACGTAACATGCTTTTAAGAGTATTTTTTAATTTATTTTTTTAACTCATTAAATATAATTTATTACATAGATTAATTATATTAATTAATTGATTTGATTAGATATTTAAGTATTACACAATTTAATATTATGTAGATCAATTAATTGAATATAATTGTTAAAGTATAATTAAGATCAATTAGTATTATTCAAAATATCTGAATATTTATTATAGGATATTATGTCTTTATTATTTCGATTATCTTATCACCTATAAATACACTTCTATATTGTATCATTCTACACAACTTGAATACTCACAAACTTTTTTTTATTGCTCCCTCCTCCCTACAAATTGATTTTCTTTTCTGGTGAAATCACTGTACTTTCATACTTTTTTTCTGTGCCATTTTTTTCTTTCTTTTGGTCAATGCTTTGATGCTTTTTTGACCCCACCGATTAGCTCATCTACTACTTACTTATTCTCATAGAGAAATCATATACTTTTTATCACCTTCCGATAGTTTGTCATCTCTTTACACTTTGTCACTTTTCAGTAGTTTTCTGACAGTTTGTCATCTTTTCAGTAGTTTTTCGGCACTTGGCCACTACTCTTGCGGCAGTTCTGTCTACATTTTTTTCGGCAGTTTCATCTGTGTTCTCTTCCAACAGTTTCGTTTGTGCCTCCTTTCGGAAGTTCTGTCTGTGTTTCCTTGTGGCAGTTCCATCTACGCTTCTTTCGGGCAGTTCCATATGTGCTTCTTTCTGGCAGTTTCGTCTGCATTTCCTTCCAACAGTTCTGTTTGTGCTTTCTTCAGGCAGTTCTGTCTACACCCGTTCTATCAGTTTATGTATTTTTTATTTATTTAGTTATTTCAAATAAGTTTCAAATTCAAGTTGTCACTTGAGTTTGAGGGGGTATGTTAGAGTATAATTAGGATCAATTAGCATTATTTAATATATCTAAATATTTATTATAGGATATTATGTCTTTATTATTTCGATTCTCTTAGCACATATAAATATCCTTCTATATTATATCATTCTACACAACTTGAATATGCACAAACCTTTTCTCAACTGCTCTCTCTTACCCTTTCTAATAATAATAAATACAATTTAATTTAGTTAAAAGTTAGGGCAAATCACAATAATAAGCCAAGGGAAGCAAAATTTTACACGAATCAGCTAAAACGAAAACTGCTTCATGAATCCACCAATGCACGTTTATATGTAGTTCGAACATTTCTACATAATTCGAACCAGTTGGGTTCGAATTATACACAAACACACACACACTAATTCGAACCAGCTGGGTTCGAATTACACACAGTAATTCCTATGCTATTAAAAAATTAATAATTTATTAAAAAAATTTTATTAAAAAATTTATTAAAAAATTAATAATTTAAAAATTAAAAAATATATTTTATTTTATACATTAAAAAAAAGCTAACAAAATATTAAATTACAAGACTTCTTTAAAATATTTGTGATCTATCAATTCGAATTCCATACAATACTCTTTTGTCCATTTTTAATAGCTCATGAATATTTTTTAATGAATTTTTTAATAAATTTATTTAAATTATACTACAAAAAATATTTTATTCTATGCAAAATAATTTTAAAAAATGGCTTAAAATATATTAGGAGTACTATAAAAATTTGTAATGTTCTAATAACTTAGGTAAATACATGCATGTACTCAAATTTTAAATAAAATACTCTACATAGTCAATAATAATTTAGGAATGAAAGAAAATATTTTATTCCATATAAAATAATTAAAAATATATTTTATTCTAATACAAATAAATTTTAAAAAAATGGCTTAAAAGATGTTATGAGTACTATAAAAGTTTGTAATATTCTAGTGATTTAGGTAAATACATGATAAAAATATACTGTATGCTTTTACTGTTTGCCGACATTTACTGTTTGCTTTTACTGTTTGCCGACATTCACTGTTTGCTTTTACTTCTTACTTTTACTTTTTTACTTTTTACTTTTTACTCCTTTTTTTTATGATTGGGCTTTTACATTGATTGCATATACAGTACTTGTTACATCTCAAATGGGTCTTGAGAGTCTTGATAGTAATGAGCTGGACTGGACTGGACCTCTTCGTCTTCTCCAAAAGGTACGATCTGTATTGCTTGTAGAGAGCATTGGATATCTTCCTCTGAGGTTGCTGCAGCTAGGGCTGCCATAATTTGTCTCTTTTGTGCTAAGAATTGGGTCTCTTTTTTATAAGTTATTTGTTCATTGGTGGTGCTTGAGGCTGTTATTGCTGGACGCTTTTGTGATGTTGTTAACCATTGATCAATAGCTGCTCTTCTTAGTAAATTTATATCATATTTGTTCCACCATTTAATTTTTATTACTCTTACTAGATATTGTATGCTTGGAGATTCTTCATATGCTGTTGAATCATATTCCCATGTCATAATCCAGCTTATTCCCATGGCTGCTATGAATGAAATGAACTTATATTCTTGTAGGAATGATGACTTGCTTTTAAAGTATTCATATGTAAAACCCGGTTAATTAACGGCTAATTAGCCTATAAATGAGAATTTATTCTAGAAAGCCCAAAATGTGATTTTTATGGCTAAATATGATAGAGGAGATTGAGACGAGAATTTCGGTACCAATTTTATAGAATTCGGACCAAGATTAGACCGAACGGGCCAAACTAGGCCAACCGGACCCAAAGTGGGTCCTTGGCCCAACATAACTAAACCAAAACCCTAGTTTTCAGCACTCTCTCTCCTCACACAACACTCACACACGCTGAAAAGAGAGGAAATGGGGGAAGAATACTCTCTCAAACTTCTATCTCTCACTTGATCTTCAAATCACTATAACTTTTGATCTAGAGCTCCGATTGCCGCACCGTTTGCAGCCACGCGTTCACCGCGGAGAGCTCTACAAAACCCATACAATTAATCTTGAGGTAAGCCACGTTTTTTTCTTCGAAATTCCAGCCTCGTTTTCGAGTTTTATGAGTAAAAATGTTGAGATTTTGGGCTCTTTGATGTTATAGGACCCAACTCTCTTGAAGGAGAAGGTTAATCTTGTCTCCTTGGACCTTGGGTGTGGTAAGATTCTCAACCCTAGTGTAATTTTGTTGTTCTATGATGTTTGGGTATTGAGATGTTGTGTATGGGTATGATGATTGTGGCTTAGGTTGTGTATATGTGAATATTGGAGCTTGATTGGTGATTTTGAAAAGCTTGAAAAAGGGATTTGGTGGTGAAAAATCTGTTCTTGGAGGTATTGAGGCCTTGAGAGCTTGTGGATAAGTGGTTTGGAAGTGCTCCGGTTGAGCTTGGGAAATCGGCTAAGGTATGGTTTCGGTTTCCCGTATCTAATATGTAATGTGGTAGGAAATACTTAGACTAGAGGCTCTAAGATAGGCATTGAATTGTTGATGTTGTTGAATGATTGAGATATATGATGAGGTCATATATGTAAAATATGGTTTTTGGGCATACTTTGGTGGGACATAACTTGGACTACGGATCTCCGTTTTGTGCCAAATCTATTTAGAAATGAAATTGGATCCGGGAAGTCCATGTCGTTCGAAGAACGGGTGAAAAACGATTTAAAATGAGGAAGTTATGTTCGTTGGAAGATTGGGGTTTAAATCTGTGAATTCTGCAGCTTTTAACTTAGAAAATTTTTAGCAGAATAACCCCTTGCGCGTAGGCGCACTTGGCGCGTATGCGCCGATCTTCCAGAAAGCGCCATCCACGCGTGCGCGTGATGTGCGCGGGCGCGCCGATTGTGCTACACCCAATGCCCAGCCATTTTCCAGAGAGTTATGCCAGAACTGTGCCAGTGTTGTGCCTGGGGCACGAGAACACCCACGCGTACGCGTGGTTGACGCGTATGCGTCGATTGGCAAATTTTTAATCCACGCGTTAGCGTGCATGATGCTTGCGCGTCGATAAGTTTTTGAGGCCATCCACGCGTGCGCGTGGAGTGCGCGTAGGCGTGGACCTGTTTTCATCCCAAAGTTGATTTTTGAGTTTTAAAAGCCAAATTTCATACTTCTAAGTCTCCGATCTCACCACTTATGTCTTAAATCATTATGGCATGCCTAGCTATTAAAATGGGGCTAGTGAATGAGGTAACTTGCGAGTGAAGCAAGGGAAAAATGGATGATCAATGAGGATCAAAGATGATTATGTGAGATGCGGAGGATGGTGGTGGAAGTGCTTGTTATGCCATGGGCCGAAAGGCCGTATTTGTTAATGAGATGGCTGGTTAGGATTTAACTGTGATGCCGATGGGCTGGTTATGGATTTAACCGTGAGCCGAAATGGCTGTGTATGATATGAATATTGGCTGGTTCTGGACTGAATCGTGAGCCGGATGGCTGATATGGATGTTGATCCATGGATGAGAATTCATGCATGTTTATGCTGAATTATTGATAATTGTGATTTGCACTTCCACTATATGAGATAGTAGTTTCCCTT